>NC_133334.1:73454149-73786024 GCF_042186555.1 Aquarana catesbeiana | reverse complement strand
CGTCTTTCTACGAATATACGCCCTGTATTAAATACAGTATCTCACAAAAGTGAGTACACCCCTCACATTTTTGTAAATATTTTATTCTATCTTTTCATGTGACAACACTGATGAAATGACACAATGTAAAGTAGTGAGTGTACAGCTTGTAAAACAGTGTAAATTTTCTGTCCCCTGAAAATAAACTCAACACACAGCCATTAATGTCTAAACCGCTGGCAACATAGGTGAGTACACCCCTAAGTGAAAATGTCCAAATTGGGCCCAAAGTGTAAATATTTTGTGTGGCCACCATTATTTTCCAGCACTGCCTTAATCCTCTTGGGCATGGAGTTCACCAAAGCTTCACAGGTTGCCACTGGAGTCCTCTTCCACTCCTTCCTGACGATATCACGGAGATGGTGGATAGTAGAGACCTTGCGCTCCTCCACCTTCCATTTGAGGATGCCCGAAGATGCTTACTGCGGTTTAGGTCTGGAGACATGCTTGGCCAGTCCATCACCTTTACCCTCAGCTTCTTTAGCAAGGCAGTGGTTGTCTTGAAAGTGTGGTTGGGTTCATTATCATATTGGAATATTGCCCTGCGGCCCAGTCTCCAAAAGGAGGGGATCATGCTCTGCTTCAGTATGTCACAGTACTTGTTGGCACTCATGGTTCCCTCAATGAACTGTAGCTTCCCAGTGCCGGCAGCAATCATACAGACCCAGAACATGACACTCCCACCACCATGCTTGACTGTAGGCAAGACACACTTGTCTTTGTACTCCTCACCTGCTTGCCGCCACACACGCTTGACACGATCTGAACCAAATAAGTTTATCTTGGTCTCATCAGATCACAGGACATGGTTCCAGTAATCCATGTCCTTAGTCTGCTTGTCTTCAGCAAACTGTTTGCGGGCTTTCTTGTGCATCATCTTTAGAAGAGGCTTCCTTCTGGGACGACATCCATGTGGCCATCTTTATGTAGCACAACATTTCTTTTTTTCAGATCCTCAGAGAGTTCTTTGCCATGAGGTGCCATGTTGAACTTCCAGTGACCAGTATGAGAGAATGAGAGCGATAACACCAAATTTAACACACCTGCTTCTCATTCACACCTTAGCCCTTGTAACGCTAATGAGTCACATGACAATGGGAGGGAAAATGGCTAATTGGGCCCAATTTGAACATTTTCACTTAGGGGTGTACTCACTTTTGTTGCCAGTGATTTAGACATTAATGGCTGTGTGTTGAGTTATTTTGCGGGGACAGCAAATTTACACTGTTATACACTGACTACTTTACATTGTAATAAAGTGTAATTTCTTCAGTGTTGTCACATGAAAAGATATAATAAAATATTTTAAAAAATGTGAGGGGTGTACTCACTTTTCTGAGATACTGTAGATAGATATAGTATAAATGAATATGTATGTATGTATGTATGTATGTATCTATTAAATCATATCCAATAGACCTATGTCTTACTAAGGATTCTGTCAATCGCAACAGAAGTGTTAAATGTCCACTCACATTCTCTTATGGTGTTTCTCCCTTGCCGACCAAACCAATGAGACATTGCTCTGTTGCTGCTTTATCAATAGTATTTGAGATTTTAAAGGTTTTTTTAAAGATTTTCACAAGCAAAATGTGACTTCAAGTAGGTAGTGTGATGGCTGCACCAGTGGCAGAATCCCAACTTAGACATGGTCCTTACTGTGTTGTTAATCTTACTGTCCAGCCTTGCATTTTTAAATATCTCTAAAAATGTTTGGGGGGGGAACTTCTATGAAGATAAATCTGTTACCTGCCATTGCTGACTTCTTTCTAAAATTGCTGTGTATTTGGATTCTACCATTTCTCTGACACCTATCAAGACAAAAAGTTAAGAAGGTCACCCTGAAGGCAGAACTCCATAATTTCATACCTGTTTCAGCAAGTGTTTCTGAACGCTGAAGCTGTTGAATAAACATTTGAAAACTGTTGATAACTGTAGCCATGCAGTTATCATTTTAAGAAAAAAGATTGGCAAAAGAAGGCAAAATAATTTCTTTAGTGCATATCCTTTTTAACCACTTCAACCCCGGCCTATTCTGACACTTCTCTCCTAAATTAAAAATCTAAATTTTTGTTGCCAGAAAATTTCTAAAACGCCCAAACATTATATATGTTTTAAGCATAGCCCCTAGAGAATAAAATGGTGGGTGTTTTTTATCTCACGCGGTATTTGGGCAGTAATTTTTCAAACACAATTTTTTTCAGAAAAAATACACAAAAACTCAATTTAATACCAAATTGTTTGGTAAAATATAAAAGATGATGTAAATACTGTAGATATGTAACATGTCATGCTTTAAAGCGGAGTTCCACCCAAAAATAGAACTTCCTCTTTTCAGAATCCTCCCCTCCTCCGGTGTCACATTTGGCACCTTTCAGGGGGGAGGGCCGATATCTATGCCATATCCGGCACCTCCTCCATCCCCCCGCTGTCTTCTGGGAGACACACAGGTCCCAGAAGACAGCAGGGGCCTGTGGGATCATGCAGCGCAACTTGAGCATGTGCAGTAGGCAACCAGGCTGTGAAGCCCCAAGGCTTCACTTCATGATTCCCTTACTGAAGATGGCGGTGCTTCCACCCGAGAGCCAAGGCTTTGGGTGTCGACATTGCGGGCGCCCTGGACAGGTAAATGTCCATATTTTTAAAGTCAGCAGCTGCAGTATTTGTAGCTGCTGACTTTAAAAAAAAAAAATTTGGTAGGACCTCCGCTTTTATCTTAGGCACGCTTGTGGAACAGCACCAAAGTACGATATATAAAAATCTCCATAGGCGACACTTTATAAGCCTTTACGGGTTACCAGTTTTGAGTTGCACAGGAGGTCTGGTGCAAGAATTATTGCTCTTGCTATAACATTCACGGGGATGCCTCATATGTGTGATGCAATCGTCATGCAGGACTAACGAGTATGTTCGGTGAGGTGGGGGTGCTTTAAAGTGTATTATTATTACTTTTTTTTTTTAACACTGTAATGCCCCGTACACACGGTCGGATTTTCTGACGGAAAATGTGTGATAGGACCTTGTTGTCGGAAATTCCGACCGTGTGTAGGCTCCATCACACATTTTCCATTGGATTTTCCAACACACAAAGTTTGAGAGCATGCTATAAAATTTTCCAACAACAAAATCAGTTGTCGGAAATTCCGATCGTGTGTACACAAATCCGACGGACAAAGTGTCACGCATGCTCAGAATAAATAAAGAGATGAAAGCTATTGGCCACTGCCCCGTTTATAGTCCCGACGTACGTGTTTTACGTCACCGCGTTTAGAACGATCGGATTTTCCGACAACTTTGTGTGACCATGTGTATGCAAGACAAGTTTGAGCCAACATCCGTCGGAAAAAATTCTAGGATTTTGTTGTCAGAATGTCCGAACAAAGTCCGACTGTGTGAACGGGGCATTACTCTTTTTTATTATTTGAACATCCTTGCTTGTGATAGAATAGGCAGTGACAAGTCCTCTTTATGGAGAGATCAGGGATGTATTAGACCCCAGATTTCTCCTCTGCCCTCTAAGGCATCAGATCAAATCAAGATTGGTTTGATCTGATGCTTGTACAAGCAGGTAATGGCTTGTCTACATGTAACTGAAACCAGAAGTGACAAAATGTGGGCACATTGCTGATCAGTAAGTGGTTAAATCTGAGCTTTGTACAAATATGTGCAGCTATGTATAATTCCTGATTAAATATTTTTTTAATGCAAGCCATACCTGATTTTGACACACTGTTCTTTAACCACTTGTTGACTGCATTATAGCCGAATAACGGCTACAGTGTGGTCATCCAGTTCTGGGAGGGCATCCATGGATCCAGGGCACTCTGTGATTTCTGTGTCCTTTGGACACAGCTGATCACAGATTGGGGTACAAATTTGGGTAAAGGGCTATTCACAGCAGCCCTTTACTGTGTGATCATCTGTGTCCAATCACAGCTGATCACATTGTAAACACACTTGCCGGTTATCAGCAATTCTCTCCTCGCACTGTCACAGCATGAGGAGAGGAGAGCCGGTAACCGACTAGTGTGAAAGGGGACTTCCACACTGATAATCAGGACACTGACTATCAGTGTCCTGATTATCAGTGCAGCCCCATCAGTGCCCATCAATGCTGCCAATCAGTGCCCATCAGTGCCACCCATCAGTGCCTCCTCATCAGTGCCCATCATTGCTAACTATCAGTGCCCATCAGTGCCGCCTATCAGTGCCCATCAATGCTGTCTCATCAGCGCACATCAGTGAAGCAGAAATATTATCTTTTTGCTAAATTTTATAACATAAACTAAGAAAAACATTTTTTAAAAAACATTTTTGGTCTTTTTTCAATTGTTTAGCAAAAAATAAAAAAAAACCCAGTGGTAATTAAATGCCACCAAAAGAAAGCTCTATTTGTGTGAAAAAAAATTATACAAATTTCATATGTTGTATGAACATGCAATTGTCATTCAAAGTGTGACAGCCCTGAAACCTGAAAATTGGACTGGGCAAGAAGAGGATGAAAGTGCCCAGTAGGCAAGTGGTTAAATGTTACTTAAATGCACCACAGAAAAATCAGGACTTTTACCCTGCAAGACAGGGTTGTGCTGTATAGCAGAAGAGTGTACATTTCAGAACTGGACAGACAGAAATACACATCCTTTGGCAGGTAACCTTACATGTATTTTATCCACGTATTTAGCTATTTGCCTAGTGTTCAGCTTTAAATGTAATATAAAAAATTGGACTAATGATGATCAATGCGAATATTCAAAGTGAGTTTGAGATGTATAGATAAGATTGATTTTGTATAATAAAAATTACAAAAGATTTTCTCAAACTAAAGGAAGATTGAGATAACGGCTCATAAAATACTTGCCTGCTAAAATCATTTAGTGGCTAAATATGTCAGTTCAATAAGAAAGTGGGAAAAATCAGGCTGGGATAATTGCAATGGAAATAACAAACATTTTTGGATAATGAATGAAGCTACAGAGTGAGAAAATAAAACTAAAATGACTTGTGCCTAAACTAGAAGCAATTAATCCTCTCCCAGGACTCTTGTTGAAGGCAGCCTGACAACACAAATCTCAGCTAGATCTGTTAATCTGTATAGCAGGGAGGCCACACATTGTTACTTCTGGGAAGGAAATTTTAATACAGGCAAAGAGATAAGAATAAATAATAACATTCTTAAATCAAATGAGAAACTTTACAGCTTAGATATTTGACAGCAAAGAAAAACATCAAATATCACGTGAGCTATCTTGTACTTATTTTACAATGCGGACATCCATAAATAAGAGCTGACTGAAGAGGTCAAACTAAAGTATGCAAGTTTTTTTTACTACATTTATGGTACCTGATAAATAAAATGTACCGGTATATATATAAAAGTTATTTAGTTTTGGACAGAGTAAGCAATAGTTTCTCATCAGGTTTTTATTTTGTTTCACCGTATTTGTCCTCCTCCACTGTCACTGAGATGGAAAATGACGGTGAACCAAAGTTTTACAGTTGTTACAGGATAATAAAATAAATTGTTTAGTTGGGACCTGCCTGTTACAAGGTCTCTATTTGTTTTTTTTTTTTTTTAAGAGAGAGTCTGAAGGTAAACAGCTTCTATTGTTTTCTATCATTAGAAAATCCACAGGGATCTGTGAACCCTGTACCAAGGTGCACTCTGTATCAAACGCTAATTTGTAAAATGAATATCTTAAATAAATAAAACTAACCATTATAGCTTCCCTTTAAAGTAGGAACCATAATTAAAACAAGAAATATCTAAATCCAGACAACTTTTAAACCTTACTGTGAAAATAATGAAGTCTGGTGAACCCCAAACTAAGTACAGGGAATGGGGGTTGTACTGAATAAAGTGCACCCTCTTTTCTCCAAAATGCACAAGTCTGAAACATTCCATTTAATCTAAATCTTGCATTGTAGGGGCAGGCAGAGACCTGAAACATTCTATATAAACCCCCTACACTAGAATACAACCAGTTGTGGCTGATCAAATAAAGAAAACTTCCAGCAAGACCATAAACCTTTCATAGTACAGTATCTTTAAACCAAAAAAATCATTCTGTTCCCCAGTGCCTGCACCTAGATCCCGCCGCAACACATCACCCCACCTACATGGGGGGCACTGGACATTCTGCCTCCCAGCTGAGACCTGCATGTGGAGTTATCATATGCAGGCTGAAGAGTTCCTTTCCTCAGCACTTCATTGCCTCCTGGCAGGCACAGCATGGCCCTGTTTCCCATACTTTGCAGTTCCCACCAGAGACAATAGGCTTGCTCTTAGCTTCTGATGAGACAGTGGGAGGAACCTGTCACCAGTGCAACCTGACACTTATAATTGGGCTCCCTGGTCATGGGATTGTGCTCAAGCTCAGGTATTTAAAGGGTAATTCCAGTTTTATTCTTTTTTCCTTGATTAATATGGCCATTTATTGCTTCTCTGTAGATAAACTACCTGTAGTGTTTGCAGTCCGCATGGTCCTTCAGGTGCAGCGCTGTACCCATGTGTCCATCTCTGTGACTTTTACACTCTGGGTACTGTTCTTTCTTAGATACCGTACACCTCGCTCTGTGGCTTGTTTACGGTATCCATATGCATCCCAGAGCCAATTCATTTTCGGACTCCCGAGTAGTACAGCCCACATCCCAAGTAGTGCTGCCCACATTGCCATGATGTGGTGTGTGGGAGTGGCCTGTCTGTATTAAGCCTCTGTCTGTAAGCTGGGAGCTCATGAAGGAGTGTGGCTCCCCGCTGGTATTAATATGTTTGTGTAGTTTCTGTAGCTGTGCCCTCTGCTCTTTGTGCCTGTCATTGTTGTCTATTAGTGGTGGTGCTGGATCTTTTTTCTGATGATGCTTCATTAAATACACTATAAACTACAAGCGGTGCTAATATCACTTTTGATTGTCAGCTTACAAATCATCATCCTTAGCTTTGCTAATTTGCTTTTCATAAAGTAAGCATTCATAGATTTTTTTTGGATATCTTTACCTCAATGTTTTGGGTGATTGAAAATATAGGTCTTAAGGCTGTTTCACACTAGAACATAGTGCAGAAAAGTCACACTGCGTTCAAAACACTGCCCTTGCGATCTGCATTTATATTCCAATGTAAAAAACACTGAGATGCACTTGTTTGAACACTTCACAAACAGACACAAAACCCCCTCAGTATGCAGGCAGACTCAGAAGACAGGTAAAGCACAGAAACAGAAGGCACAAACTACTATTTCACAATAGAAATGCAGAGAACAGCCTCCCATTGCATCATGGTTCTTGTAAGAAAGAAGAAGTGAACACACCCACTGTTACTGCATAAGACTGCCCACTTTCAGGTACTTCATATTTACTCACTAAAACAAACATTTACAAATAAACTAAAACTGTGAAAAATATAAAAGAAGATACAGGTTTTATAAGGGCAAAAAGAGAATTAGACTAAATACTTTACTTCGTAAATCCAAAAATTAAGATTTTAAACTGGAGTTACACTTTAAAACTGGTACTGTATTTTTTTTTCTTTCTGCTTCCCTCCCTCCTGAGGATACTTCTTGTGTGGACTTGGGCTATGGCCAGGTCAAACAGACCCCCAGGACCCTTTGATCTTTTTGGCCATTCTTTCCTTCCTTCCTCTTTGCCATGCTGCTGCCAATGTTGATCCAGCTGCGGCCAGGCAACACAAGTTCTCTAACTCCTCCAATAGCCGCTGACTTTCCACTCGATGCTCCCTGCTTACTCTCTGGATGCTGAAGCTTGGGCTGACCACACAGGACTTCCACCAACACCAGGACATATGACCTGCTGCTCTCTAATCTTCTGCCCTGTGATCAATGCCCTTAATTCTCTACCTGTGTGTGTACCACCTGTGTGTTTTCTGCCACTGTGATGTGCTACCTGTGTGGACTCTGGGTTGAGGCCAAGCCACAAAAGACCCTACTGTTGTGTTGCCCTCCTGTGATGTGCTACCTGCATGGACACTGTTTTGGGGTCAGGCTACACAAGGACCTTGTGAATCTGCTGCCCTGTAAGTACCTTCTTGCTGTGTTCTTTTGCAATAAGCTACCCACGTGCACCCTGAGTTAATGCCAAGCCATACGAGACCTACCTGCTGTGTTCTCCTTCGTGCAATGTGCTACATACATGGATGTTGACCCTGAGTTGAGGCCAGACCACACAAAGACCTTGTGACACTGCTGCCATGTCGTCTTGCAGTGTTCCCCTCCTGCAATGTTGCTGCATAGAGTTAAAGGCTGCCAAGCCACACAAGACCTTCCTGCTGTGACTGTGTTTCTCTTACTGCAATGAACTACCTGGGTGGGCACAAAATCGAGGCCAGGTACCTTCCTTTTGTATTCCCTTCCTGGGATGTGCTACTTTTGTGAATCTTAAGTTGAGGCCAAGTCATATAATACCTTTCTGCTGTGCTTCCCCTCTTGTAACCTAGAAGTCTCCCGTACAATCCTTGTTGTACCTTGTTTCTATTTGCCCCTTGCTGTGCTTGGATCCATATCCTATGACTTTGGACTCAATGCTTTCTGCTGTGCCCAGACCCCTGCCCTATGCCCCCCCGAACCTCTCTGTGCATAGTGAGACTGAGAGATCTTACCTTTTATTATATGTGTTTTAGGTTCTGAACTTGTTGCCCCCTTGCTATTAAGGTACCAGCCAACATCCTTGGTATTTCAGGCTGGTTAGCTCTAGGTATAGGGAGCACTTTTTTCTACCTAAATAGAAAACAACTACCCTTCCTTGTGTTGAACATCTATAAGTTTCAGCACTATGGAGAGTTCCCGCTGACAAATTCCTTGGCAGTCTTAAAGCTGAACTCTGGACAGAAAATGAATGAACTCTCAGTATTGGTGCTTTCATATCTCACAGCCATACGCTTTTTGTTTCTTGCCCGTGTGTTTAATCTGTGAGAAATCCAGTGTGCATTATTTGAATTATGGTTTAATTATTTGTGACATCTATGTTGTAAAACCAATGGCCACTATGCTGTGTATTCCGCTGGTCATCATTCTGGTCTCTGTCCTGCTGTAATTCTTTCAGAGCGAATGTCGACATAATTACCTTGCCCCTTGCTGTAGTGGGCAGACCTGGGAGTCTGAGACCTCTGGTATGAACCGCCCAGTGATGCAGCATCTTTTAATGCCAGGTGGCCCTCAGTCTGTCCTGCCTCTTATGACCTCACACAATGACTGAAAGGCCAGGAGTCTCCTGGTCTGTCAAAGCTCTCCACGAATAGTACGCAGAAGGGAAAGGGCACAGCTGGAGGTTCACAGGTGGTTGAACAGGCTCAGTCACTCCAATAATTATATTATAAATGTACCCATCCACATTCATGCTCTCAATTATGCCCATTCTCTGCAATTCCCACTACATGATGGGAACTGTAGTTTCTCAAAGGTGCAGTGTGAACAAACTGGATGTGACGTGCATGCCTGAATTTGCACTTCCTCCCAGAGCTGCCTGATGCTGATATTTTATGAATTGAAGAGATGACATCACAGAAACAGCAGTCCATTTTAACCCTAAATGGTTAGGTTTATAACATTAAATGGTTTTAAATAGCTCAGTGTACAGATTGCTCTATTTGTTTTACTTGATGGCTCATCCTGCCAATGATATTTGATGGTTGTTTGTCAGTTCTTACATTCACCTTCACACACACATTCCTCCTATTACAAATAAGGTGAATGTGACTGGGTATGCAAGGCAGATGCAGTGGAATGTCATCTAGGTGAATGGCAGTAAAGGAATCACTAGCTGAATTTCATAGTAAATTCTTCAAACATATACCCCTTAGGGTTTTTACTTCATTTTTCAAACTATTCTTTATAAGATATTTTTAAATACAGTATTTCATTTGTTTTACTGTATATTATATTGATGATATATTTCGATACATTGTATGATGTATACATTTATTTGATATTTTCATCACTTTTTATGATATTTTTTAATACAGTACAGTACAGTAATATAATTTCCTTTTCCTCTTGAAGCTTTATTGCAGTAGGTGAAAAAAATGGTTACAACAAAAAGACAGTGTACTAATGCTTTTATGTGTTAGATAACAGGCAACAAAAGAATGAAGACCTGCATGACACCTTCTTTGTTTAATAAAGTAAATAAATAAAACATATGACTATTATCCAAAAAAAAAAACATACAAATACTGAAGAATGTATCCAGTCTACTCCACTGAGTCATAAGGGAATTGTTCAACATTTACAGCTCTCGATGTGTTGGAAGTGCCAAGTTTTATGCATGGGTGATTTTGGAAACTAGAACAGAATCTAATTTGACAGCTCAAATATGGATCAGTATAGGATCATTTAAAGGTCTCAGTAAAAGGCTCAATATAACATTTTAAAATATTGCACTGGAAACTGGCAGTAACAGTATGGTAAGAATTGTCTGTCAGTCACCTAGAATTATCTTGATTAGTAAAATCATAGATTGTTTTACAAATTGCTAAATATATATTTTTAGATTTTTAACTGAAAGAATAGAGCTATTTTTCTTAACGAATACCCATACTGAGTGAAATATGGAATTTGCTATGACGGATTGTTTGTGGTTTCAGTTTTTTTATTCACAGTCCTAAAACAAATATGCTAATCAGGCTATTTACAGTGAAGTCAGAACTCCAAATCTGCATACTAGTTTTGAATCAGTGATTTAGAAACCACTGAAGCCATTGGATTACCATAACGACCATGAAAAATAGTATTGTCAGAATGAAAAATCATCAGTATAAATTAAATTCAGCATTGCCCCTACCATGGGTTTGCAGTGAACTTCCGATTGGTGAATCGCTAACTTTTGACCAAAAACTTTGCAGGTTACTGCCTGAAAAAAGGACAAACCTATATGCACTGCATAGTCTTTGCCCCTGTCAGCTAAGTCATAAGAGCAAAAAATTGGAACAAAATGGATAGCCCAGCCCCCTTACCATAATAAGGGCAGGCTCTCAGAAGCCATATTTTGAGTATGTTGGAGCTGTTAGGAAGAGCTGTGTATGGAAAGATAATGATTTATTTATGTGGCATATTTATTGTACATTATGATCCAGCCTTCCGCCTTGCATTCTTATAAATTTTCTCTGTCCACTTGATGGCATCCATTTGGCTTCTATTTCCTTTTTTTGCTAATTTGTTTCTACAGCGGTGATTGGTTTTTGTTGTTTTAATGGGCGTCCAGTGTCGCAGCAGCTTTCATAAAGAGTTTTGTTCAGTATGGCTTGTTTATGCAGGGCAGTTCAAAAATAAGGCTTGGTTACAATGTTGTGGATATACAGTCAGGTCCATAAATATTGGGACATCGACACAATTCTAATCTTTTTGGCTCTATACACAACCACAATGGATTTAAAATGAAACAAACAATATGCGCTTTGACTGCAGACTTTCAGCTTTAATTTGAGGGTATTTACATCCAAATCAGGTGAACAGTGTAGGAATTACAACAGTTTGTATATGTGCCTCTCACTTTTTAAGGGACCAAAAGTAATGGGACAATTGGCTGCTCAGCTGTTCCATGGCCAGGTGTGTGTTATTCTCTCATTATCCCATTTACAAGGGGCAGATAAAAGGTCCAGAGTTAATTTCAAGTGTGCTATCTGCATTTGGAATCTGTTGCTGTCAACTGTCAATATAAGATCCAAAGAGCTGTCACTATCAGTGAAGCAAGCCATCATTAGGCTGAAAAAACGAAACAAACCCATCAGAGAGATAGCAAAAATATTAGGTGTGGCCAAATCAACTGTTTGGAACATCCTTAAAAAGAAAGAACGCACCAGTGAGCTCAGCAACACCAAAAGACTCGGAAGACTGCGGAACACAACTGTGGTGGATGACTGAAGAATTCTTTCCCTGGTGAAGAAAACACCCTTCACAACAGTTGGCCAGATCAAGAACACTCTCCCGGAGGTAGGTGTATGTGTGTCAACTCAACAATCAAGAGAAGACTTCACCAGAGTGAATACAGAGGGTTCACCACAAGATGTAAACCATTGATGAGCCTCAAAAAAAGGAAGGCCAGATAAGAGTTTGCCAAACAACATCTAAAATAAGCCTTTACTGTTCTGGAACAACATCCTATGGACAGATGAGACCAAGATCAACTTGTACCAGAGTGATGGGAAGAGAAGAGTATGGAGAAGGAAAGGAACTGCTCATGATCCAAAGCATACCACCTCATTAATGAAACATGGTGGTGGTAGTGTCATGGCGTGGGCATGTATGGCTGCCAGGGGAACTGGTTCTCTTGTATTTATTGATGATGTGACTACTGCTGACAAAAGCAGCAGGATGAATTCTGAAGTGTTTTGGGCAATATTATCTGCTCATATTCAGCAAAATGCTTCAGAACTCATTGGACGGCGCTTCATAGTGCAGATGGACAATGACCCAAAGCATACTGCGAAAGCAACTAAAGAGTTTTTTAAGGGAAAGAAGTGGAATGTTATGCAATGGCCAAGTCAATCACCTGACCTGAATCCGATTAAGCATGCATTTCATTTGCTGAACACAAAACTGAAGGGAAAATGCCCCAAGAACAAACAAGAACTGAAGACAGTTGCAGTAGAGGCCTGGCAGAGCATCCCCAGGGATGAAACCCGGCGTCTGGTGATGTCTATGCATTCCAGACTTCAGGCTGTAATTGACTGCAAAGGATTTGCAACCAAGTATTAAAAAGTAAAAGTTTGATGGATGATTGTTAATCTGTCCCATTACTTTTGGTCCCTTAAAAAGTAGGAGGCACATATACAAACTGTTGTAATTCCTACACCGTTCACCTGACTTGGATGTAAATACCCTCAAAATAAAGCTGAAAGTCTGCAGTTAAAGCACATCTTGTTCGTTTTATTTCAAATCCATTGTGGTGGTGTATAGAGCCAAAAAGATTAGAATTGTGTTGATAGTCCAATATTTATGGACCTGACTGTATAAGGCAATGATTCAGATGTGATGAAACACGTAGGACGTAACCCAGAAGTGGCAGTAAATGCTGTGTATGCTGGCTGGAAGGCCTTCTACCATTGCTTTTATGTCCTTGGAGTGACATTTTAAGCACAAATAAATGTTTCAAAAAGAGAATTATGCTGGTAAGGAGAAATTAGAAGGCGAGATACATGGGATACTCATTGTAGAAATCTTTGAACAGCGCCAGTGGAAGTGATGTGGTCTGGATGACTACTATATGAGTCCTTATTTACTGATCTTTAGTTTGAGGGTCTACTGTTCAAGGTGGTGGTTTCACCAGCGAGTGGTGGTGGTGGAGTCTGAATTACTCACTTATATTTGGGACTTGGATTTGATATCTACACAAGTTGACTGTTTTTATTTATTATCTCAATTAAGGACACTTCATGTTATTTCTATATTTATTTTTACAGATGAATTTGTTATACAATATCTCATAATGTGGTTGCAGCTTTCCATGTCAATCCAGTGTGATGGAATGTTGTCATTAAAGGCCTCCCAGCTGTTGACTCTGACTATTGGTTTCCTTTCAAATTTGAGCGTTTCTCCACTTGTTTTCCTATACCTGACAACATCTTACTATGTCTGACTATGTAGAATCCAATTGTTTTCATTTGTGCCTGAACTTAGCAGAATCTAAACATAAAATTTAACTGTAATGTCATATCTGTATAAAGAATCTTCATCACCCTTGGGCAGTTGGAAAATTAATTGATGTCTATGTGATTGGCTTTGATTCCAAGATGCTACACAACCTTTGTTGAGTCCCCAGTACCATGTGGCAGGGCTTGAGGTATTTGAATACTATAGAGAGTTTTTATTTTTCTGTCCACTGACGAAGCTTGCTTTTTTTTATTGCACAATTTAGCATTTTATATTTAGTAGAATTTTTGGAGATTACCTATGTTTCCGTGCACTGTATTAAAAATCATAGTTTTGATAAACATTTAAAAGAATGCCATTAGGAATACTTCATTTCAATAGATCTGTTTCTTGCTTTGAGCAAATATATAATTCAGGTGAAATGTATTTAACTACAAAGAACTGAATTTGCATTTCATACGTTTAGATGAAAAACTGAAAAAATGGTTGAGCCATGCCAAGTGCAAAAACTGAGCAGAGCTATGAAAGAGATAGTTAAATTTAACTATGCAGAGACTCGAGACTTCCCTAAATACCAAGGAAGAGAAGTTTCCCATCCTGTACCTTCTCCTTGCACAATGATCATTGTGGTCCTATTATTATCCTTAATGTCTCCTGGGACTTGTTCCTTAGAGAACACGTGAACGGTGTTACTCCCACGAGGCCAACAAGGGCCTCATGGGAGTAAATGCCCTCTGTGGCTTATTGCAGGCAGAGTTGTTGCAAGGTACATTTTAGTTTAGAGAATTTCAAGTGGAAGTCCAGTTTAAAAGGAAAACAGAAAAAATGGTACTAAGCTTTCTAACTAATGCAAATAAGTATTTATGATTTTAACATAATGGCTGTACTTTAGTACATAAACTGCAAATGAAGCAAAAACCTAACACTGCAAACCCCATGCTTTAAAAGATGATTTAACAGTAGAAATGCTTTAAAACACTCACAAGAAAGTAACTGCACTATTACCCTAGCCAGTGGAGGAATGCATTTTACTCGATTTCCAGGGCCACCCTCTGTGTCTCACACTGGGAAGTTACGCTGTAAAATCACCAATAGATGGTACTACACCCCCTTTCGGATGGCAAAAATTTCCTCTTCCTGCTCCCCCCTATGTTGGCGCAACTACAGCCAAGTAGAACATTTTTTACACGTCCTTTGGGAATAGGACTAGGTGTGCGAGCCTTCCATTTCTGTTTTTCTTGTAGTTCCTTTCAGATTACCCCATCTGAGGAAGGCAGCATCCACCTAGTTTTGGGATACAATACAGTAAATACCTTTCACACCACCATTTTATTTGACATCTGTTACTCCACACCTTGGAAGACCTATTAGCGCTGGAAGTGACTGTGTTTTTTATATCTCAATTGTGTATTTTGTGAACGGATTGTTTCTGTTCTCATCATAAACATTTCAAAGCAAACAGCATACAAATCCCCTTAAATGGTTATTCCACTTCATTATTTTGTAATTTAAGGTTATAAAAAATAACCTTTCCATCTCAATCTACAGCTGCTGTAATTTTATGAAACTGTCTATATACATGGCAAGGATTTTAACAAACTTTGTAGCAGATTCCCACCTGTTTCTGTTCTTAAAGAAGAACTCCAGCTTTACCTCCCAAAAACAGCAGATGCATTGTGCATGTAAATGAATCACAGCCCCACTGTCAGTTTTGGGGTAACTTATCTCCTTTAGCTGTATACGGCAGTTTTCTGTGTCTGTGATGTCACTCCTCCTCCTGGCTGAATTTCCAAGTCCTCTGATTTCCTGTTTCCTTCCTTCTTAAGTCCTGATACTACATGTCCCATCATCCTTTGAGCCTCTGTAGTTTAAGGACAGGCTATGGGAGTCACTTGTACCAGTTGTGGGAGTTGATGTGGGTGGGTCCTAGGGTACTGTGGGTGTTTCTGGGTCTTCATGTGAGTGGTGAAAGGTGTAAATGTGTCATACCTCCTCCTGTGTCATTCCTCTCTTGCAGCATGCCAAAGAATAATGGCTTACTGCAAGACTCAAGAGGAGGGCCTATGGGAGGTTATTATGAAGGTGTTTCCTCCAATATGTAAATGAATCACTTCACAGAGAGCAGGGTTCTGGGAGGGTGGGATCTAAGGGATGGGACTCTCCCTGTTTACACTGGACAGGGCGCATGTGCATTTGCACGGGCATGCCGGTGCTTAGCTATGATGGCCCTGGTATAGACTCAGGCTGTCAGCAGGCCTCCTAGAGGTGTTCCATATGCAGATCTTACAGCGATCACCCAGGAGGGTCTTCAAAGGCTAATTTTTTACCTGCAAAATGTGAGTGTATTGGATAAAGGTTTTATTATTGTTGCTCCAGATAAACTGTATTACACCAGCGTGGATGTGCGTTCTTTCTCCTTTGTGTTGTTTCTGGTATTCTTCTACCACCCAGTGGACTTAACAGAGAACTACAGCACCCCATTTTTGTATATTGATGCAGAGCAACTTCTTTCATTATGGTGGTGGATTAGATCGGCGCACTCTAGTTTGGTTTTTTTTTATTTTCAACCAGCAGTTCAGTATATACAATTGTTCTGGATATTTTATAGATAGGCAACTCCTATCCTCATATTGATTAGTGGTTCCAAATTAATAATAACCACTGCAGTAGGCAACAGACACAAAAGATACACTCAGCATACTTCCAAAATAATTGTTCTGTTTTATTTGATGCAATTGAAGGTTTTTATACAAACAATTACATAGGTATCACATTCATTTTAAATTGTACTTTTATGGTAACAAGGGCGTAACATAGGCAGACTAATTCTAATCAGAACTTGAAAGAATGCACACATGTAATGAAAACATTATTAGTGCCATGTGCACAGTGAGTGCAGTCTGCAATACACACCAAATACAATACAATAATTTACAGAAATTATAAATTTCCTTTACAACAATAGTTCTAATTAAATAGCATGAAACATACTTTAAAAACGGAACTGTGACTTCACAGACCAAAGTGAATATGAATCACATTCACTAAACGAAAGGGATTATCACTTTCAAAGTAAAACTTCCCTTGCAAAGTGAACAGCCTATTTGCCTTTAGTAATTAAACCCTAGGTCTATTTAAGTACAAAAAAAAAATATGTTGTGCAGTGCTCTATTATAATATGCAAACTACAAAGTATAAAAAATGTAATCCAAAATGAATTGGTACAGTCCCAAAATATTATTGCCAAAACAGTCCGTGGTGTAACTTAAAACATTCCACCCGGTATAGTGAAAATAATCTCAACAGCCGTGTGCCTCCACCAATCTAAACACTCACCAGAAGCCAGACAAAAGTATGCCTTAAACTGGCCATATGGAGGGAAGTGGTATCCCAGCCTCATTAAGCGATTAGATCGAGAGATCCAGAAAGACAATAAGCTGTATAAAAAAAGTGTCCAGCAAAGTATATTGGGCTGGTATACCACTTCTCTCCAAATGAGCAGTTCAATGAATACTTTTCTCTGGCTTCTGGTGAGTGTTTAGATTGGTGGAGGCATACGGCTGTTGAGATTATTTTCACTATACCGGGTGGAGTGCAATGACAATCTAATGCTGCAATTTCACTTGTTTCTGGTGAGTGGTTAGATACACTACACTGTACCACTGGATGTTCCTTTAAACACATGGAGGAGTCTTATGTCACGTCACAGACTATTTTGACAATAATATTTTGGGACTGTACCAATTCATTTTGGATTACATTTTTTTATACTTTGTAGTTTGTGTATTATAGTGAAACGCTGCAAACCATTCATATTTTTGTATTACTTTTGGGAGGTTGTATGTTCACCCTTGCATGCCTGCTGCTGTAGTTTTTGTAGCGCTCGTTTATTTTTATTTTTTGTTTTCTATTTAAGTGTAGCCTGTAGACTCCAGTCTTCATCATTGTGCACTTGCCCTGCTTTCCATCAGTAAGGTACCAGAATATGGACTGGTTTTTGCAGCACTGATGTCAATGTCTCATCTGTGGCAGACTCCTATGAAAATTAGTTATTCGTTCTTCTAGATACATAGCCATTTAATATCTGTGCAAGAGTGGCAAAAGCAATGAGTAGAACTAAATAACCAGAAGGCAAAATGATGATCACTATGCAAGATGGCCCTAGCATTTGCATGTGGGCTCCACTGCAAATATAGCTGCATTTTTATGCTAGGGGACTGCACAGAGGACCTTTGGACAAACCAGTTTACAGTAGCACTTTGGTAAATAAGCTTTAGTTACTAAATCAACTTTAGTACTAAGTACAGTTTCATTTTAATATGTTTGACCTTGATATGAGACTGTAAGAAGAATGCAGCATGACACGGGCCCTATGTACTAATAAGATGTGGAATATACTAAGCCTTTGACTTCATTACTATTCCCTGTGTACCTCACAGTCACATCAGTTTCTCAGTGTGTCTAATGTGGCAATTTGTCATTATAAAACAAAATAATTACTCCACTAACTTTCACTGCAAGATGTTTACTGCTGAAGGTGCTCTGTGTATGCAGATTACCATTGTACTTGAACTGTCTAATAGACCTTTTATATTGGTGATCTAGAATTAAATATGTTCTTTGCCACAATGCATTCCTTTCCAAACTAGAGACTAGTTCATGCTATTTTCCTCTTATTGCTGCATCATTAGGGTATCCATGAAGAAAGCTATGTATCTGAGATGAACAAAACAGAATTGATTTAATCAGAATAGAATCTGGTAGATGGTCAGACATTGAGTTAGTTTATAAATTGTAATATAGAAAAATGATTTCTAAAAGGGGAATAAATTAGCAAATCAGATTAGACAGCTGGTTATTTAGCCTCTACTGCCTGAATCTCTAAGACTATTAATCTGAACAGGGCCAGTTATTTACAATTTTTCTCATCTCTGGGTCATAGTGAAAATAAATGTAACATTTGGGAAATTGAACATATGAACAACATGAGAAATGTATAAGCAGACAGCATTTTAGAATGACTTTGTCTTTAATAGGAAATTTTAAATTTTGTTTTTCTTTTTAATTCTTTATTGACAGCGACAAAGTGTACAGAAAAAGGAAAACAGGAAAAATGTAATAAGTACACTTTACACGCATCAGTGTAGCAGATCAGGCCATAAAAGAACTAGTAACACAGGAAACAGGGTGCAGTACACCAGAAGTGGTAGTATTCTATAAGAAGAGCAAGTTCATTAATAATTGGAGAAAACTGAACAGGTGAATTTGCTATAAGCAGGACAACCTATATTGTTTCTACATGAAGAGACTGATTGTAAATGCCAACAGGGGCAAGTGTCGCAAGCAGGAAAGGTACTCACAATTCCCATCAAAAAAATGTATTTCTGAAGACAGAGTAAAGAAGTGTAAGAGAGGGAAAAGTGGGAGGCAGGAAAGTGTGATAGTCTGAAGAAAGGAAGAGAAAAAAGAAAAACAATGGACGGGAACTCTCCCAAGAGAGGGGAGGGGGTGTTTGGAGAAGATTGTTATGGAGGCAAGGTAACAAATGGTCTTTCCCAAACTCATCACGTATCAGAATTGGAGGCAAGAAGCTCATGGTATCTCTCAGTAAAGGTGAACTAGGTCCAATAGAATCACGTCTTGTGGAAGCAGGCTTTCCGTTTCCTCAAGGATGAGGTGAGGTCCTTCATTATATCATTCATTGACTTTATCCACTGTTGTACAGTGGGGGGTGATGGGGACTTCCAAAGCACTGGGATACATTACCTGGCCGTAGAGGATGTCACACTAGAGAGTAGTGATACTTTCATTTGGGCAATGAGCTGAGGTGCAGGAGGTATGCAGCTGGGTTCTGCTTTAAGGACATGTCAATAAGGTCATTGATTAAGGCACATACATCCCACCAGAAGGGTGGAATCTATGGGCATGACCAGAATGTATGAAGTATTGACCCCCCCTAGCCATGCCACATCTCCAGCAGCTGGGGCTGACATTTGGGATCTATGTGGTGTTGTCGGTCTGGAACCCTATTCCATTGGGCCAAGATCTTGTAGCCAGATTCCTACAGTCTTGAGAAAATGAAGGCCTTGTGTGTAAAGAAGAGGATGAATTATTTTTGTTCAGGTGTCAGGTGTAAATTCAAAGCTTTTTCCCACTCAGTGAGGTAAGAGGGAACATAGTTCTCTGTGGGGAGGTCAACACGGAGTAAGCCACAGAGAGACCATGCCTAACAGGTGTGGCAGAGATACACTCATGTTCAAAAGAGGTGGGTGGTGGAATAGCAGTTGGTGGGTGTGGAATGAGAGTAGGTAGTGTAGGCAGCATGTAATTCAATACATACATAAATCTGTAGATCTACTATTGACTTGGCAATAGAAACTCTGATTTCTGCCACTAAATACGCAGAGACTGATACCTGACAGGGATGGGGAAGAATGTCACCTTTCCATGGTCCTTGTCATGTTCCCCTGGGAAGGAACCAAAACCTGCTAAGCTCCAACACCTTCAAAACATCAATTACATAACAACAATGCATGTATCAAGTACATATAGAGCGATAAATAAATATATATTAACATAAACCTTCTTGTAGAACTCAAGGTAGACATTTCCATCCCTTTTCCTAATCTTTGCTATTGCACAATGGTTGTACTTTATTGCTCCTTCCCGACCTGCAGGTCTATGAATCAGCTGACTCACTGAAAACAATGCACTTGCTCTTGTGTCTTTCATGTGAAAAATATCCTAGATACTTGGTCATGTGAACTTTGCTGAAGGGCAAGATTAACCGATCTGAAAAGTGTGATCCTTGAGATCACAGGAGGGAGCCTGGAGCAGTGCTTTCTTCAGCTACGCTGAATTTATTTTTAGCTGATCTAGTGTTTTAGCATTTCTATTGCTCTTTATGCATCACTATGCAAGACTTTTATTACAGATTTAACATTTACAGCATTAAGGCAAAAAATATCCAAGTACATTTACAACCCTCTGTCCCAAAGACTTATTTACTGTTTCTTGTCATTGCTGCCAGGTCCTTTACAATCTGCACTGTTCCTTAAACTTCCAGGTTGTAGAGGAGACAGTGAGGGTAGGGAAGCGATAGGCTCCTGTAGCTGCCTGGGAGGAGGGGTGCAGCTTACCAGGTGCTGTGTGTATAAATGGATCCACACAGTCCTAACCAGGAATGCATGTGCACAGGTGTCTCCTTTGCAGCTGGCTAGCTAAAGGAGACAGCCACAACATGGGATAGTGAGGCAGCAGACTGTTCACGCACTGTAAAGAAACAAAAAGGCATATATTCAAGTAAGTATACTTTACATATTATGTATGTATGGATTTCTCAACTGTAGCTGCTGAATTTTAATAAATAGACACTCACCTGTCCCAGGATCCATCACTGTCCTCACAGTGTCCTCACCAGGCCAGTTTCTTCACTGGGCTTCAGTTAGTCAACTGGGGGTAGAAGGGAAACAGCATGAGATAGTTGGCCAAGGTGGACAGGAAATGAAATTTAAAGTGGATGTAAACCCTCACATAAACTCAGTGAAGTGAACAGCCTCAGATGATACACAGAGATGAAACAAATCTCCTTACATACGTTTTACATCTTTATCTGCTGTCTTCAGATTTCAATATTCTTTAGAAAGTGCACATCATGTTAGAAATGTTTCTTCTTGTTTCAGGGAAAAGCACCCCCCCCCCCCAAATAAGCAGAGGAACAAAGAAATGTGCAGAGCTGTGCTATGAATAGACAAGCTCTCTGCTTATCTATCTCTAAGTTACTTTCACAACACAATTTTCCAGCTGCTTTTATCTCATGTCTCAGAGAGCTTGTCAGAAGTTATCATGCTAATAACAGAGGAATGGAGCAGCAGAAAGAAACGGGACTTAGGTCTTTGGAGAGAGATAAGTAAACACTACAGATATATGTGCCCAGGTCAGGTTTCATGAATGGGGTTGACATCCACTTTAAGCCCTTGCATAATAGTAGTAAAGACCAACTAAAATCTTTTGTGCCAATGATTCCTATGTTCTCAATCCAGCACTTTATAAAAGAAGTACTTAACCATCTCCAAAGACTAGAATTTCAGGTAACTAATGCTACTACAGTCCATCCCAGCACACACAACAGCCACATTGTTCTGTAATGGAAGTTTGCTTTAGCCAGCTTGGCCAAAATATTTATCGGCCTATAACACGCACTTTTTTCCCCTGAAAATCAGGGGAAAATCGTGGGTGCGTGTTATAGGCCGATCCCCGCCGATTTCTGTGTCATCGGAGCGATCGCGGCAATTGCCGCGGTCGCCGCCGACATACACAGCCGTGGGTAGATTCAAAAATGGCGCCGAGACTGCAGGGAGCCGAGATACACATACTCGAGTGTTCTCGGCTTTTTCCGGCGCCGCCGTCACGCCCAGTCCCGCCCCTGGACCTGTGTTATGTCCATCATAGGGCGGGACTGGGCGTGACTGTGAGCGGCGCCGAAAAAAGCCGAGAACACTCGGGTATGTGTATCTCGGATCCGACAAGAGCCGAGATACACATACCCGAGTGTTCTCAGCTTTTTTCGGCGCCGCTCACAGTCACGCCCAGTCCCGCCCTATGATGGACATAACACAGGTCCAGGGGCGGGACTGGGCGTGACGGCGGCGCCGGAAAAAGCCGAGAACACTTGAGTATGTGTATCTCGGCTCCCTGCAGTCTCGGCACCATTTTTTGAATCTACACCGAGTGCACAAAGCTGCACTGACATGGCTGGACTGGGGCAGACCTGCACTAACGAAGCTGCACTGGGGCAAGGCTGCACTGAGGCAAAGCTTCACTGACAAGGCTGCACTGGGGCAAAGCTGCACTGACAAGGCTGCACTGACAAAGCTGCACTGACAAGACTGCACTGGGGCAAGGCTGCACTGACACTGAAAAGGCTGCAGATGGACAGATAAGGCTGCATTGATGGGCATTTTAATGTAAGTTTTTTTTTCCTTAAACTTCCCTCCTAAAAATTTTTTTTCCTTAAAATTCTCTCCTAAACTTGGGGTGCGTGTTATACGCCGGCGCGTGTTATACGCCGATAAATACGGTATGTAAAGTGAAATTAAACCTGGACTTTTTTAAGTAATATCTGTGTGCTGTATAGCAAAATAACATCATTACTAATAATAATTATAACATAAACTAACAATAGGATATTTCTTTGAACAACATCCAAAAGAAAATAATCTTTCTTGTTTTCCCCCCCTTATGTTTTACCGGGTTCAGACAGTTTTTGGGTCATTGTACATTTCTAGAATATGGAATCCTATATCAACATTATATTTTACAATATACCAGTCTTGTCAGGCAAGCTGCATCTGAATTATGCATTGTGACAGTGTATGCATATGTTTTCATTGTCATTTTACAGCACAGGCACAGAGGAAAAAAAACAAGAATGTTCTTTGGAAAAAAATAATAATAAAAAAAACTTTAAGCCCTTAAGCATTTCATTCTTTTTGAAAGATGAGTTAGAATTCCATACAACCCTTCATTTGCATAAATTGCTCTGTGCTTCATTTTAATTTTAAATTAAAAACAGATAACCATCTGGTCCAATATCCTTGTTCTTTTGTCCTTCGTTTACCCCAAAGGTAATGTGACAAGGAAATCACTGAGTTTGTCACCATTAAATCGACAAACATGCCTTCTTTATATAATACATTTTTTAATATTGGTGCCGCAGCAGTCACCATTCTGATAAGATGTCTTATTGTGCATGTTGATGATTGTGTAAATTATAAGAGACATTTCTTCAGCAAGGTATGTTTGATGCTGCAGATGTGGTCTGGGTTTTTTTTTATTCATATTTAGGGATGAATAAACTGGATTGGACAGATTTTGTCATTATTTTTATTACCTTTATTCACATACAGTGCCAATACATTTATTGGCTCTTTACAGAGTAAACTGAAACCTTCACATTAATTCTCATCCTTATGTTCTTACAGTCATACCACATTCACACAACCCTCTGAGGGATAGTTTGGCTAGAAGATAATTTATTTCACACTTTGTTTTTTTTTGTTTTTTTTGGGTTGTGTTAGGAAACTAATTCAAATGGAACCCATATAAACTAAGGGCAGATAGAGACTTCATGCAGTTTTCTTGATGGGGACTCTAAATCTAAATCAGTATCTAAAGCCAGATATGAAAATGTAATATATTGTAGCTTGCCAGCCCTTAGATGTAGTGGCTACGTTATTTTTCCATTTCAGACTTCTTTCCTTTTGTTTTCACCTGTTAATCCTGTAGATATCACACTTCCTGTCCGTGAGAGGTTACTCTCACTCCACTACCGTTTCTGTGGGGGGGGGGGGGGGGACCAGGCTGGACTTCAAGCATGTCGGCCTTTGTTCATCTACATTAAATGGATGGTGATATTAGTATTTTACAGTAAGAAGACAACAGTGTTTTTGCTTGAGTACAGCTCATACAATGTGACAAGGACATTGAATTACTGGCAAGGTTAACAGTTTTTTCTTTAGTCATCTAGTTGATATTTTTTTTATATGATTTTTTTTTACAAATTTGCAATTGTTTCTTCATCCTAACAAACATTCTTGATTCAAGATTTATTTAAGAGGACCTCTACTCAAAATTTTACCATAAAGTTATGTCATCAGTAGGGGTGCACTGAATGAAAATTTTGGTGCCGAAACTGAAAATGCAGGATGGACTTAGCTGAAAACCGAACCCGAAAATGGCAGTTTTTAAAAAATAATTCTAAAGAAAAAATTTGCACTAGGTGTGCAAAAAATTATGTGAGTATACCAACCTGTGAAGGAATATCCTGCAGCTATGCACTATAACCTTGATAAAGGGCACTGCTAAATAAGTATAAAAAGAAGTGCAGCGCTGGATATATAAAACACCAAAATTTTAGATAAATATATGCTATACGTGATCCAACAAATGGTGCAAAAATCATATAATTAGTCCATACATAATCAAACAAATTAAATGATGAAAATGCTTCACTGTAGGGATATGTGCGTGGTTCCCACCCCCGCAAACGCCTATCTTAATCTGATTTAAGGTGCATCAACAAACTTAAAGTGTCCATAGAAAGTATAAAGTGACTTTGCTGTATGAATAAATCTGTGACTTCCACCGTGATGAATGCCCATCACCTTGAAGAGATTAAAGGCTTACCAGACGGCCTTAAATTAAATCTGATTAAGATAGGCGTTTGCAGTGGTGGGAACCACGCACATATTCCTACAGTGAAGCATTTTCATCATTTAATTTGTTTGATTATGTATGGACTAATTATATGATTTTTGCACCATTTGTTGGATCACGTATAGCATATATTTATTTAATATTACTAAATTTTGGTGTTTTATATATCCAGCGCTGCACTTCATTTTATACTAGTTTTTAAGAAATGTTTATATTTTTATATAATTGCATCATAATCCACTTTTAATTAATATCATCAATTTAAATTAGTATGAATTTACTGTTGGCCATTATTGGCACCTTTAGTGCAAGAAAAGCTGCCAGTGCCCATAAGATGCAGCCCACCAGTGCCCAAGAGATACAGTCCGCCAGTGCCATGAGATGCAGCCTGCCAGTGCCCATGAGATACAGCCTGCCAGTGCCCATGAGATGCAGCTCACCTGTGCCCATGAGATACAGCCTGCCAGTGCTATGAGATGCAGCCTGCCAGTGCCCATTAAATACAGCCCGCCAGTGCCATGAGATGCAGCCTGCCAGTGCCCATGAGATGCAGCCCACCAGTGCCATGAGATGCAGCCCACCAGTGCCATGAGATACAGCCTGCCAGTGCCATAAGATACAGCCTGCTAGTGCCCTTGAGATGCAGCCCTCATCTGCCCATGAGATACAGCCCACTACTGCCCATGAGATACAGCCCGCCAGTGCCATGATATACAGCCTACCAGTGCCCATAAGATACAGCCTGCCAGTGCCCATGAGATGCAGTCCACCAGTGCCATGATATACCGCCCACCAGTGCCCATGAGATGCAGCCCGCCAGTGCCCATGAAATGCAGCCCACCAGTGCCATGAGATGCAGCCCACCAGTGCCATGAGATACAGCCTGCCAGTGCCTGGTAGTGCAATTTCACACTGTGTCACAGAGCTGGATCTGAATCGCCGGGCAGCCACTGTAACAATGTCCCACCTCTTATGACATACGGCACGATTCCTGGCATTGGATCAGTGTGCTGTCTATCACAAGAGCTGGTCTAGGAGGTGGGACATTGTTACAGCGCTGCCCGGCGATTCAATCCAACTCCGTGACACAGCGTGAGATAGCACTACCAGGCACTGGTGAGGCTGCATCTGACACTCACAAGGAGAGGAGGAGAGGAGGAGGGAGGGCAGGACTCTGACAGGGGCGTGCCAGGATGGCACATGTGCTACACCTGGCGGGGCGGATCCCGCCCCCTTTTCAGCTTCATTATTGGCATTTATTTTCTTGTGGCCAGCAGCCAAAAACACATTTTCGGCAGATTTGTTTCCGCGGCCGAAATTTCGGAGCACCACTAGCTACCAGTCTTGCAGAGCTTTCTGGGTTGAGTAAGCAGACAAAAAGACAAGTCTTGAAACTACTATGTTTGAAAAATGGGGGCTAACACTTTCTCTAGAAAAAAAACAAGGATTTTTGCCCTCTTACTGTTTATTTATTCAGCCTTGCAAGTTTTAAAAAATAGCTTTAGTTTAACATTTGAGACTAAGTCCATCCTAAACAGACACTGATCAAATGCCTGAAAAAGTGACAGTGTCTACCATTTTTCTCAGACAGGTATGCTTAATCATTAATGTTCCTCCGCTCCCTCTTCTTCCTTCGCTAAGGGAATGAAGCTTTCAGGTATAGGGCAGCATATGACCTCCCTTATGTGATTGTGCTTTGCCCTGGGCAGTCAATCACCAGGCCTGAACAGTGTCATGGGGGGTGGCATTGCATCTTCCCCCAGTATAAGCTCTCACATCTGTTGACAATGGGGGTTAGAGAGGTGGGGCCACTGTAATCGGAAAGTAGCATGGGAATGTGGCTGGGTAGATATGCATGCCTAAGGTTATGGGTTCTTAAACACCTTCCCACTCGGCCTATAGTACAATGATCACATGACAATTGTAAACAATGGATGGTTTCCTTTCATGCCAGCTATTGTATACAATTGTGTTCCTAGCTGTGACTAGTCATAGTAATCACATGGTGCAGACAGGGCCAATCACATCCCATCTGTACCATGTGATTAGCTTTGGCCAATCACAGCTAATCACAACAAAATACACTGAATGAGCCAGTTTCATTCATTAAAAGTGTGACAGCGCTGAAAGCTGAAAATTGGCCTGGGCAGGAAGGGGGTAAAAGTGCCCGGTATTAAAGTGGTTAAAGGATGTGTTGAAAAGATTATTTTTATTCTTTTCAACATTACACGCATTCACTTACTAAATGTAACTACAAATGTCAAGCAGCAGCCTGAAAAGGAAAACAAAATCAGAAAGGAAAAGAATAATATGATTTGTAAATTTTGAGGCATGCTGATACCCTGTTACCATAGACACTGACCCACAAGTACCATTATGGTAAATAAAGGTCTGGAAATAGGTCCAGATAATAGAAAATAGAGGACAAAACTGGTTGGGTCAGGTGTCATGCAGGAAAATGAAAGAATAGAAGAGAGAGGCCAAGTTAGGTTAGATAAATACAAAGAGTAAGACTAAATTTAAGTCATTTATACATCAGCACTTGCTGTGAAGACACAACCCTTAAATAACCAATCAAAGAGAAGAAGAAATATTTAAAGTAATATTAAAGGTGTTTTTTTTTTAAATAACAAACATGCCATTTGCTTACTGGCTATGATTGACAGCTGTGGGAGCCAATGACTCCTGTTACTGACTCAATCAATGAGGAGAGAGAGGCCCACAGAGAGCCGAGGCTTTCATGCACATCGCTGGATCTCGATGAGCCTTAGGTAAGTATTAGGGGGGCTGAAGGGGCTGCTGCACACAGAATGATATTTACCATCATATATAGAATGCATGAAGGTAAAAAACCTTGAGCCTTTAGAATCACCTTAAAGTGGAGGGTCCGCCCACCACTGCAAACATTTAAAGCTAGCAGCTACACATACTGCAGCTGCTGGCTTTTAATAATAGGACACTTACCTGTCCTGGAGACCAGCGATGTCAGCACAGCAGATGATGTTTCCATCAGCTGTCGAGTGCTGCTGCCACCATTGGGGGTAAGTGAACTCGGCAGTGTAGCCTTACGGCTTCACGCCGGGAGCCCTACTGCACATGCGCGAGGCTCCGCTCCTCTCTCCTACTGGCCTGATGACAGGGGGAGGAGGAGGGAGCCGCGCGGTGATGTCAATAGCCACAGCCGTGGCTCCTGGAAGTGGGAACAGGATACCTGTCAAAGACAGGTATCCTGTCCCCCCTCTTCCCCGAAAGGTGACAAATGTGGCACCGGAGGGGGGGAGGAGACAAATGAGTGGAAGTTCCACTTTTGGGTGGAACTCTGCTTTAAGAAAGCAGTACACTACAAGTCTAAATCCTTCAAAACTGGCAAGATTCTGGCCAGGTTTTTGACAGATAGGGCTTTTGCTTTTTTTATTAAAAAAAAAAATCTGATGCTTACTGGGCACTTAAAGCCCCTTCCTGCCCAGACCAATTTTCAGCTTTCAGTGCTGTCACTCTTTCAGTGACAATTGGGCAGTCATGCTACAGTTTACCCAAATAAAATTTTTATCATTTTTTTCACACAGATAGAGCTTTCTTTTGGTGGTATTTAATTGCTGCTGGGTTTTTTTTTTGCTAAACAAAACAAAAAAGGATCGAAAATTTTGAAAAAAACAAAACTGTTTCATAGTTTGTTATAAAATTTTTAAAACAGGTAATTTTTCTCCACTGATGTGTGCTGATGAGGCTGCACTGATGGGCACTGATAGGCTGCGCTGATTTGCACTGATAGGTGGCACTGGTGGGCACTGATAGGCACTGATAAGGCGGCTCTAATGGGCACTGATAGGTGGCACTGATAAGCACTGATGAGGTGGCTCTGAGAGGTGGCACTGATGGGTGGCACTGATGGTTGGCACTGAAGGGCACTGATGATTGGCACTGATGGGTGGCACTGAGGGGCACTGATAGGTGGCACTGAAGAGGGGCACTGATATGTGGCACTGGTGGGCACTGATGATCACCTCAAAAGATATACACTTATATATTTTTCAGATGACCATTAAAGTAATTAGATAGACAATGAATTATCTTTAGGGCTCCTGTATACAATGGCGTACCTAGCACATTTGGTACTTGAGGCTGGTAATTTTTTTCTTCTCTAGTGATTCTATGGTACTTAAAATGCAAAAACATAGCTACCATTAAAACCTAGTAACAAAAACAGATGCGGTTATCACTTTACAGAATTTCATGAGCATAAAAAGCAATTCATGTACATAAATCTCCAGCCTTAAGATACATAGAAAAATTAATATAATAAATAAAATAATATATAAAGCAAAATTAATACTGTTTTAAAAGTGAAATCTCATCCGCAAAAATGACGGTATGTGCAAACAATAATATATGTAAGTCCAGGAGTTTATATGCAAATAAATAGATCCAAACTTTATGAAACTTTTATTGCTATTTAGACATGTGCAGTACCGGAAAATGTGTTTTGTTTAGTTTTCGCTTCATTCCATTTTCTTTTTTCTTTGTTTATCAGATCATTTGTTATGATTGGCATTCGTTACTTTGGATCATTCGTAACTTCGGATGCATTCGTATTCGTCGTGTTCCATTCATTTAGATGCAGCATTCATTACTTCGGATAATTCGTAACTTTGGATGCATTCATATTCATTGTGTTCCATTCATTTAGATACGGCATTCGTTACTTCTCTGTGTCACAAGAGACTCACAAGTCCAACAAAACAGTGCCATCGGCCCACCACTCCCTGTCAGGACTTTGGATGTAATGCAGTCCAACACAGTAAAACACACAAGAGAATAAGGGGACAAGCTAATTTGCCAGAGATAACACACTAATGCCCGGTACACACAGTCGGACTTTGTTCGGACATTCCGACAACAAAATCCTAGGATTTTTTCTGACGGATGTTGGCTCAAACTTGTCTTGCATACACACGGTCACACAAAGTTGTCGGAAAATCCGATAGTTCTAAGCGCGGTGACTTAAAACATGTACGTCGGTACTATAAACGGGGCAGTGGCCAATAGCTTTCATCTCTTTATTTATTCTGAGCATACGTGGCACTTTGTCCGTCGGATTTGTGTACACACGATCGGAATTTCCGACAACTGATTTTGTTGTTGGAAAATTTTATATCCTGCTTTCAAACTTTGTGTGTCGGAAAATCCGATGGAAAATGTGTGATGGAGCCCACACACGGTCGGAATTTCCGACAACAAGGTCCTATCACATATTTTCCGTCGGAAAATCCGACCGTGTGTACGGGGCATAACACTGCCCACCAAAAAAATCAAACGAATCCGAATGTATCCAAAAGAAATATGAATATGAATGCATTTATCATTTTTTTCTATATTCAGCGATAACAGTCTGAAAGAATGAAAATACGAAAAACAAAATTATTGGAATGTAATCAATTTGTTAAACTTGTAGGTTGAATCGCTTTTTTGTTCTTTCTGATTTTTGTATTTTCATTCTTTTGGATTAACGTTCTTTCGGATTTTTGGTCTTTCGGATTCTTGTTCTTTTGGGTTTTCGGTCTTTCGAATTTTTGTTTTTTCTGACAATTCGTTTTGGTACGCATTCATCAAATAAGTCTTTCATTAATTTGGATGCTCCCAAATGAACGAATGTGCCAAATTTCATCTGAAAACAAATTTGTAACAAAACGACTTGTACATGTCCATTGTTTTTTATACCATTAAAACCTGCAGATTGGAATTATCATATGTTTATATTTATTTTATTTTATTTTATTTTATGTTATCCACAATTGTACATAGATCAATCTCCATTACAGATTTCACCCCATCGCCAATTTACACACTTTCCAAATTGAGCCTCACTTTCCATGCAGTTGACTAGTTAATAACTGGGCCTGTATTACTAAAGTTTTATTAATTATTATTTTTGTTTGCTTAAACCATCTAGGGGAAAATCTCTGTGTGTTTTAAAAGACACCTTCAGGCAAATATAAACGTCCCACTCATACCTCCCTATCACTCATTTGCATATTTTTTTATTTCCAAAAGTACTTAAAAATCTCTTTTTTACTTATCTGAATCTGCCATCACATGGTCCTGGTCGATACCTCTTTCATTTGTGTAGATGGATAATCCAGTGGTGCAGACTGTTTCTGCCACTGACTAGTTTCCTTGGTCTCCAGCAATGTTGACACCCAAAGAGGGACCCTCCCACTATCCAGTGAGGTGAAGAGAAGACTTGGAATAAAAAACAAGGAGAGAGGCACCTCCGCGTGTAGACATTTTAAAATTTTTAATGGTACATAAGGTGAATAACTCACATTTTAGAAGAAATTACAGGCATGTATGTCCCAACAAGAATAAGTCCTGGTGTGAGCGGTCCTGCTATTCCCGGTCCTTCACGCTAAGGCACTGACTGAAGGGAGTCCACCGCTGTAGAGGAAGAGCTGGCTCTGATGGCGGAACCTAAAACGAGGCGTGAGGCGCAAGGAGGAAGATGGAACCAGCAGATGACGTCACACAGCGTCACAAGCGCTCATGCTCAAGAAACGCGTCGCATAATGTGTGATGTCATCTGCTGGTTCCATCTTCCTCCTTGCGCCTCACGCCTCATTTTGAGTCCCGCCATCAGAGCGAGCTCTTCCTCTACAGTGGTGGACTCCCTTCAGTCAGCACCCGAGCGCGAAGGACCAGGAATAGCAGGACTGCTCACACCAGGACTTATCCTTGTTGGGACATACATGCCTGTAATTTCTACTAAAATGTGAGTTATTCACCTTATGTACCATTAAAAGTCTTAAAACGTGTACACTCAGAGGCGCCTCTCTCCTTGTTTTTTTGCAGTATCTCTGGAAGTTGGTTTCTGTTCCCATATGTTGGCAGCCCTGAGTGTCCGGAACTCCTTATCTTTCCACATACCACTAACCACTTACATGGACTAATATAGACTGTGTAATCCCATGACAGATTGTACTGCTATTGGGATACTTATGATTTTAGGTTTTTGCGCCTATATTTGTGTTTGACTTGGGACTGTATCATAGATTCAAGTAAGTATTTGGGGGCTTTAGATTTCATTTTTTTTTTTTTTTTCATTTAAGTTGCAGTAATGGACTGTCATCTCTATATTAATTCTTTTATGAGGGCCATGCTTTCCACAAGGCATGGAGGGGACATCAATGAGCCTGGAGCTGCACGGAGAGTGGAGTGTAGTTTTAGCAGAGTCAGTAAAACTGAGCATGGTAAAACCACATCATTGAGCTTCATGCCGAGCTACTGTGCCTGTCATACAGGTAGGTGCAATGGTCAAACCTTGTCAGGAACATGGAGCCTGTTAGAAGTGCAAGTTCAATGTCACAGAGCACAGCATTGCTGGTCACTGCTCCTGCATGTGTGGCAGGCGCATAAGCCATGCAGAAAAACTTTGCCTGAGGTGGTCCTATTCTTTACTGTTAAGTGGCCTTAACATCTATTCAAGAAGTAACTGTCTTAGGGTCTCAGCAGTTTGTTTGAACTTAATACAGTATAGCTTACCCATCCTTTATTGATCCAGTGATGTTGCAGATCAAGTATCAGACAAGCAGGTCTATATTTCAATGCCGAATGTACCAGAAAATGGCAAATTTGAGTACAAATTGGTATGAGGAAAATTGTAATATTTTTACTGATTATAGAGACACCATAACAGCCTTTAAAGGAATAATAGAGGTAATACCGTGTATATAATTTACAAAGTCAACGATTCTGTCACAATACAAGGTTTTAGTAACACAATATACATGAAAACTACTCGTAGAATGCAGTAAGTATATAATTCACCTAAATGATCACATTGACTGGTAAATCACATTACTGCAAATGATTACAAAGATTAATTTGTGCCTCCAGCAAACCCCACATAATACAGGCTTAATATGCATCTTATATACAGTATAGCAGCAAATTTACACTCTTCTATTTTTTCAGTTGTATTAATACTGTAGGGAGCTGTCATAAATAAGCCACAACAATAGAAATTAAGCTAAAATTATTTTAAGCAATGCTTTTACATTTATATATTTGAAGGTTACTGTTGCTTAAAAATGCATTAGTGCTTTAATGGAGCTTGAGAATCAAGCAGAATACAAAACCATGTATTGCATGGCCAAAACTATGGCTGAAAGCCACAGAGAAAATAATGTTTTGCAGGTTTAACAAAGTGTTTTAGGAGAGTAGTTGTCTTTATTTAAATGTGTTTTTTTTCAGATCAGTATGGAGGGGAGTAACAACTTACCAGCCCCTTCCAGGACCATTGTCAGGTCACCTAGAGCAGGGTTTCTCAACTCCAGTCCTCAAGGCGCCCCAACAGGTCATGTTTTCAGGCTTTCCATTATTTTGCACAGGTGATTTGATCAGTTTCATTGCATTGGTAATTACCACAGCTTTTTCACCTGAGGGAAATCCTGAAATCATGACCTGTTGGGGCGCCTTGAGGACAGGAGTTGAGAAACATTGACCTAGAGGCTGGGTGACAGATGCACACCATTGGGATCAGGAGTACACCGCAAGGTAGTGGACCCTACGGCTGACTGCTGTGGACTGAACCCTGGGAGGTCCAGGAAGCAGGTCTACTGGATCACTGACACAGATCCCACTGGGAGCTAGAGCATAGATTCCCCAGGGCGCTGAGTCTAAGAGCCAGCAGGTGTTCACCAGAGCCTTTAATGGTAAGGATGGACTGCGCTGCAGTCTGGCTCCAGGTCGCGGCCCCCAGGATCTCACAGCTCACGCTCACAGTAGACTACAGGAGAAGAGGAGGCAGCAGGCTGGAACAACAAGGAAAGTAAGGGACAAGTCAAGGTCGGGGCACAAGCAGACAAGGACAACAGAGTACACGCCAAGGTTCAAGGTTACAGGCAAACAGGGATGGTCGGGAACACGCCAAAGGTCAAGGTCACGAGCAGACAGGAATAGTTAAGAACAGGCCAAAGTCGGTAACAGGAATCAGATGTAGGAAACACAGCAAGTACACACAGAGGCTAACACACAATGGTTGATCAGCACTCCTGGCTTGCAGTGCACAGGTTAATATAGGGTTCCCTGATAGGGCCTGGGGTGGGGCCATGCTTAGAGGAGAGGTTACGAAAGCAGTCAGGTGAGGGTCAGCTGGTCTCTAGAGATGAACACATGGAGACAGGTATGCTGATCGACAAGCTCTATTGCATAACCATGACAACTATATTTAGAAGGACAGGTGGAAACGAGGTGTGGGGCTCAAAGCTATAACCTCTATAACCACTTTTTATAAGAGCCCTTGCACACTGGGGCGGTTTGCAGGCGCTATTGCGCTAATAATAGCGCCTGCAAACCGCCCCGAAAGTGCCGCTGCTTTCATTCCAGTGTGCAAGCCCTGAGGGCTTGCACACTGGAGCGATGCGCTGGCAGGACGGTAAAAAAAGTCCTGCTAGCAGCATCTTCGGAGCGGTGAAGGAGCGGTGTGTATACCGCTCCTTTACCGCTCCTGCCCATTGAAATCAATGGGATGGCGCGGCTATACCGCCGGCAAAGCGCCTCTGCAGAGGCGCTTTGCGGTGGTATTTAACCCTTTCTCGGCCGCTAGCGGGGGGTAAAACCGCCCTGCTAGCGGCCGCATACCGACGGTAAAACGCCGCTAATAATAGCGGCGTTTTACCGCCGACGCCGCCCCCCGCCCCAGTGTGCAAGGGCTCTAAAGGCATTCAATGTTTATATTACTCATCAGGGTGCTTGAATTGGTTCTATCCCCTAAAACCCTAAAAGGAATATGCATATACTGCAAGTTTAATAAGAATACCACAAAACAGTACGTATAGCAGATATATTATTTTATATTTGAAAATCTTGTTTAATACAATCCACACAAAAGTTATTTTCATGTCAGCAGAAGCAAAATACCAGAATACAGTATAGCAGCATACAATGTAAACATGTACAGAGATAAGTATAATAAAAAATGGTAAAAATATGCATCAAGTAAAAAATTACATAGAAATATCCTCATAACAAATACATTGTATCATGGTAAAAGAAGAGGAGAGTACTTTGAATGGGCAAAGTTTTGGGGTAGAAACTTCCTTTGTCATGCCTGTCCCCACACCCACTATATTAAACCCCTCCAATTCTTCTAAATGAGGGAATGTAAAAGCTTGATTCCTTTCAGTACTGGGCTGGTATTTTCAGAGCACTTTGTTTTATGGGATTCATTTTTCTACAAACACCAGAATAATGCTAATGGGCATAAGTTTTACCCTTACCAGACCTTTGGCCATACTTGAAAAAGTCAGATTAAAGACAACAGCAGTTTAGCTAATAGTACTTCGGGACCAGATTATATGATCTCCTAGTAAAGTCTAGATTATTCAATTACCTCTATTTCCTAATGTATACAGTTTAATGTCAAATTGTAAAAACAAGTCTGTAATAATTAACAGTTTCAAATAAAATGAATTATAAATCTGCAGAAAGCTAAAATGTTTATTATGGACATTTTTCTTGAAAAATGTTGTAAATGCTTCTGTATGCAAGCTCTTAAGATTAGAGTTTACAAGTTGTTGCCTCTGTGAACTATGTCTTCCAATGTTTTTCACCTCTAGAACAGTTCTAAGAGGCAAGTCTCAATTAAGTTTTTTGAAGGCAGGTACATTAAGGCTGATGTGGTCCACCCCCAGCTTACATCACAAAACTCTTCTTTCTAGTCACGGCTGAACAAATGTACTGTAGAATGTTTTAGGTCTCACTGCTCATTTACAATCACCCTAAATTAGCAGATAAAGTAATTTTATTAGTATTTTGCCCTTGCTTCCAATTGCAGAGAGACAGTCACATCACCCTCTTTGCTCCAGGCTGCAATCGTGGAAATTACAGAAATGGCAAAAAGAGTGGTTGGAAATGCAAAGGACTGGCTGGGGCAACAATGATAGCTGTTAAGGTATAGACCACGAAGACTAATAGCAATCAGATTTCAACTAAACTTATTAAACTTATATATCCATGGCCTCACTGATTACAATAGACATTCCTCATATAGCTATTCATAGGTTTTTCCCTAACAGCTCTTGTGTGCATAATACACAGGTATCAATCCTTAGACAATGGTTCATTCTGTAGACTATTCCCAATGAGCATAATGAACATTTTATGACCGTGTACAACAAAAAAATAACAAAATAGATCATTTATGGTTGTGATATTGTGCTTGCTGTTTTCTTGAATAAAAACATTCCTTTGAAAAAACCAACAGCCATGACAGTGTATTGTGAGCAAATTAATTAAATACAGTGCCCTAAAAAAGTATTCATACCCCTTGAAATGTTCCACATTTTGTCCCGTTACAACCAGAAACGTAAATACATACAGCCAAAGCTACAATGGAATAGTTTAGATCAAAGCATATCCATGTGTTAGAATTGCCCAGTCAAAGTCCAGACCTAAATCCAATGGAGAATTTGTGGCAAGACTTCAAAATTGCTCCTCACAGAGGCTCTCCATCCAATATGACAGAGCTTGAGCTGTTTACCAAAGAAGAATGGGTAAAAATGTCACTCTCTAGATGTGCAAAGCTAGTAGAGACATCCCCAAAAAGACTTGCAGCTGTAATTGCAGCAAAAAGTGGTTCTACAAAGTATTGACTCAGAGGAGCTGAATACAAATGCAAAAAAATGTAAAAAAAAAAAAAAAAAATTCCTTCCACTTCACAATTATGTACCACTTTGTGTTGGACTATCACCAAAAATACCAATAAAATACATTTACGTTTTTGGTTGTAACATGACAAAATGTGCAAAATGTCAGAGTATAAATACTTTTTCAAGGCATTGTATGCCCATTTTGTTGGTTATCTTTTTTTTCTGTTTTAGATAGTGAAGGGAATGGTTAGAACATCTGTTGGGTTTTCATTTTGCCTGGCCCTGGGCTGGGGAGTTTTATCTTTTTTATCTTTTCAATTCTATTGAGAGTTGTCACCAATTTGTGGCGGAAAGGTCAAAAATGATGGAAATGCCAACATCGAATGAATGTTATTGAACAAGGGTAGAGGGGCATCTATTGAAGGGTCATCTGTTTAAGAAGGGATTTCTACTTGGTTTAGATCATTTTCTACTCTCTTCATGTTGTGTTTGGGGCAGTAAGTGATGGGAATCTCCCCAATAGAACAACAGGTAGCAAAATAAAGCTTGAAAAAGATTTCAATCATTCCATACTCCTTTCAAAACTACAAAAATGGATTGTATATACAGTATATCTATACCAATGCAGTTATTAATATAATTAAAGGCTGATTGTCAGAAACATGATTCTTATTCCTACTGTGATCCTTTTCCAGTACCTGTACACTGCTACCTCATCTGCTCCCCTTGTTCCCGATCACAGTTCTGGTCCTTTTCCTAATCTATCTGCTTGGTTGTTCCTTCCATCTTTCTTGTCTTACCCTGCTTATATATTTTCTTCCCTTTGTTGTATAGTCAGATTCAGATTCAGAATACTTTTATAATCCCAAAAGGAAATTATTGTAGTTATAGTATATATTTGTATCACAGACACTCTGACTGGTCCTGCTACCTGATCCAAGATACACCTTTCCTGCAGTGTAAGAGCAGCCAGGCACACAATATCACCCACACTTCTGGCTCAATAAGTACTCTAGGGGATTGCAGTTTCTGAATTTATAGCTGTACAATTTGGTTGAGATAGGGGGAGCCATGGGATATTCCAGAATGTAGTATAAAAGCAGGGAGATGCCCTCTCTTAGGAACTAATTCTTCTTGAAAAGTCTCTTAGCAACATCTCTTGGAAAGTGGACAGCGCCGGGCACCAAAGCAATATCCCAGGCTGGGCAAACCTCTCTCTTAATGCACCAAGGGGCTAATGAACAGCATTCACCAGATCCTGCTCTCAGGTCTGTACCCATAAGTCCTTTGGTGCTGGGGTGCCTTTCTCAGTTTTAGGCAGACAGCTGTGTAGTGGATTTCCTCAGACTGGATCCTAGGTGAACTTCCCCTTCTTAACTCGTGGTCTCCCCGAAAAAAGGGCCCCAGCCTCAAGTTAGCTGAGGGGCTTTGCTGGGCTTATGGTAGTAGTGCTGGGTGGCATGGGAGGGTCCAACCCTCCAGGCTGAGTGCTTCTCCTACTGGACAATGACCCCAACTGATCCAGGCCTAGGCTATTCTTTTACTTGGTTTAGAGTTCACATGTATTTTCACTTTTTACTTGTATTCTGTGTGCTGGTGTTAAATTGGTTTTTGCTTCATTATTAGTAAAAAGAAAGAGAAGAAAGACCTTTGTTCGCTCTGTTGGTATACGAGGCGGATCACGTGTGGCTGTTGGGTCATGCGTCAGTCGAGAGGTGGAGCGCACGTTGGCTACGTGCGTGACACGCACGTCCATGGCCGTCAGTCGAGAGGTGGAGTGCACGTTGGCTACGTGCGTGACACGCACGTCCATGGCCCATAGAGCATGTTACCGTGGGACCATAGAGGTCCAGTCTATTTTGGATATTCAATCTTGGGTCGCGTGACTTTTTAGACGCGTGACGTCGGGTCACACGTCCTGATTATCATACGTGGGCTCACTCATGTAACACTTCCAAATGTTTGTAGCACTAGTTATAATATGTGGAACACAACTCCATACTGCCTGGATAGGCAGTGGAACGCACGCCGGATCGCCATTTTTAAAACACCGGAAGTATACTTCCCATACACCACAAAGGCTTGTGGGCTGGACTCTTACGATGGGGGTCATATTTTTCTTTATAATGTGGAGGGAAACAGTAGAGGGACACCCCAGATGATGTCCTGTTGAGATGAAACCTGTCGGTATGATCCTCACTGTTGCCTATATCGATTTTATACCAGCGCTGTTTTTATCTTCAATCATGTGAGTGTCATTTCATTTTATTAAATTCAACTTTACTATGGTCCCCTTCTGCTTTCTTTTTTGTTACATTTTTTTATACCTGTGGACATCTGAGCTTGGTTTGCTTGCTGCACTACATCCCTTGTGATTCCAACTTAGCTGTCTTTGGGGAACACTTGCCTGAGGACATCGATCCAGAGTCCATTCCACTATATATAAGCTTGTTTGACACGTAGAGCGTATGCCCTGACGTGTTCAAACTCTCCGGTAAGCCTCCCCTTTATCTGGTGGTGGTTCTCCTCACAATCTGATTTATGCACCATTTACAAGATTGAATTTCATCCTTATTCACACATAGAATTTATTTACACATAAAACTGTTTATGGACACTTCTGCTATCCTCTTTTTGAGTTCTAGTTTGCCTGTCACATTGCAATCTTGGCATATGGTTTGCGGACTGCATTCAGACTGAGAATATATTTACTTATATTTATCATTATTTATAGACATTTCAATATGATTTTTTTACACTAATATATTCACTATATATTTATTGTATTTATAATTTTTATTTTTAGTGTTGTATTAATTCACTTATGTACACTGCACTAGGCACGTTATCCTTAGCGCTACACTACTGGGCATGGCTTCAATGACCCAGACTTGTAGGCACTTTGTTGATTTGTCATGAAACTCAGCAAAGTGGTGGGGAACACTGTGTATATCCTTCCCTTCTTCTATGAATTGGCGGTGTTCACCAAATCTTTTTTTGCAGGGGTCTTATGGTACGACCTACATAGAAAAGGCTGCATGGGCAGGTGAGACAATATACTACATGGTCGGACGAACAGCAGTGGAAGTCATTCATCGGGTACGTTTTCCCTTGTGCTATAAAGTTTTTTTGTCCATGATGGACGAATTTGTTGCAGGTTTTGCACAGTGGTTTATGGCGTTGAAATATGCTTTTTAAGGGGATTAGGCAGGGCTGAGTCATGGATTGATGGGAACAGTTGGATTTGAGCTTGCTCGGTGCTATTATGTTCTTGAGGTTAGGAGCCCTTCTGTATGTGATTTGGGTTTTTTTGTAGATGGGGGTCTTGAAGGAGGATGGGCCAATGTTTCTGGATGATAAGGTGTTTATTGTGGAAGCGTGTAATAAATCTGACCGGATTTCCATTTTCACTGGTTGTGATTTTACGTGGTATTCCCTCTAAGGAGGTACGATAGGCCGTGTCCACTAGGTCATCAGGATATTATTTGTCTGTAAATTTCTTTTTTAAGAAAATATTTTGTGTGATGTAGTCTGAATTGTTTGTACAGTTATGTCTGAGATTGCAGAACTGTCCCTTTGGAATATTTTTGATCCATTTCAGAGGATGACAGCTATTATAATGTAAAAAAGAATTACCAGCTGTGGGTTGGTATAGTTTTTGGCTTGAATGATATGTTACATTAATAAATCTTACTTTGATCACAAATAGTTTGGTTTCAGTTTCCTTAAGTATAGCTACACTGATCTACTTACCCCTGCTGTTGGTGGATACCAACACTCAGTACACTAACAAATTCCTTGAATGAAATAAAACACAAACACATGCTTACCTGCTTTTAAAATAAAGTTTAATATTGTTCATTGGAGCAAATATACATCAATCACTGCTTCCAGTGATGTAATGCAGGTCAAACATGGCGGCCCTCCAATCTGTACATGCCACATTTCCACAGCAAAATTACAGCTTCCCAGTTGTAGTAATTTAGGTTTACTGCCAGGAATGGTGAAATTTGATTAACAACATCACAGAGGATTCCCCGAAGTATTACCACAGACAGGAATCTATTATTTACCAGTGGGAGTGTGGCATGTACAGTGGTCATTGTGATTGACATGAATTACGTCACTGGGCACTGTGATTGACCTTTGTGTGTTTTAATTCATTAAGGGACTGGAAAGTAGGGATGCACCGAAATTTCGGTGGCTGAAACATTTCAGTCGAAAATTGTATTTTCGGCATGCTGCCGAAAAGTAAAAAAATGCAGATAAGTGCGCAGATAATCGCACATTTACAGTAGCGGTGGCTGCACCGCAGGGTGCCACCCATTGCGGAGTGTCATCATGGTCAAGGTCCTGTCTTCCCCTCCCTCCTCCTCCTCTTATTGCAGAGCTGCAAACTCTGTGTGTCATGGAGCTGAATTGGTGGGCCGTAGTAACAATGTCCCGCCTCCTGTGATAGCACACTGATCCAATGGCAGGACATTGAACCAGTGTGACGTGATCACAGGAGGCGGGACATTGTTACTGCAGCCTGATCCGGACACGGGCAGGCTGCATCCACAGGCACTGGTGAGGCTGCATGATGGGCACAGGCAGGCTGCTGCATCTGATGGACACAGGCACTGGTGAGGATGCATGATGGGCACAGGCAGGCTGCTGCATCTGATGGGCACAGCCACAGGTGAGGATGCATGATGGGCACAGGCAGACTGCTGCATCTGATTGGCACAGGCACTGGTGAGGCTGCATGATGGGCACAGGCAGGCTGCTGCTTCTGATGGGCACAGGCAGGCTGCTGCATCTGATTAGCACAGGCACTGGTCAGGCTACATGATGGGCACAGGCAGGCTGCATCTGACTGGTAGGCTGCATCTAACAGGCACTGGTGAAGCTGCATTTGATGGACTCTGTTGAGGATGCATTGATCTCTTGTATCATGTGTGCAGTCTCTGACCACATCCTGTATCATGTCTGCTAAAGGTGCACCGGATGAAAATGTTGCTAAAATTATTAGTAGTGTGTTTAAGTTTAAGTAAGAGAATGCAGACATGATACAAGAGATGGTTAGAGACTGTGGACATGATATAAGAGATGGTTAGAGACTGTGGACATGATACAAGAGATGGTTAGAGACTCAGGACATGATACAAGAGATGGTTAGAGGCTGTGGACATGATGCAAGAGATGGTTAGAGACTGTGGACATGATATAAGGGATGGTTGGAGACCGGGGACATGATACAAAAGATGGTTAGAGACTGGGGACATGATGCAAAAGATGGTTAAAGACTGGGGACATGATACAAGAGATGGTTAGAGACTGGGAACGCGATACAAGAGATGGTTAAAGACGGGAGACATGATACAAGAAATGGTTAGAGACTGCAGACTGCTTTTATATAATCACACACATACTGTAGGTTGGACTTGATGGACTTGTGTCTTTTTTTCAACCTCACCTACTATGTAACTATGCATTTTTCTTGAGTTTTTCTTGCACTAAAGGTGCCAATAATGGCCAGAAATATATTCATATTAATTTAAATTGATAAGTTTAATGAAAAAGTTGAATATAATACAATTGTGTATAAAAATATAAATATTAAAAAAAAAAACTGTCATTTTCGGTTTTCGGCCTAGTGCTTCCTTCATTTTCAGTTTCAGCACCAAAATTTTCATTCAGTGCACCCCTACTGGAAAGGCAGGGCAGCAAGCATTGCCCCATTTTCCTGTACCATACCAAGTCACATGCCTTTCAATATTGGGGGGGAGTTGTAAAGGGAGGGCAGGAAAGCCTACCCTCCTTGTATGGCACCTTTATCCCATTGAAGGACCTCTTCCCCACCTCTGTGTTTCCCAAAAAAGGAATTGACGTAATGTGGGTTTGACTTATGATGGAATCTGAAAACCCACTTTATAATAATAACCAGCATATTACTACCCCTTACCCATTCCCACAAAGGGTCAAATAGCAATGTAATCCACCTCAATCATGGTGACTCATTGCCCACAAATCTGTACATGCCACATTTCAGCTGGTAAATGAAAGATTCCGTGGTAATACCAATGGGAATCTCAGATAATGTCATTGATTATGTTTAGTAAATGTCAGATGTTCTGTTTTAGCCTTTGGGAAATGAAGCCGTGATGTTTTTTACTGTTTTCCAGAACATAAAAAAACCCTAGTGAAAATATCTGAATTTGTTTTGTGCAATAAAGTAGGTTTATATTTTATCCTAAATTTATAAGCAAATACATTTTTCTAAATAATATATAATTTCAGTTACAATAACTTTTTCTCAATAATAATGGTTATGGTTACACTTACAGCAACTGAGAATAAAACACAGGATAATTTTCACTGAAAAGCATTACAAAGCAATCATAAAGCATGATCTTTATGTCTAGGGATGGTAACCGTTCAACACGACTAAGCAAAGTGATTTATTCCGGGTAGCGTAAAAGGATAAAATGAGTAAGCAACCAATAAGAATCTGGTCATTTTAGAATGTATCCCAAGGCAACAATAAATGGTATAGTGCTACAAATCCAGCTGATGTATGTGTCAAGAGGTTAAAAAAAATGCAAAGAATAAATAAGCTTAATAAAAAAAAAAAATAGAAAAGGAACAAATGAAAATAAAAATGTAGAGTGTAAATGTAAAAGAAAATACCCAGCCAAGGCAAATTTATTTATTTTTTTACGGGTATTTCTATAGCACCAACAACTATTGCAGAACTTTACATATTATACATTCACACCATTTCCAGCCCTCAAGGACATTACAATTAAAAGTCCCTATCTCACATGCATAAAAACACACTAGGGACAATTTAGACAGGAGCCAATTAACCTATCAGTATGTCTTTAGAGTGTGGCCTAAGGATGGTAGAAACTTACCCTTGTATTTTTCTAAGGTCTAATGTAAAGGATCAGGAATCAGGAATCAGAAACAGAATTGATATTGGATTAACTTGGATTAACTTGGATTAACTTGGATTAACTTTTGCTGCAAAATTACCAGTTTTGTCATGTCACATTAATACATTTTTTCTAAATTGTAAATCCTTAAATTTGATTTATTGCAGTATTTGCGTGCAAATAAAATTATCAACTAATTTTTTGGTTTATAGATTAGGTTTCTGAGTATATTTAGGGTAGTTTAGTCTTCTTTTGTATTTTTGTTTTTTTAATGGTTTCTATAATGCATATTTCTGCACCGTTGTTTTAATTTTTTTTACTGCACCCCTAAAAACATCAAACACCATCTTGGCTTTAATTTCCAAATTGACTTCAAAATGGTGAAATTCTACTAAATACTACTGATTTAAACCAAAATTTAAGGTTATATTAAGAGAAAATTTTTTTTTACTATTTTTGTAGAGAGTGGAGAAGAATTTGAACAGCGACCAGATTTTTATTATTGTCTGTGCCTCCTTTTGGGAGATTTACCCTTTTGTTTTTTGTCATTTTATCATTGCCATCAAATGCAAAAGAAAATCCCAAATTTTGGGTTGTTCTCACAAAAGGAATAGAGGGTAAATCTCTCAATGGGGACACTAGGCTGGGTGATAACCAAGGATTCTTTCACTGTGAAGGGATTTAATTTCACTTCGTGTTTTGGCTGTGGGGCAGGAACTAAGGGGAAATCTCCCCAATAGGACACAGATGGGGAAAAAAAAGTGACGGGGGGTTATAATTTTCCCTTATGTTATCCAAAAATCTAAAGAATAGAACATTTTTATCTCTTTTAAACTGCTTGCCGACAAGCTGTCACAGTTATACTGCGGCAGGTTGGCTCGGCTGCGCGAATCGCCATAGGTGTACATCGGGCTCGTACACAGCATTCTGTGGGCCATTGGCCAGTGGGGGAGCCAATCATTGGGTCCAGCAGACTCGATGTCTGCCGGATGCCCGCCATCGTTCCCCATAGAGACAGAACAGGGATCTGCCTGTGTAAACAAATCTCCGTTCTGACAGGGGATCACACAGAGATCCTGGCTTTCTGCTATGCAAGAAGAGGAATCTGTGTGTTGTCCCAAGCAACCCATCCCCCATAGAGTTAGTAAACACACTGAGGGAACACAGTTACCCCTTTAATCACCCCTGATGTTAACCCCTTCCCTGCCAGTGTCATTGGTACAATGTCAGTTCATATTTTTTAGCACTGATTACTGTAATAATGTCACTGGTTCCCAAAAAAGTGTAAAAAATGGTTAGGTGTCCGATCTGTCCGCTGCAATGTCGTAGTCCCACTTAAAATAGTTTATCACCGTCATTACTAGTAAAAAAAAAAAATAATAATAAAAATGTCAAAAATCTATCCCCTATTTTGTAGAAGCTATAACTTTTGTGCAAACCAATCAATATACGCTTATTGGTTTTTTTTTTACCAAAAATATGTAGCAGAATACATATTGGCCTATATTGATGAAGAGATTAGATTTATTTATTTATTTATTTATTTATTTATTTATTTATTGGGTATGTTTTATAGCAGAAAATAAAAAATATTGTTTTTTGTCAAAATTGTCAGTTTTTTTCTGTTTATAGCGCAAAAAATAAAAATCGCAGAGGTGATCAAATACCACCAAAAGAAATCTCTATTTGTGGGGGAAAAGGGACATAAATTTTATTTGGGTACAGCGTCGCACGACCGCTCAATTGTCAGTTAAACTAACACAGTGCAGAAAATGGCCTGGTCATTAAGGAAATAAATCCTTCCGGGGCAGAAGTGGTTAAAGGAAATGAAAATTCTCAATTTAACTAATCCTTAATCAGGAAAACTACAGAGATACCAAAAATACTGTATGCCAAGTCCAGAAAAGGTGATCAATTCAGGGTGCTGCAATCTTACAAAAATGTATGACTGGTAAAGGTCACACTCTTAAACAATATACAGTATATGCCCACACTTTCTGCCTCCCCTCCTCCATTCATGGAAGTTGTATTATAGGTTCCATAAATGAAAAGTGCTCTATGAATGGAGAAGGAGGACCTTTCATTCATTTGCTCATCCACCATTCACAGATTGCTTTTTATTAATGGAAGCTATAGTACAGCTTCTATGAATGGACGAAAGGGACAGAAAGGACAGGCATAGTCGGCACTCTTGATGAGTGCCTGTGGCAGGTCCCTTGGCTCTATTAACCTCTGCAATACCGGATGTATATGGCTACAGTGGTATGGGGGCAGAGGACTTCAGATTTAAACTAGGATGGCCAGCATCAGTACAGGGGGCATTTTTCATTAAATATAAATACTGTCCCTTGTACCGATTTATAACAAAAAAAAAAAAAAACTCAACTTAGTTTTTAAACATAATTAATTTTATCAAGTCCCAAACAACTGTTTACAGCTTATTAAAAAAAATGTAAATGTATATTGTTGTAGCACTGGCAGGGGATAAACATGTGTAATATTCGACTATTACTGACAACATTGCACCATTGAATTGAAATGAGGCAGGTGTATTCCCTGAAGATAATATGTATATTCTTTTGAAATGCTAAGCTTTAAGTTGTTTACTTATGAGAGTACAAATCACTTTAATAGACTTTCCTGAAGAAAGAGGGAGGCAGGATTCAGAGCCACCAGATGCGGGTTCATAATTAGTTAATTAAATAGCTTATTATAAATGGCCATACATGTTTATGAGTTACACAGGCATTTGAATTGCATTCCAAGGCTGGCGGAATCTGACTTTGTGTGTGACTGAGATTACCTTTAATTCTGTCTTGCAGGCACAACAGCTAACGGACCTTGAGCAAAAGTTAACTGTGGCAAAAAAAGAAATGGAAATAGCTTCACTGGACAATGTAAGGACATTTATTATATATTATAAGTATGCAAGTTTGTTTATGTTGAAGGAGAATTGAACAAAGAGCTCATCCTTTGACTGAGTGCAGTGACCAACCGAACATCTGAGTTATTAAACCCATACATTTACCTAATTCTGCTTCTGTAAAATGATTAAACACTGATTTTTTTGTCAACAAATGTTGATCTACCATGATAAAAATATATACAAACATTCTTTATAAAGGCCCTGTTCACACTTTGGGATTTGGAATGTTAAATGGGCAGAATAGCTGCAATTCTGTTGGTGATTTAAAATCGCACGGCAATCGCTGCAAAACACGCAATGCATGTTTAGGTGCTATTTATTCTAAAGGGTGCTCCAAATGCTGTGTGATTTTTTGCTGTGATTGTTGAAAAAAAGAATTGAGTGAAAAAATGCATCTTTAAAAATAGCATGAAGCTTATCACCCAAAACAGGAGCGGGATCTTCTTTTGGGAGACAAACACGCATATGGATAACACTGGGAATCGTGGGCAAATTGCACTTTAAAAAATGCAAGCAAGAACGCTTGTACCCGCAATGCATGGTGTGAGAGGGGCCTAAAGGTGATCTCCAGACATCTCAATACTGTCACACAGCACAGCCCTGTAAGGCAGGGCAGAAGACCATTTTTTCCTGCTATAGTTAAATTACACATATAGATCTTTTCCCTCCCCAGCCTGTGACTGGACAATGCAAGGAGAAGCAGAACATTGAAGCACTCATCCCATTTTGCTCTCTTCTTCTAACAGCATGTTCCTTGTTAGCACATGAGCACTATAGTACAGTGAATTGACTCCTTCTCCCTACATTTGTTTGACTGCAGTTTTACAGTGACTACAGTAATGATGCATTATTGTGTCTCATTTACATCTGCCTTTGAGTTCAACTTATTTATTTTATTTTTTTAAATAACTACTGTATATTCATTAAAAGAGTTTAATAATCAAGAAGCCCTGTGTAAACCTATGTAGAGATTACAACTAGTTTATAAGGTACCCACACACAGTGCACACCATTAATCTGCAATCCTCACAGTGTAGTTATTATCCATAGAGTCCATGTAGGGACAGTCACAGTATAGAGAACCGTGGACAAGGAAAAGATCCAAGAAATCTTCTGCAGCTCTCCTAAGTTGAGATTACAATCAGCTAATGTCACAAGGGCAATTTTTTCACAGCGATTACCCCCGCCCCTATACATGTATTGTTTTAGAGATTTCTTGCTAAGAAATTTGTAATAATTCTCTATGAAATTGCTTACTCTTCAAGTTTGAATGTGATTTGTAGCTCGGTCATTGATCAAAATTCATCTGTGTTCCATGATTTACCAGAGGCAATTGCTCTTTATTAACCTCTACAGCTAAGCCAAAAATCCAACCCAATACTGTAGCACTATCACCACATGTGCAGCAGCCGAAAGCAGGTTATCTATAGGTTAGAATGTTTCTTTTAACCACTGCATTCCATTAACAATTTTAAACATGCTGGGGTTTAATGGGATGCTAGCTATAGCATCACCACTTTGTTCCTTATATATGGCTAGATGTCATATGTCAAGCATTCCTGTTGATGGCTATTAAGCCACCTAGTCACTGCAGTAATTTTTAGGCTAATTAATTTGGAATGTCACAGTACACCTTAATGTATTTTAGTAGTATCCAAAGCTGAACTGCTACACAATATCTAGCAAGTTGGCTTTATGGTATACATAAACACATGTAACGGACCATATAGCACCCAGCCTGTGTGCCTCCACCAGGATACAGCTTCCTCCACTCTGGAACCAGGAATCAGGTATTATAGCTGAGAATTGCACTCAAGAACTAGACAACACTAGCTTAGGTGCAGACTCGAACTCTCTTTATTGTAAATTCACACAGAATATATACCACACAGCATGACCACATTATCCTAAACAATTCAAACTGTAAACAGTATTATCATCAGTACAGCTAATGAACAGCCAACAGCTAACAGTGATCTAATTAACAGTAAGCTAATCAACAGCTACTAACTAACATCTAACAGTGATCTAATCAAACAGTGATCTAATTACCAGCTAGCAGCAAACAGTGATCTAATTAACAATAAGCAAATAAAAGCAAGCAAATAATCAAAAGGTGCTCATCGAATTTGGAGTAAATAGATCAGATGAAAACATTCTCATAGGTGATTCATTCCCATAAAGAAAGCAGCAGCAATATATGGCAGATCACCTTTGCTCTAGCCTTCCAGGAAGTATTGGACATTTATTTGGACATTTATTTAAACAGCTTTCCTTTTAGGAAGCAATAACTTGCTACTTGGTGGATGTATAGAAAGATAAACAAAAGAGAACGTAAAGCACAACAGACCCCAGTGCTTGTCAGAAACCATGAATCAGACTGAGACAGAAGTATAGTTAACCTCCCTGGCGATTATTTCAGATTTTTGCGTCTCAAAGCGGTACAATTGTTTTGCATAGAAATTTGGCGTATTATATTGTAGGTCTGTAATTCTTAGCAATAACACACTTATATCTGTCCACCAAGAGTCTAGTAGATATCCCGGGTATGATGAAGTTTGAAACACAAAATCATAAATTATAATATAATAAATAAATATAAATAATTTTAAAAAATAATAATATAATAATAATAATAAAATTAATTTCCCCACGATTCACTATCCCTCAATTCTGCAAGTGTTCTAATTTATTATCACGGTTTTCTAGCTGGTCTAAAGCCACTTTTGACGTAAAGGGACACTATTTGGTTGCTATGGACAATCTCAAGTTTCCAGGCACAAAGAACAGTATATATAATATAAAACTGCATGCAGGGCCAAAGCACTGGGGACAAAAGGGAAGTGAAATGATTTCATACAGTACTGTATTCTGTAAGATTACAGTACTGTATGTGTTATGATTTTGACATTATTTGAATTTTCCGCCAGGCTCAGCCCCGTGCGTCGCGACACTCGCAGGGAATGGAGCCTGGCACAGAGAAGCTTTGGGCAGAGGACGGAGCCCGCAGCCAGTGCGGGGGGGACATCGAAGGATCCTGGGGACAAGGTAAGTATACCGCACCAGGATCCTGAGATGTAATCCCGAGTGTGGCTCGGCATTACCGCTAATGGTGCTGAAATTTAACCCCAAGCCACACTTGGGAATACCATCAGGGAGGCTACATCACATTTGTTTAATAATATTAAAAAAAGGTAAACAGAGTAAACGTAGTCAAAACATAGCCAGAGTTCAGGAACCAGAACAGATAGTCAGTCAAGCCAAAATATCAGGGAGCCAGATATGAGCGTAGTAGTACAGCAAGCAGGATCTGGAGCCAGAAGGAATGTCAGCCAAGCAAGTCTTTAACAGGAACACAGGAGAGCGTCTCTAGAGATGAAAACTACTCATTCAGGGTTTAATATTGTGATTAGCTGTGATTGGTCACAGCTAATCACATTGTACATATGGACTCTGATTGGTCCTGTCTGTACCATGTGATGACTGTAACCAATCATTGAGCACATCACAATAGTACACAATGAAAGGCATGTAACAAAGCCTTTCATCATGTACAACTGTCATGTGATCTGCTGTGATTGGCCACAGCGGTTACATGGTACTGGCAGTGGGCCGGTACAGTGACCTGTCATTAGCTGTGTCTGGTGGACTCGGTGAGCGAGAGATCGCGTTGGAGTGTGGCCCAATCCCGGGAGGGTATATCATATGATGTCCTCCCAGAACAACAGTGCTCCTGCCCAGACATCATTTGACAATAGGCTAGGCGGGAAGAGGTTAAATAACATTCAGGAGGGATGCCTTTATCCTGGTCGTGAAGTTGTGCATCTGTACAACGTATACAACCTACTGTAGAAAAGGGGATATTTACAAAGAAAAAATTTCCATTAAATTGGGGGACTGGGGATTCCCTTCATCTGTACCAGACCCCTATCTTAGATGAGCGTTTGGTAGAGATGTTAGTAGGGGACCCCACAATAGAAAAAAATTGGCATGGGGTTCTGCCTAAAAATACATGCCAGACCCTTGTCCAAGCATACAGCCTGGCTTGTCAGAAAAGGGAGTGGAGGAATGAGTGTGTACCCTCCCACTGAACAATACCAGGTCAAGCCCTCAAAATAGGGGCATGCCTCATCCCCATGTTGACGAGAACAAGAGCCATTCTCCTACAATCCTGGCCCTGCGATTGTAAGCCCTATGGTTGGAGGGCTCATCCAAATCCAGAAGCCCCCTTTAAGATAAGTGGCTCTCAGATACCACCCCCCATGTAAATGAGTACGGAGTACAAAGTATTAAATGTTCCATAATATACATGCATCGTCAATCACATCATGCGGCAATGCCAATCTGGATAAACAATGCCTGCCAACCCACCAAAATAAAAAAATCCTGCTGATCGCCAAAACAAACCTCTTCCATCCCTCACTCTGCATGACATCTCTCAGACCCGCTGCTAAATCTAAACAAACAGGTGAGGGGTCTCCCAATTGTTGTAATTGACCAAATATGGTTATTGCCATGGCTTTGTGGACCAAGACTGACATGGTGATACACCTCCAAAAGATCTCCAGGTGTCCATGGCAGATTGGGATCAACGGAAATGGACTGAACAAATGTGAGTGCTGTTCAACGTGGAAGAGGAATGGAGTGAGGTTTCTGCGGGGAAAAGCGCTGGAGATATAGGAATTGATTAACTAAAGACAAATAGACTGTGCACTTTGCAAGTGCAGTTGCAGTCTGCAAAGCGAAGTTGTTCCAGAGCTTAGCGAATAAAGCTAAGCTTAATTTTGCAGAAAATACCCAATCACATACAAGACAAATGAAAAAATTGCATTTTTACCTGCACATGATTAGATGATGGTGGTCAGCAGAGCGACACTTACAAAGTGCACAGTCTATTTACCTTTAGTAAATCAACCCCAAAGTGAGCATTGCAGTGAAAGCCACAATTTCTATGTTTAAAAAGTGTTGACATTTTTTCTTTAATTGAAACTGCATTTCATTATCAAGGGCTTCCATTTGTATAATGTGCTTCAGTTCAGAACAGGAGATGCCACAGACGTGCATGTTTTCATTGTGCCTAGCCTGTAATATAACTATATATTGTTATGAAGAAAACACAGTTTTTTTTAAATCATAATTGGCTACTTGTAAAATCCATAATCAACTTAGGCATTTCCTCTACAGGAATCACAGTTGAAAGCCTTGAAAGAGACAGTTCAGCTTTGTCTAACGTCGGTTTTACACAATCAGCCACCCGCTGTAAACATCATCTCATCAAAGCCCAGAGAGAGACCGACATCCTCAAGAGGGACACTGGAAACATCCTACACAGAGGTACTTATTATATTCGTTTGTTTGTTCAGCTTGGAGAACTTGCTGGTAAAAACCATAAAAACCATAAAATGAAAAAAAATATTTCTCTTTATATAAAAAGCTTTAAGTGGTATTCTGTTTTGCCATCCTTGTAATTCACACACATCAGCTATACTGAATAGCCAGCAAAGAGACCCCACTGCTTTTTTTTTATTTGTGACATCCTGTGTCACCTGCTTGTTGATTGTATGAATCATTTTGGGTGAATATATTGTTTCATTGTCCTGTGAGCAGAAGATGACACAAGAAGATCCAAAGAGATAGTAGGAAAGAGTACTGTCACCTAACTGGCTATGTAGCAAACAGAATTTTTTTTTTAATCACAAAAATTCCAAAAATATAAAGGACCCATTTACATCCTTGTGTTGTGACAATGCGCACTAAAACACACAAGTTAATACATGTTACCAAGAGTAATGGCAAAGCATTACCTGTGTGTGTGTGTGTGTGTGTGTGTGTGTGTGTGTGTGTTTATGGTGCAACTCATAGTGAATGGCAACCCAATACATTGTGCAGTAGAGTGCAACACACAACAAACCACAGCATGGTGCATCGCCACATACATTGTGATGCACTACGTTGGTAGAAAATGGTCATAGGTTTTTTTTGTTCTATCGTTGTGTGTTGGCATCCCATTTATGTTGAGTAAGTCATGCTGATGAAACAGACCACTAAAGTGTGAATCAGTCCAAATCCTTCTCCAAATAAAACAGTTTACACATATGGATTTTAAAACACAAGTCTATCTATCTGGCCTTTAAACATGTATGTACTGTAGCTGTGAACCTGAATTTAAATGTAAATGGAAACTACAGATGCTTTTGGACACTTCTTTTCACCATATTCAGTTTACAAGTTTATAAGCTAATGTTTTTTTATCTTGGGGGGAAAAAAACACAATTAATTTGCTGAACATGCTGGACATTTTATTAAGAAAGCCAAGCATACCAATATTTTTGGGCAGACTTGTAATTTATTAGGAAAGGCTTGTCGTTTTTGGAAGTGGGATTCGGTCTAGGTGTTTTGTCATGTTTCTTCATTCAGATCCATTTAACCCCCTTAAAGTGGTTGTAAACCCATGTAAAAAAAAAATAAAAACCTGCAAGACAAAGGCATATTGAGCTAGTATGCATAGCATGGTATGCATGTATATGCATGCATAGCATAGTATGCATGCATATGCATGCATAGCATACTAGCTCATTATGAAATACTTACCTTAGATCGAAGCCCCCACAGCGGTCTCGGCACACCAATGTGGCTGGCGACATGTCTCCTGGAGTTATTTCCGGGTATCGCGGGCTCCGGCGCTGTGATCAGCCGGAGTCACAATGACATCACTCCCATGCATGCACGTAGGAGCCGCCGGTAACGACACAGCAGCTGAAGAAATGGCACAAGCGAGACGTTTCTTCAGTGCGCATGTGCTGATGACGTCGGCACATGGTGATACAGTGAATATCTCCTAAACGGTGCAAGTTTAGGAGATATTCACGGTACCTACAGGTAAGCCGGTAAAGCGCCACTAGTTTTAGCGGTGCTTTATCCTCCTTTTTGTGGCCCTTTTTGGGCGCTAGCGGGGTGCTTTTAACCCTGCTAGCGGCCACATAAAGGGTTAAAAGCACCCGCAAAGCGCCACTGCCGTGGCGCTTTGCAGGAGCTTCGGCAGCGCTGCCCATTGATATCAATGGGCAGGGGCGCTGCGGTGTATACACCGCTCCTAAAGCGCCTCAAAGAAGCTGCTTGCAGGAATTTTTTTAAAATCCTGCCAGCACAGCGGATTGCAAATTAGGCTTTTTTCTTGTCCTTTACAGATGCTATTTTTAACGCTAAGGCTACTTTCAGACTGGGGCGGGCAGGCATCGGCGGGTGCTATTGGGCCACTAGGGGGGCAGTTTTCAACCCTAGAAAAAGGGTTAAAACCATTTGTTTGACGGCGCTGCCCCATTGTTTTCAATGGGCAGGGGCGCTTTAGGAGTGGTGTATATACCGCTGCTACAGCGCTGCAAGGACCGCTCCAGTGTGAAAGCTCTCAGGCTTATATATATTGTTAGCATTGAAAGTAAAAAATAAAAGAAAATTACAAATTCTGGGTTGTCCTCAGAACAGTAGCAGAGGGGAACTCTCCCAATGGGGACACTAGTTCTGGTGATCCTGGTGACATCCAGGGATTCCCTCACTTTGGAGGGATTTCCTCTCACTTCCTGTTTTAACCCTTTCTCACCCTGTCCACAATAAAAAAGAAAGTTTTGCCTTCAGTTCTACTTTAACCTTAAAATATAAATATGAGGGTGGAGTTTGGCAGCGATCGGAAATGGCCATCTGATCGCTGTGCTCTGCGAGCCAGGGGAAGACACACAGCTTTACAGAGATGCCACCAGACCCAGTCTCACAGTGGATCACTTCCTTCACACTGCTGACACAATATCTTGCAAGAAGGGTAAGCCGGTGGGTTCCCTTTGGCTCACAAACTTCTTTCCCCATCTGAGCCTGGAGGACTGTTAAGCTGGTGCCAGGAACACTTGGCAGCCAGACAATAATGCTGATCCTGCCTCTGACATGGAGGATGCCCCCTCTGACAGCCAGCTGCCCAGAGAGAGAGCAAAGCAAGGAACCTCTTCTCCCTATGCCTCTCCAAGCCATTATGCACCTAAAATATTAGGCACCTTTCACTGATGATGATGATAATGTAGTAGTGATTCCTTAGCCGCCCTTCCCACTTTTTTAACATCTTTGTCCCTAGGCTATCGCCGCAAGATTTAATCCTAGATCAGGTACACCATCTCCATAAGCCAAAGCACATTCTAATGTGGTCCCATGGGTTGTCATCCCTCGTGTGCACCTCTACCATGTCAAGGAGCAAATACTCTTGACAGCTAAACAAGCCACCACTTTTCTTGATTATATTCACACCTGGCAATTTTCACCGATGTCACTCAAACCACTGCCCAGAGACGAAAAGTGTTTGCCCCTGTAACCAAAGCTCTCCATAATCATCATGTCCTTCACAAGTGGGGTTTCCCCTTAAAACGTCTCATCAACTTTCAAGGCAAGACCATCACCATTTCTCATCCTAAGGTAGGTACCAAGCTGCTGCTAGAGATGGGCGAATGGTTCGGCCCGACCATAAGTTTGGGCTGAACTTTGGTTTTTCAGACGTTTGGCGAACAACGAACATTATGCAGTGTTTGTGGCAAACTCAAAAGCCGCGGAACCCCATTAAAATCTATGGGACACTAACATATAAAACCAAAAGTGCTCATTTTAAAGGCTTATATGCAAGTTATTGTCATAAAAAGTGTTTGGGGACCTGGGTCCTGCCCCAGGGGACATGTATCAATGCAAAAAAAGTTTCAAAAACGTAAATTTTTTGGGGAGCAGTGATTTTAATAATGCTTAAAGTGAGACAATAAAAATGAAATATTCCTTTAAATATAATGCCTGGGGGGGTGTCTATAGTATGCCTGTAAATTGGCACAGTTTTCAAATGCATAGAACAGTACCACAGCAAAATGACATTTCTAAAGGAAAAAAAGTCATTTAAAACTGATCGTGGCTGTAATGAATTGTCGGGTCTCAGCAATATAGATAAAACTCATTGAAAAAAAGGGCATGGGTTCCCCCCCAGTCCATTACCAGGCCCTTCAGGTCTATTATAGATATTAAGGGGAACCCTGTGCCAAATTAAAAAAAAAAATGGCATAGGGACCCCCCAAAATCCATACCAGACCCTTCAGGTCTGGTATGGATTTTAAGGGGAACCCTGCGCCAAAATTTTTAAAGAATGGCATAGGGGTCCCCCCAAAACCCCCATACCAGACCCTTATCCGAGCATGCAACCTGGCAGGCCCCAGATAAAGGGGGGACGAGAGAGCGCCCCCCCTCCTGAATTGTACCAGGCCACAAGCCCTCAACATGGGGAGGGTGCTTTGGAGTAGCCCCCTCAGTGACATAAACGGGTGACCCCACCTTCCTCTGACATCATGTGGTGTTGGGGGGGTGGGGGTCACCCATTCACGTCACCAGGTGGCCCCGCCCTCAGTTATATAACAGCTGTTACTGAGAAGAAGCATCACTCGGTGGGAGCCTCCCATGGAGGCGGAGCTGTTGCAGCATTTTTTTTTTCTTTTTTCGGTCCGTCGCGGGACATTATTTATTTATTTTTTAATAAAAGACTTGCCCCAAAGTGTTTCTTGCCATTTTTACTATTTTTGACACTTTTCTTTGTGAATTTGGCAGGGGTACAATGTACCCATTTTCAATTCACAATGTGGGGGCGGGATCTGGGGGATTAGGCCCTTGTCCCCATCAACATGGGGACAAGATGCTTTGGGGGGGCTACTCCAAAGCATCCTCCCCATGTTGAGGGCATGTGGCCTGGTATGGTTCAGGAGGGAGGGCGCTCTCTCGTCTCCCCTCTTTTCCTGTGGCCTGCCAGGTTGCATGCTCAGATAAGGGTCTGGTATGGATTTTGGGGGACCCCCGTGCAATTTTTTTTTAATTTGGCGCAGGGTTCCCCTTAATATTCATACCAGACCCAAAGGGCCTGATAATGGACTGGGGTTAACCCATGCCATTTTTTTTAATGAGTTTTATCTATATTGCCTAGACCCGACAAGTCATTACAGCCACGATCAATTTCAAATTACTTTTTTTCCTTTAGAAATGTCATTTCGCTGTTGTACTGTTTTAAACATGGGAAAACTACGCCACTTTACAGGCACACTATAGACACCCTCCAGGCACGATATTTAAAGCAATATTTCATTTTTGTTTCACTTTAAGCATTATTAAAATCACTGTTCTCGAAAAAACTGACGTTTTTAAAACTTTTTTTGCATTGATACATGTCCCCTGGGGCAGGACCCGGGTCCCCAAACACATTTTATGACAATAACTTGCATGTAAGCCTTTTAAATGAGCAATTTTGGTTTTTCATGTTCGTGTCCCATAGACTTTAACGGTGTTTGTGTGTTCGTCAGAATTTTTTGCCTGTTCGCATGTTCTGGTGCGAACCGAACCGGGTGGGGGTGTTTGGCTCATCCTTAGCTGCTACATAACTGGGGCCTGCTTTGGGTTCCATCCACTAACACTTAGCTTCCTAGCCGTAACACACCTTCTCAAATCCCTGTATCCTGGGATCCCCACCTAAATGAATTAGGGTTTTCACAGCACTCGTTCATAATATCATCACTTTTGAAAAGCTGCTTTGATTCAGATCTCCGTGGCAGCACCTGACTGTTCTCTTTCCTTACCCATAATTCTGTGTGCTAAGTACACAATGGTCTATATTGCCGTTTTACAATTTTATTGTGTTAATTTATTGTTTTTCTCTCTGTGCACCAGTATATTGTAACTTTACTTCTCTAGCATATATAGCATGGTCTCAACGGGGATTTTCTTACCTAAAAATTGTGCTACCCAAAGTGTCAGCTCTTTCTGGTGGCCTCACATTGTGGGCACATTTAAAACACCTCTTTCCAAATAATTATGGCCCTTAAAATTACTTCGCTCAATGTTAATGGACTACAAGCCCAGTTAAGAGAGCCATGTTGTGGAGGGAAGCTATCTCCCAAAAAAGCGATGTTCTCAGTATCCAGGAGACCCACACCTCTAAATTTAAATCCCCTAAATGCTCTCACTGTAAATTCATGCACTACTTTTTTGTAAACACAGATACCAAAAGGAAAGGAGTTTTTATTGCCGTTAGCATCTCTATCTCATTCCAACTCCATTATGTTGAGGTAGATCATAACGACCAATTTATTATCCTCCACCTCTTTTGATAACCACTTCCTCACAATAGTTAACTTTTATGCCACCAAAATCCACCAAAGGTAATTCTTTAAATCTATCATGCATAAATTGCAGCCATACAGAGACAAGCCAATTGTTATCTGCTGAGACTTTAATGAAGTGGTGGATGTAGCCTTGGACTCCTTCAATATAGTCAAGTGGAGACCCACTCTCCTCCCTTTTCTCTTGACCTCTAAAGATCTCTATTAAGTATGGCACTGCCTTCACACCACTTAGAGAGACAACATTTTCTGCTCTAACACCCAACTATATCATTCTAGACTTGATCTTTTCCTTATGGACAAATGTACTTTACAGAATTAAGATCCGATTACCTTGTCAGAACATGCACCAATCTTTATAATGCTCTTTCTGGATGCTAAAGTCCAAACTTATGCCATTTGGAGACTAAATTCTTCCATCCTTACAAATACCCAGCAAGTCAAGTCAGAGTTACAATCTTATTTCCTGACTAACGTTGGTCTCTGATATGACTGCATTATGGAAGGCACACAAATCTTTTATCAGAAGTATCTCCATGACAAGAGAATCAGCACAAGAACTCTATTTGACCTTACCACCATGATCTGTAAAAATGAGATAAAGCCAACCCCTCCTATCAACTCTAATCTGAACTTTGCAATTTAAGTACACAATTATGCTCCTATTTGCAAAAAGGTTTTGACTTTGATGTCAAAAGACTCTGTCTCAGCTTTCACTTCAAGGGCAACAAATCTGGCTCCCTACTAGCTAAGCAATATAAAAAACGTATGGTCAGGTCCAAAATCCCATATCTATTAGACCAGCGAGGTACAAAAATTATGAACCCTTTTGAGATAGCTAATCAATTCTGTAATTTCTGTGCCACCTTGTATAACTTACAGGATCATGCCCTGTCCCCATCTGAGGAGGACATCCAACATCTTCTAGATGAAGCCCATCTTCCATCCCTATCACCAGACCAACAGGCGAAACTGTCAGCCCCTTTTGCTGAGTCTGAACTAAAACGGGTTATTTAAAATTTACCCCCAACCATAGCTCCAGATGGCCTTATTAACAATTATTATAAAACTTTAACTGACTAATTCACACCCCACTTATGTATTCTCTTAACTATACAGCTGACTCAGGCACCTAACCTAGAGATTCGCTTGAAGCCCTAATTATCACGCTTTTAAAATCTGGCAAATCTAAAGATAACCCCACTCATTACTGTCCAATAGCTCTCCTTAACATAGACATAAAAACATATGCTAAACTGATTGTGAATAGACTAGCCATCTATATCCATATGTTAATTCACACTGACCAAGTAGGTTTTGCAACTCAGCGACAATCTTCTGATGGCACAAGAAGATTTATCAATCTTTTTCAGTGGCCTGGGCACCATCAAGCACCTTCTCTGCTCCTATCTGCTCCAATGGTCCTACTTCAAATCGGTTTTCCTTAACTTTGGACTAACTGGGTGTGTATATACGGTTCTCAGTGCCAGAATTTGGAACCTCTGATTTCCTTTTCTCCTCATTCCCAATTTCTAATGGTACCCATTGAGGGATGTCCCTTCTTCCTATCATTTTCTCACTATTTGTGGAACCCCTGGTGGAGCATATTCGTGCCAATATGCAAAAACTCAGGCATTCAGGTTGGGAATGTAGACAATTCAATTGGTTTACATTCAGGCAATGTCCTAGACTTTTTAACCAGCCTTACCTTCTCCTTGCCCCCTCTTTACGAACTTTTAAATTAGTTTGGAGACATTTCTCTATACAAGGTTAACATTACAAAATATCTTTGCTGGCGATAGGGTTAGACCCCCCTTACAATCTCTCAAGTTTTTCATGTGGCTCATTTCTCATGGGCAACCTTGTCGAAGGTTAAATACTCAGGTATCCAAATGAATACACCCAGCAGCAGGATCCTTCCCCTAAACTACAGTCAGGTCCATAATTATTGGGACATAGACACAATTGTAATCTTTTTGGCTCTATACACCACCACAATGGATTTAAAATGAAACGGCCAAGATGTGCTTTAACTGCAGACTTTCAGATTTAATTTGAGGGTATTTACATTTACATCAGGTGAATGGTGTAGGAATTACAACAGTTTGTATATGTGCCTCCCACTTTTTAAGGGACCAAAAGTAATGGGACAGATTAACAATCATCCATCAAACTTTCACTTTTTAATACTTGGTTGCAAATCCTTTGCAGTCAATTACAGCCTGAAGTCTGGAAGGCATAGACATCACCAGAGGTTGGGTTTCATTCCTGGTGATGCTCTGTCAGGCCTCTACTGCAACTGTTTTCAGTTCCTGCTTGTTCTTGGGGCATTTCCTTCAGTTTTGAGGAGTGAAAATGAAATGCATGCTCAATCGGATTCAGGTTAGGTGATTAACTTGGCCATTGCATAACATTCCACTTCTTTCCCTTAAAAAACTCTTTGGTTGTTTTTGCAGTATGCTTCGGGTCATTGTCCATCTGCACCGTGAAGTGCCGTCCAATGAGTTCTGAAGCATTTTGCTGAATGTGAGCAGATAATGTTGCCCGACACACTTCAGAATTTATCCTGTTGCTTTTGTCAGCAGTCACATCATCAACAAATACAAGAGAACTAGTTCCATTGGCAGCCATATATGCCCACGCCATGACACTACCACCACCATGCTTCACTGATGAGGTGGTATGCTTTGGATCATGAGCAGTTCCTGTCCTTCTCCATACTTCTCTTCCCATCACTCTGGTACAAGTTGATCTTGATCTCATCTGTCCATAGGATGCTGTTCCAGAACTGTGAAGGCTTTTTTACATGTTATTTGGCAAACTCTAATTTGGCCTTCCTGTTTTTGAGGCTCACCAATGGTTTACATCTTGTGGTGAACCCTCTGTATTCACTCTGGTGAAGTCTTCTCTTGATTGTTGACTTTGACACACATACACCTACCTCCTGGAGAATGTTCTTGATCTGGTCAACTGTTGTGAAGGGTGTTTTCTTCACCAGGGAAAGAATTCTTCGGTCATCCACCACAGTTGTTTTCCGTGGTCTTTTGGTGTTGCTGAGCTCACCGGTGCGTTCTTTCTTTTTAAGGATGTTCCAAACAGTTGATTTGGCCACACCTAATGTTTTTGCTATCTCTTGGATGGGTTTGTTTTGTTTTTTCAGCCTAATGATGGCTTGTTTCACTGATAGTGACAGCTCTTTGGATCTCATATTGAGAGTTGACAGCAACAGATTATAAATGCAAATAGCACACTTAAAATGAACTCTGGATCTTTTATCTGCTCCTTGTAAATGGAATAATGAGGGAATAACACACACCTGAGCAGCCAATTGTCCCATTACTTTTGGTCCCTTAAAAAGTGGGAGGCACATATACAAACTGTTATAATTCCTACACCGTTCACCTGATTTGGATGTATACCCTCAAATTAAAGCTGAAAGTCTGCAGTTAAAGCTCATCTTGTTCTTTTCATTTCGAATCCATTGTGGTGGTGTATAGAGCCAAAAAGATTAGAATTGTGTTGATGTCCCAATATTTATGGACCTGACTGTATTCTACTCTCCTAAACAAACTTCAAGGCCTTAAACACATTACAGCTTACTGGGTGGACCGCATCTCTCTGTGTAAAATGTTTCTATTGCCGCATATTCTTTACATGTTTCACTTTCTACCGCTTCCTATTCTATCATCACACCTGCATAAACTCCAGCAAGTTCTCAACTCTTACATCTGGGGCTATAAGAAACCCCATGTCCGAAGTAACATCCTTTACCTCTCAACACACCATGCAGGAACAGGAGTCCCAGACTTTGTCAGATATTACAATTCCATTATATTGGCTCAATCCAAACAGTGGTGGTGCATATCTTCTGACTACTCATGGCTCCAAATCGAATGAACAGCATTAACCTTGGAATTTTGTCTGACTTTGGGAGCTCATCTGTTGCAACAGCTCATGTTTGATGGAGCAGCGCCAAACTTCACAACTTTTGGTCAACTGTTTTTCTTTTGATTTCCACTCTAACTGCTTCTGTAAGTGTTCCAGATCCTAGGTTAGCACATTTCGGAGTGGGTATTGATGCTTGGCCATCAGCATTTCACACTATTCTCACACACTTGCAAGTTGCAGCTAGATTAGCTATTGCCCAAAATGTGAAAATATATGCTCTACCTACATTATATAGTATGATACAAATTCTTAACGAACAAGCTCACCTTGAATACCTGTTTGCGAAGGCCCACCTCAGCCAAAACACATTTCTGTGCCAATGGGCCCCTTGGTTAAATAACCCTAATTGCTCCCTTTAGCCATAATATGGTTCCCACATCTGAAACCCTGTATTAGTAACACATTATAACCTGTTTAAGGCAATACTTCTCCCATAGCCTAGTTCCTACCTGGGAGCTCAACAATACAATTGTATTCCTTAGAAATTCCGCATATATATCTGCTAAGTTCCTCACTGTTCTTTGTAATGCATTATATAATGTCTAACACCAGTTTTGCTTGTTCCTGTACCTCCTTTCCCCTTACCTGTTTTCCCTTACCCTTTCCCAAACCTGTCCTTTTTTATTATAATCCATCCGATATCACTGTGTGCAATTGTAATCTCTTCCCTCCTTTTTGATATGGAAAGGTTTATCATTCTGTGTCTTTATATATTGCACTGCAACATATTACCTTAAGGACACATTGTTCTGTCTATCAGTATAAATACACATTTTTTTTCAATAAAGAATAATGAAACTAAAACCTACACCAACCACACAGCAGCTTTACAAGTGTTAGTGTACAACCATGATGTAGACATAAGGTAATTTTTCTGTAGAGATTCTCAGTTACATGGTATACCAAGTAGTAATTCATCACATTCAACTGGCCTTGTTCTGTAATGTTGCAGATATTTCACTGCATATCCAATTAGCTTCCTCAGCCCTGAGTGTCAGGGACATACCACTCCATTTATAGTCACACAGATAACTCAGTACCCATTATTTAGTCTCCATGGTATATTTCAAGGCAGGTGTTGATTGTCCAAGAACAACATTAGAAGTGTGAAAGTTTGTGAAATCAGCCTGTTCTAATTACATAATGTTATCCCATGTAGCCATGAAGCCTGAGATAGTGGTAATTGTTCAAATTTCAAGGCTGGAGTCGGAAATGTTGTCAAAGCACTACGATAGAGACATTTAAAGAAAACTATAATTGAATGATAGCTGGTTTTGCAGTCACCCAACCTGGTAAGGGTTGGCTGTTTCAGTTTGAGGTATATAGCCTCCTTCATGCAAACCAGTTGTACGTGAAGGAGAGCCCATTTTCCTTAAGTTGTAGGAAGACTACTAAGTCCTGAATTACAGAGTTTAGCCCCCTCTGTTGAGCCTAGCCTTTGTTGAGGTTGAGGCACTTGTTTTTGGATGTTGGATTTTAAAAATGTATATTTTTAGATCAGTAGGAAGAAAACAGTTCAATTTTTGTTGATTTTTTAAACTATTTAATTTGAATAATGTACATCATTATTCCATGTGTCCCAAAAGAATGGATTAAAAGCAAAAAATCTCTATCAAAAGTCTTTTTAATGCTACAGCTCATGATGATTAGGTTTCTGCCAGTAAATCACTCCGAATCATTTGACCACCATGCTCCAAAAACTATATCAAAGTAGAGATACCTTTGGGGGAGTGAAAACTTCTTAAGATAGTGTTAGGTTTTTTTTCATTGTTTTTTTATTTTTTTTTTTATTTTTCTGTAATTAGCAAGAGTCATCTACGAACTAGGACAGAGGTTTCTCATTTTCTGCTGGCTCCCAAACATATTTCAGACTGCATGTTATTTATTTATTAATGTGCATGTATTTTTTTTCTACATAATGATGGAAGTCTCAACAGACGACTGTCCCTTTTGATAAGCAGCAATAAAACCACTGGGGAACCAGAAATGATACTTTGCACATAACATTTCTTAACTTCAAAGAGGTGCTGATCAAGCCCGAAAAGGTATTTTAATATGGAATCTAACATTTACATATTATTTATACAAATTCATTTTTGCTTTAAGGATCTTGCCAGTTAAATGTAATAAAAGAGATTGATGGTTGCTTTTTTATGCTATCTTAATATTCTCATGTTTTGACAAACTGTTAATTTAGCAGAAGAGAAATGTACCAACTTACCAATGAAATTAAATTGAAGGGATATGAATATACTCTGTACTTTAAATCAAATATGATTTTATTAAAGGTGCTTAAATCTTAATTGTTGACTTAAAGCATAATTTCAGTTTTGTTAAAAAAATGCAACCCAACCCTGCAATTGAAGGGCAACAATAAGCAGACAGATAGAAAACACACAAATGCAGCTCTGTATCTTTTAAAAAAATAATTAAAGAGCAACTTCACTTTTGTTGAGAAAAAATTCGCTCTGTGTACAACTTTGTTGCAGATTCTCACCTGTTTCTGCTCTGAAGAAAAAGCTGTTTGTTTCACCATGTCTTTTGTTTGCTGATTTTGAATGGGAAGGTCTAGCTCATTATGACCAGTTGGTGTACCCTCATTGTTCTGCTGAAAAAAGTTGCATTGTCTGCATCCCTTTAGAAGTAAATAACCTTTAGAGAGTATGTCACCAAAAAATAAAATATTGGTTGCAGGGGGTGCACTTGCATCTTGGTGCAGACTTTTGCCAAAATCAGCGAGCCAATAACACAAGCAGGAAATACCATTTTTGGAGGCCTGCTGTACACCAACGTTGTACAGAACACCTCCAGGTTGCCATATTGCATTGAATTGTATATAAAATGACAGGAGTGCAGATTAAAATGTAAACATTTTTTTTTATTTTTGCTTTCAATAGTTTTTTATTAAGTTTTCCAAGTGTAATAACAGAGTATACATAAGCATTAGTTCCTTTTGTGGTACAGCAGTTTAAGACATAGAGTAACTTACATTATTGTACTAGCTAGGTTTGGATTATATATGTCAGTAGACTTTGATTATCATGTTGAAGTGAAGGAACAGAGTTGGCCCTCACACCTGACACCCCTATTGGAATCAAGTTGTGTCACGGGTCGCCGAGTTGACCACCACTCTGCAGAGCATTTCCGGTCATCAATGTTTGTAAATTATAGTTGATAAGTATAATCCAATGTGTAACATAACTGTAACATACATGGGCAATTGCTCGTGATTCAACAACAGAAAAAGGTTAAAGAGAAGTAGATGAAGACGAGATAGAAGAAGGGGGAAGGAGAGTGGAAGGTCAAGTGTATCCTGACGGAACTCTGAGTTGAGCTTGGTAGCCCTATGAAAGATTCAAGGGGGTGTGTACATAGTCAGCCCATGGTTCCCAAGTGGCTTTGCACTTCCTAACTCAGTCCTGTAGAATGCTGACCCTCTTCTCCTGAGCCATTTTCATGAGATCTTCTTTTTCATCATGGTAAAGGAGACAAAGGGTCGCTTCCAGGCTCTGGCAGTTGTCAGTTTAGCCCCTATAAAAATGAAGTGGATTAATCTCCCCGTATTCTCAGATGCCTTTTCAATAGGAAAATTTAATAAGGCTATGTGTGGCGCTTTTATAACTTGAATACCAGTAATTTTGCGTACCATGGTGAATATTTTGTTCCAGAAGCTTCTTATTTTGGGACATTCCCACCAGATGTGAATCATGGAGCCCATATGGGAGCAGTTTCAGAAGCAAAGTGGGGAGGCTGTAGGATAGAATTTGGTTAGCCTTGTGGGTACCAAGTACCATTGGGTCAGTACCTTGAGTTCTGCTTCGATTAGTGAAATATTTAAGATTCCTCGGTAGGCCCTAAAGGTCTCTTGTGAGAGGTCCCTCTCCCATTCTGTCATGTAGCTTGGTTTAGAATTGACCCTCGTAGATCACCGATATTCCTCCTCTCTGCTCCATGGCCTGAACACACAAGTGTTCGTAAGGTGTAATGGTAGGAGGGGAGGGTTTGGTCTTCCACAATGAGTGGAGAAATCTGGAGGAATCTAAATCTCTCAGAGGGCATTTCTAGTTTGCTAATACAATGGTTAAGGGTGAGTGGGCCAGAAAGATTGAAAAAGTGGCCATTTCTGTACATCCCCTTGTCCAACCTCCATTGGATATCTTTAATATGCATTCCAGGAATGAATTGAGGATTGTGGAAAAAAGGGCAAGCGGGTGGATCTGTGATGTTAATTCTGTGTGGCCTTTTAGGCTGTCCCATAAGGAGCACGAGTGGGACAGTGTTGGGGGCCATAATCGATGGACAGTTTTTAGGGGGACACCACATTAGGTAGTCAAGAGTGAAGCAAGGTACTGGAGATACAGGAGATCATTTTTGCTTGGAATCGTTTTAGGTGGTCCCTGTTAATGGGTATCAGGAGTAATCAAAAAGATATCGGATACGTGGGAGTAGAGCCATAATTGGTTCACTTTTTTAGTGAGGGTGAATGATTGATGAGGGTGATAGTAGTCTGTAAAGTCTTGCTTTGAAGGATTGAGTTCTCTCCAGATGTCAATTAGCTTGTGTTGGAGCATTAGCCTAGCGATGTACAGACTTTGTTTAGTGGGTCTGATGGTTTGTGCATCCAGGGGTCATTTTTTGTCCAGTCCTGAATCAAAGGCTATGTTTGAATCGTCACCAAAAATCACTGGGTGCACAAACCATCAGACCCACTAAACAAAGTCTGTACATCACTAGGCTAATGTTCCAACACAAGCTAATTGACATCTGGAGAGAACTCAATCCTCCATGGAGTGAAAGAATTTGGTTTAGCCCCGATTGGGTGCGTTGTATGAAATAAAAGAATAAAGCTGGTCATCTAGCACTCCCTTAATGAGGAGAAATCTACCCTCAGGGTCTTTATGTTCCGACTGTAGTTAGAATTTACGAATTTATGAGAAAAGAATGGCTACATCCTTCAATTTGTCCTCAGTGTTGGCCAAGTAGAAGTTGGGGAATTTGGGATAGATGAACTTGGGGTTGTACAGTCTCGGTAAGTGCGTTTCTTGGAGCAGTACCATGTCAATATTCAGGTGATGGCACATGTGTGCTGCTACGGTCTCAGCACCCCAAGTTATGTAAGAACATTGTAAACAAAGTAAAGTAACAGGACATCTAGAACTTTTCCAAAACTATTATGGGAGAGCATAGGCAGCAATTCGGCTGGAAGGGATTGAGAGGGTGGGGGAAGGAAAGGGTAAGGAATTGGGTAGGGTGGAAGGGAAGACAGTGGGTAGGGGGAGAGGCTCGGGGGCAGGAAAGTTTATCAGGATGAAGGAGGCTCGGTTCCTTGAAGTTGTGTTTCAGACTAGAGTGTGTAATTATTAGGGATGGAATGGCAGAGTCCTGGAGTTGATGATGTGTAGCCACCTATCAAGTGTAGCTGGTGGGTCAGGGTCCATTCTGAGGTTTGCGGTAGGGGATGAGCATATATGAGTGGTATGGTCATCTTCCCTGGAAAGGTATGGGAGTAGCCAAGACTCTAAATAGCCATATCAGAGTTTGCGGAGAGGGTTAGAACCCCAGTGTGGATGAGGTAGGGTTAGAACCCCAGTGTGGATGAGGTTGGAGAGCAGAAGGCCTTCTGCGGGTAGCGACCTTATTAGGCGGGGTTTGAGTCCTTAGACCTTTTAGGTTTGTGCTTCTGCCACAATGGGACTATCTGACTCGTGGGGAGTTGACGTTTCAATGTTTCGGCAGCTGATCCTGGTGGTGGGGAAGCAGGGGTTTGTGAGATGATGCCCAGGCGTAGAAGTATTTTTTCACCATCCAAAAATTTGGAGAATGTGTAGGACTTGTTCTTGTATTGAAACTTGAGGCTAAATTGGAATAGCCACCATTTTCTTTCCTTTTGAATGCCAACAGGAATGGTTTTAGAGACCTCCGTTTCTGAATTGTGGTTGGTGATAAGTCGGTGAATATTTGGATAGGGTGGGACTGGTACTACAGCTGGTGTATGGAGCGGGCTTGTTGCATGACCTCCTCTTTGACCACGTAGAAGGAGGGTTTCACTACTATGTCCCTTGGTAGCCTGTCAGAGCTAGGTGGTCCTAGGGCTCTGTGTGCCTGGTCTAATTCTAGTCTGTGCTGCGGGATGTCTGGGATAAGCTCCTGAATGAGGGAACGGATTGCAGCAGGGGCATCTGTGACAGTTTTGGGGATCCCCCGATCCAAAAGTTGTACCTTCTCGATCTGTTTTCAAGATTATCTATTTTAGAAAATGTGGTCTCAAGTTGGTCTTGGATGTCTTGTATCCGGTCTGTATTTTGGTTAGCCCTGGCCACCGTAACATCCAGTTTGCTTTCTGTCGCCTCCATGGGGGAACCCAGATTCTGTAGGTCCGCTTTAATTTCGCCAGTTATCTTAGCTGCTATGGGGGATAAGCCCCGGTCCAGCATCTCAGAGAACTTTAGAAACATGGAGTGTCAAAAGGCAGTTCAGAGTGCTGTGCTGGGAAGACCTCCCTGCTCTGATGTTGTGTTAGGCCTGCTTCCATGGAGGACAGTAAAAGGTCATCCATGGTGTGTCCAATGAGCGATTCCATGGATGCTGGGGAAGCTGGGATCTGAATGTGGGTACTCACGTGTGCCCCAATATGCGAGCTGTGAGGCAGTGAGTTTGTGTGAGAGTCTGCCATGCCGAGTCTCTGCTTCATCTGTTCGTGAGGTAATGATACAGCCGCCATATTGGAAATGTAGGCCGGATCCCTGGCCTGTAGTAATTGGGCTTCCAGGGCTTGGCGGATGGCCCCGAGGGCTTCAAACTATGCCCCCTATGTTCCCCTGATCTCGGGGGGGGGATGGAGGGCTATGCTCGTGCTGTCTGCTGTGAGGGGTGCGAGATGACTGGAGCAAGGCGGAGCTCCTGGTCTAAGCGGCCATCTAAGAAGCCTCATGCATGCATTCTCCATATTTTTTTATTCATATTAAATTGCAATATGGCTTTTGGTAATTATATATGCTATATTATTTTTTCTGTTTGCTGTATTTTTTCCCACAAAAACTGAGTTACCCTATAAATGTATTTTTTTTAAAGCAACTAGTATAAATATCTGAATTTGACTAAAATTAGTCTCTTGCAATCGGTAGTTTTAATTGAGCAGTACTAAGACTGGAAAAGGAAGGGACAGCACCAGGAACCAGTCAAGTGTGCTTCATGCAAGAAAGCAGATTGAGCATAGGGCCGACCTCACCAATCTCCCTCTGCTCCTTTACCGTCCAATAGTCGATGTAGGTAGGAGAGAAAACACCACTGCATTCTTGACACAAATGCAAAGAGTAGTATTTACTTTGTTTCTTGCTGTGCTGTGTGTTAGTCATAGGTGTGCAAAGCTCATGTGTGCACGTGTTTATATATATATATATATATATATATATATATATATATATATATATATGTGTATATATATATATATATATATATATATATATATATATATATATATATATATATATATATATATATAAATATATATATATATATATATAAATATATATATATATATATATATATATATATATATATAGTAAAGTTGGGGGTTGTTTAGCCCAAGTGTATTGCCCGCGAGAACAGTCCACACAAATGTTTTTGTTTTGTTGCTTGTCGGCCCACTTTTATTAAAGAAGAGCAAACAAAACAACAGGGTTTCCTCGCAGGGAGTTTTCACCATCAGCATTAACCTCCCTGGCGGTATGATTATGTCAGATTTTTGCATCTCAAAGCGGTACAATTATTTTGCATAGAAATTTGGTGTTTTATATTGTAGGCCCGTAATTCTTAGCAATAACGCACTTAAATCTGTCCACCAAGAGTCTAGTAGATATTCCGGGTATGATGAAGTTTGAAACACAAAATCATAAATTATAATATAATAAATAAATATAAATAATTATAAAAAATAATAATATAATAATAATAAAATTAATTTCCCCACAATTCACTATCGCTCAATTCTGCAAGTGTTCTAATTTACTTTCGCTGTTTTCTAGCTGGTCTAAAACCACTTTTGATGAAAAGGGACACTTTTTGGTTGCTATAGACAATCTCAAGTTTCCAGGCAGAAAGAACAGTATATATAATATAAAACTGCATGCAGGGAATTGGACAAAGCACTAGGGACAAAAGGGATGTGAAATAATTTCATACAGTAATTTAATCTGTAAGATTACACTGTACTGTATGTATTATGATTTTTTACTTTTTTGAATTTCCCGCCAGGCTCCGTCCCCATGTGTCACAACGCTCGCAGGGAATGGAGCCTGGCACAGAGAGGCTTCGGACAGAGGAGAGAGCCCACTGACACAGCAGGGGGACATTGCAGGATCCTGGGGACGAGGTAAGTATACCGCACCAGTATTCTGCAATGCAATCCCGAGTGTGGCTCGGGGTTACCGCTAATGGTGCTGAAATTTAACCCTGAGCCACACTCGGGAAAACCGCCAGGGAGGTTAAATGACAGTATGTTCAGCCTCCTGGCTCACACATGCAACATTGCAAACAAAAATACAAAGCTGACTGGCTCTCTTCAGCAGCAGCACCACTGCTCAGGCTCCCATATGGAGCCCTCCTGACTCCTGTCAGCAACCTCAGGCTTGGTTCTTTGGCTTTCACAGTGTAGCCTGCACTCTCTGGTTACTCCAGCGCACACCTCAATCTCTGGGTTCTTCCTTGCAAACCTAGACTCCTTGGGAGGGTGGAGCCCATAACCATGGTCAGGTGTCTACAAATACCAGTCAGTGTGCTGGTGAGTCTCAAAATCCGGACCCAGGACTGGGGATTTCATCCCACCCGGATCTCCAAGAAATCTCCGGGCTCCAGGTCCCAAAGTAAACTTTACTAAATAATGAGGAAACTGAAAAGCCAGTTTCCTTCCAAATGAGCAAATACACTGGAGTCCCTCAACCTGCCTGGTTGAGAATCCTGCATCCATACACTGGTGGGGTACCATACTACCACATATCCCTCCACTTTATTTCGGCCCAGAGGACAGAACGCACAAGTACAACCTCCTCACTTTGGCATGACCCTGCAAGCTACCACCCACATGGGCCAAATCCTGTGCCATCAGGTGACTTTCTCCATGTCCCCCTGCTACATCTACTCGGGCTCTACAAAGACACTCCCATGCCTTTTTGTGTGCGTGCTTCTAAAAGCAATGTCTTTCTATTTGCCTTGGACCTACAAAAGCCACCTTGTCAGTAGGGAGTTTACTAATCTTGTTACCCTTTTTAACATGAGGCAAACATCTGAGCTTAGGGGTCGGATATCATTAAAATTATAAAGTGCTCCCTCAATTTCCACTAGACCACCCCTTTTCTCTTTACTTAATTTAGAAGGAACCACATTTTTAAACACTGGTTTAGTGATAAGTGGGGGCTTTTTTATTGGGGTGACACTGGTCCCTCTCTGCGCTCTATGTACAGGCACCCTCTTACTGTCCAAACTTAGCATCACTTGTTTCCTCATGTACACTGCATGCTTCATTTTGTCAGTTTCATCCTCATATGAATGCAGCCTCATCCTAGTCTCCCTCTGAAGGACATACTGACTGTCTTGCCATGCTGAGGTTTTTAAGTCATGTGACACCTGCTGAGCTTTGGGTCATTTCCCTCTGACCATTGTTTACCATGATCTTTCTCAGACCTTAGAAATTCCTCAAACCTCAGGAAATCTTCCCCAGAATTACCCTCCTGAACCTGTAGGGGGCCTAATTCTGCTGTAACTTTTACTTCTTCTGTGTCAATCATACCATTCCCTATCTCATTACAATTTTTAGAGTTTGCTACAACAATATCAACTTGACCAAGACCATCAGGTCTACCATTATTATTGTCACCCAAAGCAACAAAACCATCAAAACCCACAAGGGCACTACCCTTTTTATTATTGTCAAAAATAGTACTTTTGCCGGAATAAATTTCTCCAGCATTCTGCAGGGCAATGTCTGAAGAGGAACTGCACCCAGCGGTGTGGTTGTCTTCCACTGCAGTTTCACTAGACACCAACTCCACTGGCATGAGATCCCCGCCAGCAACTGTCCTGACACTTGACCAACATCACATAAAAGAACATTTGGACCCGTGACCACAATCACTTCATTTATACCTGTGCCATCTGGGGTTTCCACCAACATTAGCTCATTTGGCATGGCATCATCTATTACCACATCATTAGGCCCTTTGTGGTTCACAGACATGACTTCTTCTGTGCATTTGCCCTTACTTGGACCCTTGCATATAAGTTGCTCTGCAAGTCCTTCATCTGGCACTGCAGAAATCATGTCTGCTTCACTCTTACAAACAGAGGCCTTTTCCAACAAAGCCAACAGGCTTTTTGCCCACTTGTCCCAGTCTGTTATCGCTGCACTCCCATCAGAGGTACTACGCAGTACCGCTTCTACTGCACAAGGAGACCCAGAGGGACAGAGTGGCTCAGCACAGACACATTGCACATGTCACTTATGTTCAAACCAAACTGTGGCAATACATTTTAAACCATAGCAGGCTGTGATACCACACTCTCACCACCTTGCTCTGGGGGCGCTTCATTAAACCCATGAACACTTTCGCACCTGTCATTGCCAGGCTGCAATAACCCATTTCCACACTTTTCAATTTTAGCATTTAACATGTTATCACCCGGTTCAAGTACCCTCTTATCCATCAGTTGTCCCGGGCAACCTCCGGCTCCAAAACGTAGAGCTCCCTGGGGGTTTCTAGGGACACCTCTGTGGCCTTCGTCTCAGTTGCTAGAGGAGATAGCACATCTTTAACAACATTCACAGCAACATTTTTATCTCTAGTGAGCTGCACCAGCCCATTAGCAACTAGACTATCAACTTTAGCCAAAACAATATTAGCAGTTTTAAACATCCCAATGACACATTCAAGTTTAACACTCGCCTCCCCACTGGACAGGGCACTGTAGCGAGGCAAGTTCTTTTTCAAACACACGGTGGATCTCCCATTTTTGGTCACTTCCATTGCAGTGTGCACAGTCGCATAGTTAGTCTCTTCCCTGCATTTACCAGCATCTTAGTCATCACTCTAACAGGGCTGCCATGTTCACTTGAGTACGTTGTCTATCCTTTATTGCACTTTCACTGGCCACTCTCCCTGGTGGCCACGGGATGAAACTGCAGCAGCCATTTCTGACTCCTTAGCACCCCCTGCAGGCACAACAGGTACTTCCTCACTGTTGCCAGGGGTGACTGCAAACATTTTTAAACAGGAACCTAGGCTTGAAGACAAAGACGTCTGCACAGTAGCCATATCTCCAGCCATGTTCCATAACCTGGGACAAGAAAAGATTCCATGCCCCAGTTGACCACATTCCAGGCATTATGCATTTCTGCACATATCTTTAGTGGGAGGCTGCTCCACATCTCCACTGTAGCTCCTCCTTCCAGTTGACACTCGATCTCTCCTTGCTAAGGGAGATGGCACTCTCTCAGCTGTACTTTGCTGACTCTCCCAAACACAACGACTGTGTTCTCCTTGAAGCATTGTTGCTTTTAACTTGCCACAATCCTCTGCAGGCAATACTTTTCTCACGTGGTGGTCCGCAGCCTTGACATCACCACTGTTGCTTTGGGCAGCCACATACTTCTCCAACTTCCGGTCAGCCTGTTGATCACTCCTGGCACTCAAATCAGGCTTCCCAAACATTGTTGCAGCCCTTTGTCTGGCCATGTCACTTTGTATTAGAACAACAGTCAATAGAACCGCGCTAAAAAATCTATAGTGAATAAATTCCCATCAACCAAATATCTCAAATATAGTGTTATAAACAAAACAACATAATTGTATTATGAACACAAATATCAACACGACATAATTGTGATTGATTAAATAATTAATAAAAATTGTGATTATGGACAGATAAATTATAAGGATTGATAAAAAAGAGTAAGTCCGTAATTGATAGTGACTCTAAAGTAAGAACAGTCCTTATTGCAAATAATTCCACCTGGAGTGATTGAAAGTATAATGGACAAAAAACACCTCGTGAGGAGGATCCACCACCTGTAAAGATGTATGCTTACCAAAGGTAAGCTTTAATAAAGCTTATGTCTGAAATCCACTCTGCGGGGACACCACCATCGGTCACAGCATGAAGGAAGGATCATCCAGAACTCTCCAATATGAGGGTCAAACAATTCAGCAAGAGGAACCCAGGGAAATGAAAGACACATCCTCCATAGTGTGAATCCGTATAAACAATTTAATAAATAAAGATAAAAGTAATACACTCACATAGAAATATCCAATAACAGCATGTATCATAAATCAGCCGGCCGGCCTGCATGCACCCGTTCACAGTGGGATGGAAACGATGACGTCAGCGCGTCTGCCTTCCATCTTTTTTATCACTCCTTATAATTTATCTGTCCATAATCACAATTTTTATTAATTATTTAATCAATCACAATTATGTCGTGTTGATATTTGTGTTCATAATACAATTATGTTGTTTTGTTTATAACACTATATTTGAGATATTTGGTTGATGGGAATTTATTCACTATAGATTTTTTAGCGCGGTTCTATTGACTGTTTTACTATTTGATTCTCACCTATGAATGAGAACTGCAGCTTGGGGGTGTAGGGAAGCGCAGTGATTGTTTATTGTTTTGATCACTTTGTATTAGAGACTGAGACAATGGGCACTTGAAGACAACATGTCCCCACTCTCTGCTCCGCAAACAGTGCTCTTGCTTCAGAGCCTTAACAGGGCTTCACCAATTGTATCATCTTTCAAACTTAGGCCTCTGCACATTGATAGCTGGCCTGCTTGCACCAGCTTTGCCAGGGGCAACCGCATGCACTTCCCCTTTAACTGGAGCTGGTGCAGCAAAAAACATTCTGCAATACTCGCCAGAAGCCTCAAACCCTTGCTTCATCTTTGCAGTCACTCCACCAAACTTTTGCTCTGTCCAGCAAAAAATGAAGCACTGTCTCTTTAAAGCAAGTTGCTTTTCTCTTTATGCAAGCTTTGTTCACCTGGACACACAGATTATGCTATCTCATGAATACAAACACAGTTCATATAACAGATGAACTGACTTTTTTCAGGGATCTCCAGTTCTGCCCACATTCTCCACCACTAAAGTTGGGGGTTGTTTAGCCCAAGTGTATCGCCCGCTAGCAAGAAAAGTCCAAAAAAATGTTTCCTTTTCAGGGCTTCTTGGCCCACTTTTATTAAAGAAGATCAAACAACAGGGTTTCCTCGCAGGGGGTTTTCACCATCTGCATTAAATGACAGTATGTTCAGCCTCCTGGCTCACACATGCAACATTGCAAACAAAAATACAGAGATGCCTGGCTCTCTTCAGCAGCAGCACCACTGCTCAGGCTCCCACATGGAGCCCTCCTGACTCCTGTCAGCAACCTCAGGCTCGGGTCTCTGGCTTTCACAGTGCAGCCTGCACTCTCTGGCTACTCCAGTGCACACCTGCAGTCTCTGGGTTCTCCCTTGCAAACCTGGACTCCTCGGGAGGGTGGAGCCTAGAACCATAGTCACGTGTCTACAAATAGGCCAGCACACACCTGACCACTCAGTGTGCTGGCGAGTCTCAAAAACCAGACCCAGGACTGGGGATTTCATCCCACCGGATCTCCAAGAAATCCCCGGGCTCCAGGTCCCAAAGTGGACATTACTAAATAATGAGGAAACTGAAAAGCCAGTTTCCTCCCAAACCCATACACTGGTGGGGTACCACACTACCACAATATATATATATATATATATATATATATATATATATATATATATATATATATATATATATATATATACACACACACAGACACACAAACTCTTATAAATATATAAATAGATGTAAGCAAACATCTTAAAATGTATTAAAACATGGATGGTGTCAGTAGAGCAGTGGATGTGTCAGTCAGGGGGAATCTGTCAGTAGAGCAATGGACCTTGTCAGTAGGTCAGTGGACTTTGTCTGTAGGGCAGAGTACAGTGTAAGTAAAGCAGTGAACAGTGTCAATAGGGCAGAGATTGATGTCAGGCAGGGGGAATCTGCACTGCACAGGGTAATTAGGGTGGCATACCCTGTGCACATGCCTATGGTGTTAGTGTTAGTGTAAAATGTTAATAACCCTTAGGCTTCACCTAATGATGCCAGTCTGTACAGCCAGCAAAACGAATCCATTATTTGCTGATTTAAGTGTACACTTTTATTTGTCATTGACCTGCTCTATGTATTGTAAAATAGCATGCTATGATGCAGATCCATTGTCCAATAAGCAATCTTGGAATAGAACAGTGACACAGAAAACTGTAAGAGCAATCATGGTGTCACCTGTCTGATTACACAGTGTGGATACGTATGTGAATATGTAATTCTGTTTAGGCGTTCCAGTGATACACACAACTCTGCATAAAAAGTTATATTGTTGCATTATTTCACCTACACCTATGTCACCCTCCTGCTCATTTGATATCATTTGATGATGAATGAATCAGCAGGATGATAGTATAGATTCTTTGTTCAATTCATCATCAATCAGACTTCAGATATGGGAAGGTGAAATAGAAAAAGCAGAGTTACATGCCTGATTATGCTGTAAGGAACTACGGCTGAATCACAAGACTGGCTGAAGATAATTGCAAATCTTTAAAATTGGATTTGTTTCAACTTCTTGATTAGTTGTTTTGCTGGAGTCCCACTTTAATAAATGTGTGATCTAGCACCTTTAACTAGCTCAAGACCCTTTGGCTGTAGAATATGAAAGTCATGATAATTGGAGGCATTCAGTAGGTAGGCAATTTGAGTTAAACTGGAAAGTGTTCCTGTGTGACCGGCGTGGGCTTTAAAGTACTGTTACATTTCACATTATGTGTTTTCTGAGACTTGTGTGATCTACAAAAGACACAGTGGATAAGGGAGAATGATGTGTTTTTCTTTTTTTCCATTAAGTTAGTAAACAAGCAGAACCCAGCTAATAAGTACTGTAAAGCAGCATTTCTGCAAAAATTAGAAGCATCTCAGTGATAGTGTGCAGCATCTGTTTGTGCTTTTCTCTGCTCCCTATTGATGCAAACAGACAATTATCTGCTGCTGCCTGCGGAGAATTATGCGTCTTTGGTCTTTTAGTACAATACAGTAAAGCAATGGCGAAAACAGAAAGTACAATGCTACAGCAGAACGCAGAATGAAATATAGAAGTTTTATCAACTTTCAGGTTGCTGTCTTATACTAAATTCAATATTGTACATTTTTGTTGTAGTACTAAAAATCAAAATTAGATTAAAAGAAAAGAAACAAAATTGTATAAATAGTAGGAGCTAAAAGGGCACACTAGTTAGATATATACATTTTTCATTAATTCTCAGCCACAGAATAATTGTGAGGTCAATTTTATTTGAATTTATTTTCTACAACTGCATGTTCTCTTCCTTAAGGGCTCATTTATATGTGTGTACCAATCCATACACCTATGTAAGGGGGTCGTTTTCACCCATGGAGAGCTGTGCAGCTAGCTGCCTGTCATTGATTTGAACAGGCTGCCTGTACGGGTCTGCATAGGACACCTGTGCTTGCCATGTGTGTAAAGATATGGGTATAGATCCACATGAATGAGCTCAAAGCCTTAAAATATCTTGATACAAGAAAAAACAAATACTCCTGCGCTCGAAAGATAGCAGCTGGGTGAATTGAAGAAGAGGGGGGAGGGGAAAATTTCTTTACAAATCACTGCGGTGGCTGTGCTGCCACTATTATCAGGTCAGGGGAAACCCAGAAATAACTCTAAAAGAAAACAAGGGCAAAAGGCGCACCAGCCTTGCGTATTACCTTTGCAACACAGAATTTAAAAAAGATTAAAAAATATACTAACAAACAAGTGTTAAAAATCAAGCACATATGCAAAGTCCATCATTGGCCTCATCCGTCAGGGTCTGCTGACCAGTAGACTTAGGTGGGATGAAAAAGTCCAAACTGAGCTGACTTGTTTTGAGGGTGACCCCTCTTCCTCAGAGCTCTGAGGAAGTGCTTGATTTTTCACACTCGTTTGTGATAATATTATTACATTTTTTATAAATTCTCTGTGTTGCAAAGGTAATACGCAATGCTGGTGTGCCTTCTGACCTTGTTTTCTTAAAATATTATGGTGGCATCATTTTTTTTCTTTTAAAGGCCTTAACGTGTATGTGTAGGAATAATAACAATGAGAAAAAAACACGCTATATTTTTCTTTAATACTTGCCCCATGTTTTATCTCTTTAAAAATGCTGCAAGTACAGAAACATACTTGACTTCTGCCAGAGATCTATTAAGCTCCTAGCTTTCTTTTGTGAGCTTACAACACTGCCCCTGACACTATCCAATACAAAGCAGTGTTGTCAGCTCTCCTCTTCTGGTCTGCAGAACTATATGCTGAGAGCAACATCTTGCACGCCTCCTCTCTATAACCCTTTATATTCAAGAAACTGCATTGGAGCTTAGCACACGATCAGTGGAGTTTGAATGTAAAGTGGACCTAAGATGCAAGGTCCACCTTTTAAATATGCTCTCTCCAATAAAAAAGCTGTTAAAATGTAAAAAAAAAGTTAGGTAATATACTTACCTTACCCCCAGCTTATGGCTGCAGCACCCAGGTGAGAGTAATGTCATTGTCCTGCTGAGATCTGGAAAGTGTAATATAGTTTAAATCTTGCTGAGATGCTCTCAGCACTATGCTGCAGAGTCTACTCAAGAGGCTTAGCGCATCCACCATTCTCCTAGACTCCGTCAGCAAGATCACGACATCACTCCATGCACTACAAAAGCAGGAGAAAAGATAAGTATAATATCCTCCCTCTGTTTTTTTACAGTTTTACACAATGTTTTAGCAAGGGAGAGGAGGCACATTTAAACAATGCAGTACATGGCCTGCTTTAACTGTTTAGCAGACAGTAGTGCCAGGGTCTCCGTGTACCAGCAATGTCTATTTACCAACAATATAATGCTGCTGCCTTGATTCCCAATAACCTTCCAAAGAGCAGAGTAAATACCTCCCAACCTCTAGTTTTAAGTTAGTTTTATTGCTGTTCCTAATTTTTGTAGCCACGTTTCCTTGGCAAAATTTGTCACCTTTGAAACAACAGCAACCCACAAAATATCCACCCCTGCCCCTTGGTATTTGTATGTTTAACACATTTCTAATCTAACCTATCATCTGAGCCAGTGTCACCTTCGATGGCATGTGCAAAGGATTAAAAAAACAAAGGATAGATGTACTTTCATCCAGTTACCCTTTTATTTTCTCCCCACCCCACCAAGTCCTATACTTACCTATCCATGTTCTTGCCAGATGCACACAGTGTGGTCCACAAAGGGCTGCATAACCACTGCTGCAAACTCTCAATTACTTCTGTGCATGCATGGAAAATTCTATTCACTCTCATGAAGCGGTTGTCTATTGTTGGGAGTAAGATGGGCAGCCTCTGCATGAATGGATGGGATTGTTTCATGCATGGGCAAAAGCAGGGAATGGCCAGAACATTTGCTTTGGTAGCTGTGTGATTCTGCATTGGCTGCACTGCACAGATCTGGCAGTAAATATAAGACTTTGGGGTGATTAAAGGATAATTGTATGAAAGTACAGTTTTGCATTAATGACTTAGAATTATAGGCATGATTGACACTACAGTTAAAGTTTTTTGTGTTGGATAGTAGAAGTGTGGGACTTAAGCCTCATTCCCACAGGCATACTTAAGTATACACTACTGCTAATGGCCATGTTTCTTCCCATGGGATGCTCAGGTGTTCCATGCATATGCATGCAGGCAATTCCATTGACATCAATTGGGATGCAGAGGCTGCAGAGACACAGCTGCTGCTCCAAATTCCACATCCATGTGGTCGTGGGTGTGTGCAGGTGTGTGTCCCCCAAATGCAGACAGTGTGAGTTTGGGGACACGCACCCGCACATGGATGTCAAATTGGGAACAGCGGCTGTGTTCATGCAGTCAGTGAGTTCCAATTGCCATGAATGGGACTACCTGCAGGAGGATGAAGGGAACACCAGCTCATCCCATGTGGGCAAACGTGGCCCTTTGCATGGGTGTACATCAAAGTGCAAATGTGTGCACAAAGAATTATTCCTAGTTTTCAATTCTTGCCTGTGCCTCCACTGGGAAAAGTGTAAGATTGGGTTGTGTTGGTGGCATAAATTTATTTTTTGTTCTATAAGAGAGCCATCCATGGAGCCATTATGCCACTGTTTGGTGAGAGTACCATCAAGTGTGCAATTAGACCATCTTACTATGTCATGGGGAAAATTCCCCCACTTCCTATTCCAGTGACACTCTTTGTGTCAGGGTTTGACAGGGTTTCTACAGGGAAGGGAAAATTTTTAACTGACAAACATTCTCACCTTTCTCTTTTCCTTTTATAGGTAATTTTTTTTGCCCGAAGATAGGTTTTATGAGTTCCGGGTTCCATGCAGTTTCTGCTTTTGAGTTTCTAAACCGATAATCCAAAACTTTTTTTTTTCTACAGATTGCCAATGCCATGCAATACGTAGCTGCATTAATTGAAAAAAAAAAGTAATGTCTGCATTGTTTGTTGTTGCTAACTATCTCTACATTACTGTGACTTTGCTTTACATATGACATGTTTTTCTTTTAAATGTATAGCAATTATTGAATTTTTTTTTAATTTACATTATTTAAGTATACCAGTAGATTTTGTTTCTCTTGATGTCTTGTACAGGAGGTGTGACATTGTCAGGGTTCAGTTTGTCTTTGTGACAGATGTTGTAGAGGAGGAAGTCAAGGTTTCCCCAATGAATCATGCTAGTGTGACCACAGCTGAATCAGCCGTGTTTCTTTGGGGAGAGGTGACTTGGCAGATGCTAAAATTTCTTCAGTTCCCTGTCAGTAGAGCTGTTGGCTTGACTGGGGATTTCTAAGCTACTATACTTTGTATAGGTTTCAAAGGACAATATTTCTTACAAGTTACTTGATATAGAAAAAGAGAATACATTTCCTGTCATAACTATTAGTATGTGAGCTGCTTTCTTGAGATCTTTCATGGTCAGTTTAACATATATCTAAAGCCCATTTTTTCTATTCAGCTAGAGTAGAGAAGGATCAACGCCCCTGTTTTTTATTTTTTTAATATTATCTGTATTCCATTGGAAGATATATGAAATCTCTCCAAAGTAAAGGAAACCCTATCTTAGGGAGCTGCCACCGAAACTGGAAGATTTCCTGTCCTGGTGATAACTGTAAAATTTTGAGTTTTCCGTAGCTTTCTATCCCATTAACAATGACCTCCAGAAAAAATAGAGAGAGACAATCTCCCAATTGGCCACACAGACAATAATCACCACCTGATTGGGGTTCTAATTCTTCCACACTATCTAAAAAAAAGATCAGTTTTGGCTTTAGATTATTTTAATGTACTACTATATAACTGCCTCATGCTTGACCACATTCAAGACAGCCTTGATATAGTTCTCTATTTAGTCATCAACAGCAACTTTTTTCAGTCTGTTCTGTGTGCATGTTCCAATATCAGACCTTTGACTTCTGAGTTTGTATACCTAGTGTAAATTTCTAACATGAAACTATAAACCTATAATACAGGTAACTTTTTCAATTTCCTTTTATTGGTTTGTGTCACATGTTTCCTGGCTTTTATAGTTTTATTACATAAAGTTTCTAGTGTAGGAATTCTCCCCATTATCTTTGAAGTTAAGTTAATACATTTTGTAACAGCCATTTTCAAATTGCCTTCAAATTCAGTTTTCTGTATCTCCAATCACATTATTAATTTTCTTCATAATTGCACTGTTAACTTTTTGTGTTACATTCCCTTTATTTAGATATTCAGTCATAGCATCAGCACAAATACTCTTGGCATAGAATGCTATAAGCAAAAAACAAAATAAAAATACAAGCATATAATATCGGTATTTCATTGATTAGAATTGTTAATAAATTACATTTCTATTCCTTTATGGATGGTTGACCATCAGATCCTCTACACTACTTTAAGTGTTTTCTTTTTCAGTGTGGCTATGCTGGAATTAAAAGGAACCATTTCCATATGCAGAGGGTAATCCCATTTTCCTGTTCGTGTAAAAAGTGTGACCTTCTTTTTTACAATGGTCTTAAAACAGACAATTTTACATCAAGGTTATTATATGAAACATTTGTTTATTTATGCAAGGTAATTATATCTTCCCCTAAAGAACAATTGAACAATTGAACTTTCAGTTAAAATTAACCAAGGCAATCTCTAAAAACCTCTGTCCGCCCCATTGATGTGTGTGAACTCCTCTAAGATAGCAGAGTGATTGTGGGAAATTTGGAGTGAAGATATCTTCTCCCTAGATAGAGAGGACTAGGAAGATTGTCTGGAGCAGGGTCCCAAGCTGGTCATCTCCTCCAAGGACAAATTTATACAGGTCAAGATTCTATACAGGGTATATTATACCATTATACCCCTATGAGGCTTCATCGGATGTATCCGTAATGTAATTTTACTTGTCCTCGTTGCCAGTTATACCTGGGATCCTTTTTACACATGTGCTGAGCATGTCTCAAGCTCTTTTAGTCTGATGTTCTTGATGTGATTAACCTTCGATTGCAACTGTCTTTACCTATTTTGCTGTACAGCTTTGGGTCACCCCCTCCTCCCATACCCTTTCCCCTTCTGGCTCCCCTCCCCCTTAATTCCCTACTGTCAGTTTCACGTCACTTGGGCTTATCCTAAAAATTGCATCTGATGCAGTAATGCTCATTATGTATTTAACCAGGTTTAGACAATCTGCTTAAGTGTTGGATGACTTCTCACTTGTAAGTTTTATATGCTTATCTGTACTATAACCATCATGTCAAATTGTCTTGTTTATATTTATTTTGTACTGTTTTTGAAATTTTTTCAATAAGAAACTCTGTTTTGTAAAAAAAAACAAAAAAAAAAAAAAAACAAACAAACACATTCCAGGTGCATCAAATAAAGAGGTTCAGAAATATAGTTATTTTTTTATAGAAAGCAACCAAAGCCACAGAGGAAAAAGCCTGTCTTCTGCCAGCATGCTTCAGAGGAGAACCCTTTTCACAAATTCGGTTTAATATTTAAATATTGGACAATCTCTATGTTGAAAATTACTACTGAAAAAAAGGCGTATCATATTCCCATTTATCCTAGCCACTAGATATAAACATGCTTTTATAGTTATTTCTTTAATAAAAGTCTCAGGGTTTTTTTTTTTTTTAATCCTTATTTGCTAGTCATTTGCAACTTTAGTGTAACATTGTGTTGGCTGTTCAAAGCCCTCAAGCCAGTTAAAGGACAAGTACAGCCAAAGCTCATTTGAAAGTACTTTTCCTGTGGATCACAGGAGTGTAGTTTGTTCTGTATTCCTGTGACCCATGCTCAGCAGACAGCAGGCTGCTGACGTCACAGAGGCGGTCCAGGCTGGGGAAAGATTGGGACCATATGGTCAGGATCCACCCAGATCCCTGGACTGCCACCCGGCTCATGCTTTCAGCCAGCTGCTGAGAGCCTGGGCCAGCTGCCCCAACCCCTCCAGAGCCCAGCTCTCAAGCGAGTTATAGTTCACTTCAAATTAAGATATATTTTAACCTTCTGATATTTATTTAAAATTAGTTTCAGAATTATGGCTTCCTAATCTTATGTTATTAAACACTATGAATTTTTAAATTTTTTTAGTTGACTATATTTCCTATCCATAGTTTAATAATATAGATAACTTTATGTGGATCTTACATAAAGATTAATTTATGACTTTTCATATCATATCATTATTAAACATTGTTCTTGATTCTCCATCTAACTTCAAATTTAGAAATGTATCTACAAAGCCAATTCTTATTTATTTCTAGCAAACAATAGGAAACATGCCATCAAAACTTTACTGGTGATAGTTAGTGGCATAAAGGCAATGTCCCATTAGGTCAACAGGTAGAAAGGAAAGCGAAAGAAAAGAAAAAACTGGAAATTAAGAAAAATAGGGGAAAAAGAAAATAGACCTAGATATCTCTGTGAATGCCTAATTCTACTGTAGGGTAATCATCAAGCTGGATGTTCATATACTGAACCCACAGTCCCATGTTTTTTCAACCTGCTTAACCTTATCGTTAAATATACTTCTCTTCTTGACCATGATACATGAGATTTTGTGTTTGGTTCAAGTTAAGGAAACTGAGGATTTTTCCATGCTCCTGCTATTGTGCATTTTGTAGTAAGAAGAATGAAAAATGCAAGCCTCTCCAAGCTATCAGGTGCATTGGGCACAGATTCATTTAGTAAGGCAATTTGGGGCTGTTGTTGTATATTTAAGCCCATGACCCACCAAAAAAATATATACCATTTCAGAACCCTCTGATTTTGATGGAACTCTCTAAAAAGTTCCCCATAAGACATAGCCTTGGAAGCAGAGCAAAGATGAGTCGGCGTATATTTTCGCTAGGCGGGATGAGACCAGATACTATCTGGTAATTACTATCAAATTTTCTTCAACTAGAGAGACAAGAAAAGAAGATCAAGATAGACTGTACCTTTGCTCCAAATCTGATTCAATTGAGAGTTAATTGTCCTATTCTGTTATATATGGTAGTTTTTGTGAGCAGTTAAATAATGGCCCACAAATTTGAGATATTCCTCCTCTCTGGCCCTTGTCATTGGTGCATCATTTCTCATATGAAGAAAGGGGTGGGAGTTCTGATAGGTCAGACCACAGTGACCTCATGAAATGGGAGATTTGGTGGAAAGAAAATATTTCACATTGAGTCATGTCCAATTTAACTAGGTAGTGTTTTAAAGGGTCCTGTCAGAATAAACCAATGCTCATATCAGTATAACCCCTGTCAAACCACCATTTAAACGTCCTTGCATCCATACCTGCAGGGAAGTTAGGATTGTTAAACAGATGTGCCAATAGGGTAAACCTGGATATAAGATTCCCATGGCTTTGTAGTCTGTTCCATAACGCCAACAAATTTTATAACTTTGGGGTCATAATTGGGGAACAAGTTTTACGTGGTTTTCAAATTACAAAGTCTATAGTTAAAGGTTGAATAGCTTGCTGTTCCATAGTGACACAGTGATTTTTTTTCATCTTTAAATATACAACCAATAATTACGTTAATTGTGCCACCTGATAGTATGACCAAAGGTTGGGGAAACCAAGTCTGCCCTGAGAACTGGCAGCAAACAATATCCTTTTTGTGAGCCTTTGCCCCTCCTTTCCCCATATATAATGGTTTATTTTCAACTGGAATCACATCAAGTCTGAATGTTTAATCACTATAGGGAGGTTGCAAAAGAGATATAAAAACTTGGGTAGAATGGTCATTTTTGATCCAAGCCAACCAGGCTAAATCAAATAGAGACCATTTAGTAAATTCCTCCTCCAGATGTTTATATGTACTGTAGCAGGATAGTTAAGATGATAGAGCTGTGATAGAGGGGAGGATATTTGGCCACCCAAATATGAGAGCAAAGACTCTTGCCAAATAAAAGGAAAGTGTTGTTGCAGCCCAATTAAAACAACAAAAAGAATATTAACCACTTCAATACAGAGCACTTATACACCTTCCTACCCAGACCAATTTTCAGCTTTCAGTGCTGTTGCACTTTGAATGACAATTGCGCGGTCATGCTACACTGTACCCAAACAAAGTTTTTATCATTTTGTTCTCACAAATAGAGCTTTCTTTTGGTGGTATTTGATCACCTCTGGGATTTTTATTTTCTGCTAAACAAATAAAAAAAAATGTTGAATTTTTTTTGTTTCTGTTACAAAACTTTGTAAACAAGTAAGTTTTCTCCTTCACTGATGGGCACTAATGGGGCTGCACTGACAGACACTGATAAGGCAGCACTGATGGGCACCGATAAGGTGGCACCAATGAGGTGGCACTGATGATGGGCACTAATATGTGGCACTAACGGGGAACTGATAGGCAGCACGGATGGGCACTAATTGGTGGCACGGATAGGCATGGATGGGCATTGATAGGTGGCACTGATTTACATTAAGGGATGGTACTGATGGATGCCAATTAGTGGCAAAAATAATGCCTGCCAATCAGTGATGCCCATTGTGGGCACTGATTGGCATCCATTGTGGGCACTGATTGGCATCCCTGGTGGCCATGTGTGGCATACCTGGTGGTGACTAGTAGTGGCATCCCTGGTGGTCCTGGTGGTGTCCCTGGTGGCCCAGTGTGGGCATCCTCTGGGGGGCTGCACTGATAATCAATCAGCACAGACCCCCCCCTGTCAGGAGTGCAGCCGATCAGCTCTCCTCTACTCGCGTCTGACAGATGCGAGTGAGGAATAGCCAATCAATGGCTCTTCCTGTTTACATTGTGATCAGCCGTGATTGGATGTGGCTGATCACGTGGTAAAGAGTCAGAGACTCTTTACCGAGAGTGGTGTTGCGGTGTGTCAGACTGACGATCGCCGTGATACGTGCCCCCCCCCAGGGGCGCGCAGCAGCTTGATATCCTGCCAACGTCATATGACGTCCAGTCAGGAAATCACAACCACTTTGCCAACGTCATATTGCAATATGGCGGGTGACAAGGGGTTAATATTTAAGGCCATGAATTTTGTCTTGTTTACCGAAAGGTCCAAAACTTTGCAAAAATCTCCTAGAATGCGTAGAATATTTTTAACAGACATTGATGAGGAAGCAATAAACAAAAGCAAATCATCTGCAAATAGTTATACTTATGAATTCTATAACCACACGTCACTACTTTAATATCAGGATTGTCTCTTAGAGCTACCACTAAAGTCTCAAATGTGATAGCAAAAATAAGTGGGGATAACGAGCAACCCTGTCAGGTACCCCTGGTGATTGCTAGCAGATCAAAAGGATGTCTCAGTAACTTGACTTTGGCATGTGAAGAGGAATATAAGGATTTCAATATATGCCAAAAAAACAGGGCCACCCCACAGTTCCAAAATTGCTGGTCTTAACAGGGGTCCCTCAGAAGGGACATGAGACATGTTAACTGCTAGCCGACCAGCCGCCGCAGTTATACTGCAGCAGGTTGGCACGGCTGCGTAAATCACCGTAGCTGTATGTCCTTTAAGATGTCATAGCAGGCGCATGCACGTGCTTGCCGCGTGTCCCCGAAGCCGATGCACATGATAGAACAAGAACTGGTGTAAACACACAAATCCCGGTTCTCTCAGGGAAGAGGAAACAGATTGTGTGAACACACCTAGGGAACACAGTTAACCCCTTGATCGACCCCCTAGTGTTAATCCCTTCCCTGCCAGTGACATTTATACAGTAACCAGTGGCTATTTTTAGCTCTGATCGCTGTATAAATGTCAATGGTCCCAAAATAGTGTCAAAAGTGTCCGATCTGTCTGCTGCATTGACGCAGTCCTGATAAAAATCGCAGATCGCCGCCATTCCTAGTAAAAAAATAAATAATAATAAAAAAGACACAAATCAATATACACTTATTGCGTTTTTTTTTACCAAAAATATGTAGAATATATATCCGCCTAAACTGAGGAAGAAATTTTTTTTTTAATTTTTTGGGATATTTATTATAGCAAAAAGTACAAAACATTTATCTTTTTTCAAAATTGTTGGCCTTTTTTTGATTATAGCGCAAAAAATAAAAACCGCAGAGGTGATCAAATACCACAAAAAGAAAACCATTTATGGGGAAAAAAAGGACATAAATTTTGTTTGGGTACAACGTTGCACGACCGCGCAATTGTCAGTTAAAGTGTCGCAGTGCCGTATCGCAAAAAATGGCCTGGTCAGGAAGGGGGCAGATCCTTACGGGGCTCAATTGGTTAAAGGGTCGATATAAAAATTAGATCTTGTTTATAACAAGATTACTATTTTACCAACATTAGACACAAAAGGGAATATAGACCAGTGCCTCAACTCCTTTCCTTTTTTAAATTACTGTCTATTGGTTTAACACCAATAATTGGAGAGGCAGTGGTCAATACACACAGTTTTCTCTTTCCATCAGTGCTGTCCACTCCATTAGGGGTGCACGCGCGCTGCACCCCATCCATGCATCCAGCCCCTATTCTATATGCAGGGTGCCAGACGCTTGGATTTTGGGATTAATTTTTTTTATTTTAAACACATGATTAGAGCCTGAGGCTCTAGTTGGCTTCAAAAAAGGGTGGGCTCAGGGTGCAGAGCACTGCGCCCTGAGCCCACCCACTTTTGTGACATTAGCGAATGAGCATTCGCTATTGTCTTCCTCATTCTCCTCCTGGCCAATCAGAATGCCCTGACTGGCCAGGGAGTCTTAAGACTCCCTGGCTAATCGTGTCTCAGGATGCACTCCCTGTTCTCCCTGGCTCCCTGTGTGCTGCAGATGATGCCGGGAGAATTGGTGCGGGTCCGGCACTTCCACCCCCCTGCCTCCATAATGGTAAGGCATCTAATCTAATGAAGATTTTTTTTTTCTTTTTGAAGCACATGATTAGAGCATGAGGCTCTAATTGGCTACAAAAAAGTGCACTACGCCCTGAGCCCACCCACTTGTGTGACATTAGTGAATGAGTATTCCACTCCCCTGCTTCCATAATGGTAATCCACTACCAGGGACCTTGGCCCACCATCAGCAGAGTGGAGGAGAGCACAGCATGGATGCATGTAAATTCAGCTGGCACTGCAGATCAGGGGAAAGCTCCTTCCACCACCGTGGCTCTGTCTGCTCAACTTCTATGATTAATGTGTATGATGTACTGTAAACGATTATGGTGATGTTTAGCACCAACATGCTTTTAACACTTTAATAAAAAAAAAATTATGTTTTACTACAATTTGCTTATAAGAATTTGCCCTTAAAGTCCCACAGTACCGGGGGGTACTTTTTATTTGTTCCAGCTTCTATGAGATCGGCCACCTGTATTTATTTAGAAGCCTGGAATCTCCTTTATGTCTCCTCTCTCCCTGTATGCTTGTTCTGTGCCCTCTTCAATCAGATCCTCCCACCCAATCCTCCCTCCCAATCACCAGTAGAATATTGAAAGAGCCAAGTGCAGAGCAGGGCTCTGCCAGCCACTGCTGACAATGACAATGAGCTGATCTTGTAAAACGTTGTTTGGGGAGGTAAGCTGGCAGTCTGTAAGATAAGAACAAGTCCCCCACAGATTTCAGATATGTCTCAAGGCATCACATTACATCACATCACACATAGGCACCCCCAAGGCATTCAGTGTATCCAGATAATCTGAAGTTAATTTATGGCCATGCCATGCAACCCTGTGTTATCCAAGATCTGTACAATGAAAAGTGTAACTGAGCACATAAACTAAACACTCTGACTCTGAGTAGTTACAGAATAACAACCCTCAGTTAAACGGAGTAGAGCTATTTGCATGGAAGCACAATTAAAGATGGTGGGGGCACAGAGCTCCTGTGCTTGTAGAAGGGATGGAGGAGGCTGACATGTATGTGTTTCCCACTCCTATGAGTGCTGAGTGGGTGTGCTCTGGTAGGCCATCTTGCTGTGCTGGTTTCTAGTGGCTGTAAAGTGTATTGATGATGGGTTTCTGTAGTTCAGGTCCAGGTCCTAGGTTGGAGAACAGTGCAGTCTGACTCAGCCTGGGTATCTGAATGCTCCATGATTTATCAGCACTGCAAAACACATTGCATCATGGTTTACCACACATGTCATTGCTGAGTGCTGGTGTGGAGGTGTGCCTCCATACCCACCCAGGGACCTTCCATGGTGGGGAGTGTAAGCTCCTTGAGCAAAGGTCACGTTCTCCTGTATATGTGTGGAGGTTGTCATTTCCATCCCTCTAATACCTGGCTGCTTAATAGGTTTCTTCCTTTTAAATAAAGGGTGATATTCATGTTGGCATCATGATGGCCCCCAAGTGTGTGTCATATTGTTGTGCGTATATCCCCTTAGGGTGTCTCTCAGTATATCCCATAATAGGGCCCCTAACTCCCTTACTATGGGATATATATAGAGACACCTTAATATGGGATATACTGAGAGTAAGAGACCCCCTATTATGGACTATATACTGAGACCCCCTATTATGGATATACTGAGACCCCCAATTTTATTATAGGTATCAGTATATATCTTATATAGGGGGGGTCTCTCTCACTCTCAGTCGGTATATCCCATAACAGGAAGTCTCTCAGTATATCCCTTAGTGTGTCTCTCACAGTATATCCTATAACATGCCCCCTATTATGGGATATACTTGGGAAATGTGTTCAAGCAAGTGGAATATAGGGGATGGAGTGGGTGGAGTCTATAAGGGGCAGGGCTTCTGAGAAGTGGGGTGGGTCAATAAGAAAGGGCGGGGTCTGTCACCCCACCATCTAAAAACTCCACCAGCCGCCACTGCTTTCCATCTATATCCACAGGTGCTGTATCAACCTTTTTTCAGATGTACAGTTAAGTCAGAACAATCAAACATGTCGGTAGAAACATTAAGTTCCAGAAGGACTAGAAAAGAGAAGAAAAATGAAGTTCTGGAAAGTTCAGGGTGGAGGAGAGTCTTTTGAATGCCAGGATTTTGCCTTCTGCCAGATTGTGAATATTGGTTGAACAGCATGGAGCAAAGTTTCAGCCAGATGTTGGGGAGGAGAGGAACATGGATCAGCATCTATTATGCTCAGCCACAGAAGCAGGTCTTTCCTCCAAAACAGAAATATGTTTTCTTATTGTAGGTGAAGATGTGTCACAGAGGTAATGACCATCTATATTTGTTCTCTCCAGAGTGCCTGGAGTAGGGGTTTAAGAGTTCTGCACTTTTGAATGGTAAACAGTAAAGTATTAGCAAAGACTTGTACAGAATGTTCCATAACAGACAAGGATGACAAATCCCTAGATTTCTTCATCACCAGTTCTTTGACACTGTAGTAATGAGGCTTACAATCATATCCCTGGTGGAAGAAGATTGTAGAGCTCGATAAGCTTTATCCAGCTCCAACTTGTGATCTGGGATATCAGTAGGAAAATCTGTTTTCAAGATATCTAACTTAGCCCAAGTCTGGTCTAGTTGATTTTGATGATGGGTATTTGATCGTTACATGAGATAGTGAAGTTTAACTTATGTTCCATAGCTTCAGTTTGTGTTCCCAGCAGCCTGATGTCAGCCTTTATATATGAAGTAATCTGTAAAGCTATGTTAGCCAATCCCTTGTACAGTAGATCAGAGACTGAGACACAGTGGAGACCGGGATGTCCTCCCAGGAGAGGTTTTACATACAGGAGATAAGTTTTCAAGTCAAGGAGTCAGTGCTGGTATGCAGTCCTGTGAACCTTCTGCAGCTTCCAGGCTATGTGTCTGTGATGGATGCACAGCAGCCATCTTCACTGCAGCTGCTGTGGAGCAGGATGCGGGTGGGGGTTTGGAGCGGGCTCTCCTCTCCGTTCCTCTAGCCATCTAACAAAGCAAGGGTGTATGGGAGAGCTCCTTCAGCCAGTTCAGTAAGCAGGTTGGTGGCTAGGCAGCTATCTTGGCGAGCTGCATGCAGGTGTACCTTCCATCTCGTTTTTATTAAATTTTGGCAATTAATAAAATATTGCCAATGTTGGATTTTTGTTTAACATGTATCTATATATTCCTATTATAATACTTTTAAATCTAGCTCTGCTAATATTTCCTGAACAGTCTGTACATATTCACATTTCCTCTACCATTTACAGTTATTTTACTACCTTTATCGGCTGGCTTTATCATTATGTCTTTATTTTACAATGGTAAACAATATTTGTATGTTAAAATATGTTTATGTCTCACATGTTTCTGGATAATGGATAATACTATTAACTAATTTTCTATCATTTTAATAAAAACATTGAACATTCCCTGCAGGTGCAAATGGTGTGAAATCCTTTTAATATGGACAGCTAATGTTAATTTTTAGTACTGATAAGTCACTTTAACTTTCTCGTTGTAGAGACTTCAATATTCTTTCAATTGTTATTTCCTCCTGCTATATAAATTGAACTTTTTTCTTTTGGAGAGTGGACTGTTGTTTGTACCAACTGAATCCTTGAAAGGATCAAAGATCTGAACCTGTTTGCTAGGAAACTAGTGTTGAAAATAGAAAATATGAACAAAGAAAAAATAGTTCCTTTGATATTGCAGGAGGTATAAACATGCCCTTCACTATATATTGTATAAAGGGCTAGAGTTAAAAGTGATATTAAAGGAAGAATATCGATACTGTATATGTTCAACATTGGCAACATTGCATTCATTGTTCAAAATGCGGGATCCTCTGAGTGTCCAAATGTTTCTGGTAATCGCATCTGACTGAAGGATTGAGTTGATATATAAACACCATCTTATGGCCCTATGTACAGATTTCACCATCATACATGGCAGATGCACATAATCTTGTGAAAAAAAAATGCAAGATTCAACAGTTGCAAACAATACTCTTTTAGTGAGCCTTGATGTTAGAGTGATACTAAACACACACTGTTTCATTTACATTTACATTGTCCCTTCTCTTTCTGTATGGGGATGATGGCACTGTAATTATTTTAATTAAAAAAACAAAAAACATCTGAGTACATTTTTCCTATTCGATATACAGCTGTCAGATAACCCAGATCTTTCTTAGCCTGCCTGCAGGGAAACAAATGCAAGAGGAGCTTCTAGTTCTCTGCTGCTAGTCAAATGCTCAAAATAAAGAGTAAAAATAAAAAAAAATACTATCAATGAACTGTTTCTAAATCATCATACAATCATATTTGAAATTAAATCTGGGAGGGGGGAGGCAGCGAAGGTTTTGAGTTTGAGTTAGTTATATTTAATCCTTCTTTTTTCTCTTCCTTTCTTTTTTTTTTTCTCCGTTTTTTAGTAGATTTTGTCTCCGGACCCCCATTTATGGGGTCAGGAGAAAGGTTTCTCATTTTAAAGTAGTTAAGTTAAGGTATAAGCATATAGGTTAACAATTGCAGTAATCGATGCATATCAACATATTTTGGAGGTTATTATTTGATTCAAAGTGAATTTGCATTAAGGTGGCGTATTAATTTATATTCTGTATTAATCTTCTATCTCTAGTTTATATCTTTAGTTTATAAATTTAATAAGTGTCAATGTTGGCCTATTAGATTTATATGCTTTCCGAAGCTGGTTTTGTAAATAGGTTTATTTCTTTGTTTATCTTCTTTTTCTATAGGATTGTTTATATTTGGAAAAATCTTTGAATAAAGAGTTATACGTAAAAAAAAAAAAAAAAAAAAAAGAAAAAAAAGAAATTAAATCTTTATTATTTTGTAGAAAGAACATGGTGTTGGCAGATTTCTGTAATCCTGTAATCGGGAGCAGTGATCAGTGTCGTGTCACACATAGCCCATCCCCCCACAGTTAGAATCACTCCCTAGGACACACTTAACCCCTACAGTGCCCCCTAGTGGTTAACCCTTTCACTGCCAGTCACATTTACACAGTAATCAATGCATTTTTAATCACACTGATCGTTGTATAAATGTGAATGGTCCCAAAATAGCGCCAAAAGTGTTTGATCTGTCCGCCATAATGTTGCAGTCATGATAAAAATCACTGATCGCCGCCATTACTAATAAAAAAAATTAATAATAAAAATGCCATTAATCTATCCTCTATTTTGTGGACGCTATAACTTTTGCGCAAACCAATCAATAAACCCTTATTGCGTTTTTTTTTTTTACAAAAAATATGTAGAAGAATACGTATTGGCCTAAACTGCGGAAAAATGTTTTTTATATATATATTGGGGGGATATTTATTATAGCAAAAAGTAAAAAATTTTTTTTTTTCAAAATTGTCACTATATTTTTGTTTATAGCGCAAAAAATAAAAACTGCAGAGGTGATCAAATACCACCAAAAGAAAGCTCTATTTGTGGGGAAAAAAGGACATCAATTTTGTTTGGGAGCCATGTGGCATGACCGTGCAATTGTCAGTTAAACGACGCAGTGCTGAATTGCAAAAAGTGCTCTGGTCTTTTGCCAGCCAAATGGTCCGGGGCTGAAGTGGTTAAGAGTGAAATTCGTAAGGAAGCCATACTGTTTTTAACTTGACCATAAAGAAAGATGTAAAAGGGAACAATCAGTTATTTATTTTTTTTAGAAAATATATTTGCGCTCTCTTATAAACCAAAACAACCAAAAAGGTAATCCATAAGGTTCATTCATATGTGGGCATTGCAAAGTTTGCAATACTAGTGATAAAAAAAGAACCCCTTCAAATTACCTGGTTTTCTGCAGTAATTTGCATTAAAATGTGATCCGATCATCATCTAAGTCAAAACAATAGGCAAACACAATGTGCTTAAGGTCATAACTCACAAACAGTTCCAATTTATTGACACATCTATTATACATTCACAGTGCTGGAGGAAAAAGTACATGATCCCATAAAATAATTACTTCAACAAAAGCTAATTGGAGTCAGTAATTTGCACACATGGAGTCCAATTAATAAAAATAATAAAATTAGTTTGGGGGTGTGGTTTAGAGCTACTTTGATTGATAAAAGACACTCAAACATTTTAAGATTGCCGTTTATAAGAAGCATGAGCTGATGTAAACCATGCCTCACTAAAAGGAGCTCTTTGAAGAGAATCTCAAAAAAACGTTTTGGCATCCATCAATCAACAGTTTGACAAATTTTCTGAAAATGGAGACAGTTTAGTACTATGGCTACCTTTCCTAGAAGTAGGGGTCCAGCCAAGATGACTCCCAGGGCACAACGCAGAATCTTCTATGAGAATAACCCACAAATAACAACTAAAGGCTTGAAGACAGCACAGAAACTGGAAAACATCCCTGTTTGTGAGTCTACCATATGAGTCTACCATGCGTACCATAAGTCTTTGAACAGGTAGAGTGTCCATGGCAAAGCAAAATGGAGGAAGCAGCTGCTTTCCAAAAAAAAAATTGCTGTGCACCTGAAATTTGCCAAAGAGCACCATGGAAAACCACAATGCTACTGGGAAAATATTTTGTGGACTGATGAAACAAAAGTCGAATTGTTTGGGAAGAATACTCAGCACTATGTATGGTGCAAAAAAGGGCACAACTTAACAACGTTAAAGCATAATCCCAACGGTGAAATGTGGTGTTGATGCCTTAGGGTCTGGACCACTTGCCATTATTGTGGGAAAAATGAATTCTCAAATTTTCCAAAATATCCTACAATATAATGTCAGGGTGGCTATCTGCCAGCAGAAGCTACATAGAAATTGGGTGATGCAGCAGGACAGTGACCCTAAACATCAAAGTAAATCCACAACAGACTGGCTTCAGAAAAAGAAAATGAGCTTCAAGAGAGCTGTTCACACCAGACATCCTACAAATATGTCTGAGTTGAAGCAGTTTTGTAAAGAGGAATGGTCAATAATTCCTCCTGAATGTTGTGCAGGTCTGATCCAGAGCTGCCAAAAGCGCTTGCTTGAGGTCATTGCTTCGACCAGCTAGGAACTCCAAGGGTTCACTTGCTTTTTCCTTCAGTAATGTTAATATTTAATGAGTGTGTGAATAAAAACATTAGAAATAAGAATTGTTTATGTGTTATCAGCGTACTCACATTGTGTTTGTCTATTGTTCTGACTTAGATGACGATCAGATCCAATTTTATGGCAAATTACTGTAGAAAATCAGTCAATTTCAATGCATTTACATACTTGTTCTTGCTATTCTCATGGTTAAAATAATTTATAAAGCCCGAAAAATAGACAAATGATGGAAATTAGATCTTTCTTTAGCAGATGATTAAAATGAGATTATTCTTTAGATGTAGCTCTTCTGGAATGATGTATGTGAAAAGAATTAAAGTGAACCCCAGTGTCACTACCTATATCTATCAGATCTGGTGGTTATATAACATAAGGAAAAAAATCTCACAGTGATCAGTGACACTTCACACGTAGAATTAGAAATAAAGTAATGAAAATACTAAATGTGTCCTAATATATACAAAAAATGCTCAAAAATTAATTAAGAGTCCACCAGGTATATATCCAGTGACCGTAGGGTTCAGACACCACTATTAAATGATAACCATACAGTGCTCCAATGTAAAAGCAGAATATATATGTGTATATTCAAAAATTAAAAAGTCCAAAAAATCAAAAAAACAAAATTCAAAAAAGCAAAAAAAATCACCAGTTGCACCAAAGATCAAGTCGCATCAGTTGCAGAAACACACCAGTTCAAAGGGCCAGAAGTGCGGCCTTCCCACAATGTGAATGATTATTTGTGCTTAAATAGGTGTTAGCATATATTAGCAGGTGACTTTAGTGTTCATATGTCTTGACAGGTGACTTTCATGCTCCCCCTCTTGGGTCCCCACTCACCAGCTCCTGGAACCCCCACAGGGGTAATGTGCAAATAGAGCCACACTTCAGGGCAGTATTCCCAGGTCCCAGCAGCGGCAGTCACCCAGATATCCTTTGGATTTCAAGGTATAGCCGGTATGTGTAGTATAATACCTCATAAAAGGAAGAGATTGGCTCCCATAGCGTAGTATCCAAATGAGTTAATTTATTAAATATATTAAAAGACACTCAGAAAATAAAACAAATAAAACCAAAAATCCGTACAGCACAAGGTGATGTTACACTGAAACAGCTTGTTGTAGTTCAGCATAGGTAGACAGAGCTGTGGGTTTGCGGCGTGCATTCCAGCCGTGTTCCACCCACTAGCTCTGATACCCGGAAGTGACATGGTAAACGTAGCAACGCCGTACGTGTTTCATCATAGACATCCTCAGCGGCGGTGCCATTTTGCTACACCCTATGCTTTTCATGGGAGAGCGGTCATGTGAGTTCCACCCCCTCCTCCTAGATGCTATCCAATCATATAGAAGGGGCTGGAGTGTTGCCACGTAAAAGGAATAGTAATGTAAACCAGGGAATCTCCCCAAATTTTATTTAAAAGGGGATAGCGTACTTATATTGCACAGACCCCCACTCTCCCTTACTGTAAAAGCATATATAATAATACAGCAACATTTTACATAAAAGGAAAGCGATCCACATAATGAAAACTGCCTCATATACGGCACCCAAAACTCTCCCTGTCTGCAATAAGTGGGAGTGCGGGTGTCGGACCAGAGGCAAATCCAGATATTACCTGGTAAAACTCAAAAAAGCACAAAACAAACGCTGGTAAAAGAGCAAAAAAACTGAAAAAAGAGTGGAAAATAAGGGAAGAATGAGAGACACCCCCTCACCCCTAAAGAAGGGGAAAACAAGGGGGAAGGGGGGTCACTGCTGAGCCAAAAGCAATAAATTGTATAAACAATATATTAAACATCACGAAGCAATGTATGTAAGGTGAGCCCACCAGATCGCATCCGCCTCACATACATTGACACAAGTTAAATTCTATACCTTAGTTGATAAAATAATAATAATAATAATATAATAATAATAATAATAATAACATGACAGAATGAGAGGACTGGTACCCCCCAGGATAGTTCTAATAATTAAAACATTACAATTAAAAATTTAAAATTAAGTGGCTATAAATGTGTGAAGTAACTCCATAAGATATACTGTTTCACAGAGACATTAGTAACTATATCTAGTGTCTCTAGAGTGAAACCACTCCGGAATCCCCCTTTTTTTTGGAATTGGTTGGGCAGAAAAAAATACACATAAATATACTAACCAAAAATAACCCAGTACTAATATTAACCCATACTGCACTCCACCAGGGGGCCAACATAAATCAAAGGTTTCAATGCTTACTCTGGGTGGACCACACAGGATAATTCCTTAATGGAACAATATGTGATGTCCCTAAAGGTAGTAAGTAAACATATGTCTAAAACTTGTCCTTATGGGCTGGCTATAAAACAGTTATGATCTATATCTAGGTTGAGGCCCCTCGGAGCGAGGGATCCCAACCGGAAGGTCCAAGCTGTTTCATTTTGTAATATTAAAGTGGTTTTATTTCCACCTCTCCAATGATCTTCAAAGAGATCAATCCCATGGAATATTAGCCCAGAAGGGTCCCTGTGGTCTACCTCATCAAAGTGTCGTGACAGGTTGTGTTTCGGGAACCCTTTCCTAATATTATTAATGTGTTCCTGTATACAAACATAGAGAGGGCGGGTAGTTCTACCCATGTACTGAAGGTGGCATGGGCATTCAATAACGTAGGTCACATGAGTACTCTGACATGTAATCAGTTCCCTTATATGATATTCTTTGTGGTCAGTTCTTGACTTAAAGGTTTCCCTTTTATGGGGTTGCTTTTTGCTGACTCTACATGCCAGACATTTTTGGCATTTGTAAAAGCCCTTCATCTCTGAAAAGATTTTTATTGGTTTCGGTGGATTCATTACATTATGAACTAGGTAGTTCCGGAGTGTGGGTGCTCTCCTATACACAAACGTTGGCTTGTTGGGTAGTATTTTCGATAGGACCCGGTTCTCTTTTAAAATGGGCCAATATTTTTTCAAAATGTGCTCAAAGGCTCTGTATTGGGTATTAAACCCTGTAATGAAAGCCGTCTCCATTTTCTTTTCCTTTTTTTTTGATTTCTTAAACAGGATATTTCTGTCCATCTTTGCTATATCATTCTTCAACTTAAGCAGTTGGTCTAACATATATCCTTTTTCCCGGAAACATTCAATTACAATGTCGGCCTGCATTTCAAAGTCCTCTAGCATGTCCCAATTTATATGCAGCCTTAGCATTTGACCTTTGGGAATATTCCCTTTCCACTTAGGATGGTGACAGCTGGACATTAGTATGTACCCATTTCTGTCGGTTGCCTTGAAAAAAGTTCTAGTATATAGTCTTCCACCTTCCTTAAAGATCTCTAGATCCAAATAATCAATCTTTTCATCACTCCATTTACCAGTGAAAGTGAGGCCATATCTACTAATATTCAGATCATTCAAAAATTGTTCAAATGTTTCAGCTGTACCATCCCATAATATAATAAGGTCGTCTATATACCTACGATATAATTTCAATTGCGGCAGCTTTTTTGCGTAGACATACTCCTCCTCCCACATGTTCATAAGGAGGTTTGCTACACTCAGGGCATAATGGGCCCCCATCGCAACTTCTTTTGATTGCACATAATACTTATGGTCATAACAAAAGTAGTTGCATCCCATAGCCAACTCCAGGCCTTCAAGTATGTAATTGATCTGTTCCTGCTTCAAATCAGTATGTTCATGTAGAGCCTTCTCTACACTCAACAGGCCATCCTTCTGCACTATGCTTGTATATAGTGAGTTCACATCAATAGTCGCTAGTAGGTAATTCCCAGTCCCACAAGTCTCTTGAAGATCCCCTATAAAAATAACTAAAAACTAGCTTTGTAGATAAATGTATGAGATCGAATTTAGATGGAGAATCATGTAATTTATTAAGGCTGCATTCACACCTGAGCATTTTCAGCTCATAAAACGCTCGTACAATGCCCAACGAAACGCCTGCAAAACGCCCATCAAGCAAAATCCCATTCATTTCAATGGCACCTTTTCACATCTGAGCGTTTTGTCACTTGAAGCAAAATGCCTGAAAAACACCCTAAGCTCAAAAAAGAACATGAGCTTCTTTGGGGCAGATTACAGGCGTTTTTCTGCCTTTTACATTGGTGACCTAAACAAAATCGTGGCAAAAACATGGCAAAATCTCGGTAGAAACGCACTGCTTTAAAACGCTCAGATGGGAATGCAGCCTAAGAAAGAAGTTTAAATTAATAAACTTCCCTATAGACATTCAGGAATAATAAGAAGAGTTATGAATAGATATGAAAAGTCAACAATGAAACTGTACAGTATGCAAGATCCATATAAAAGTTATCAACATGATTAAATTATGGATAGAGAATAGGTTGAACAAATTATTTACATCCATGGAATATGGCCAATAAGTTATTTAACATTCATGGAATAAGTTTATGATAGTAGGTTAAGAAAGACATAATTCTGAAGATAACTGTAAATAAATATCAGAAGGTTAAAATAGATATTCATTTGAAGTGAACTGTATATAAAAAAACCATGAGGAATAAATAAATTATGATAGTTCTTAAACTAATAAATTAAATATTGAAAATATTCAGTAGCAGAAGACAATTTAGTACAAATACAAATAAATGCACAAAAAGATAGACATATGAGTAAACATATTTTAATTGGCAAGCTAAAAATCAATAGCAAATTCCCTAGGAGACCAATAACCTAAAATGTGTTCATAGCTTAAATAGGAAGGGCTCAAAATAGCATATCTGAGTGAGGAGAATAAGGCTGACCACACATTATACAATTTTCTTATTCAATTCTCTTTAGATTTACCCTCAACTATGAAGTGTAAGTACATGCCTGATTGCAGACAAATTAAGTGTTTAGGTCTGACCTCATATCATATAGTTTTGGTAAATCTAAAGGAAAACTGTACAAGAAAATTATATAATGTATGGCCAGCCTAAGATGTGATATTTGGCATGCATGATTATGTTGGCTAAATGACATGCATACATAATCAGACGTGCGTAGCATGATGACATAATCATATGGGCGTCTATGATCATGGCCAAGAGATTATATAAGGAAGGAGACAGTAGCATTGGTTGGTATTTTGTTGTTATACTTTACACAGAACACTATTCATTTTTTACTCTGAAGAAGCCGCTAAGGGTGTCAAAACATGTAGGGAACAAAGAGCAGCACTTAACACTTGTATTTTAATGAGTGAATGCCAGATATGTTAAATGTTGAAGCCATGGGGAAAAAAAGTTTTTTTCCCCTGTTTTTGCAGAAATTTACTGAAAATTACAAAAAAAAAAAAAATTTCAATGTGGAGTAGTTTTACAAATTAAAAAGTAATTTTGTTACACTGGGAACGCAAAATGCAGTGTATATAAAAGTATTATGCTTGAAATAAAAGCACAGATTATTCCGTAAATAAACCAATCTTGCTTTTTTAAATTTCATTTTTTTTATTACAAATAGAATAACAAAGACTGTAAATGTTATGAAAATTTCAACTATTCATGAGAACAGATAACCACCCCCTGTCCTCATAATTTAAAATCTTCCTGCCAATATTCCTTTTCAGTTATTGACAATGCTGATCCAGAAGCATATATTGCTCTTGCAAGAGCTTTAACAATGTTCTCCTGATTTGCAGGTGTCATTTTATCCATAAATTAAGGTATTGTGTATTTCTGTGAGACAGTGGTTTGCAACACTTAAAAGTCAGTAGCTACAATAATTTAGTTGCTGACTTTTAGTTCCAAAGAATTTTATTAAAGATCAAAGAGACATAGAAACAGAGAAAATAAAACATGTCACCACAATATGAAGAAGTTCAAGGCTTCCTTCAGATACATTGAACAAAAGAAGCTGATACATAGTTTGTTAGTACAGTGGCACGTGTTCGTAAGATGCAAAGCATAGTTTATCTGAAAAAGGCCCATGGTCTAACAATAGGGTGCCTAACAGTCAATATAAATGCTTAACCGGTAGAAGGGGAGATGCTATTAGACCAAGTGTATGAAAAGACATGATCCCATCCAAGGGAATTCGTCAAAATACTGGAATACTCCGCAGAATTCTGGAAGTGTAGCCAACCCACTCAAGTTTTAGTATATTTGGAGGGAGTGCCCCTTGCTATGTAAATAAGCTTCTCCATCTCAGCAATTTTCGGTATTCGTCTGAACCAATCTGTTAATTTCAGTGGGCACTTTTTACCCCAGAAAAGTGTGATGCATGCCCTAGCTGCATTGACAAGATGCATAGCTTGAGATTTAAAGTAGGCAGATTTAGAAAGAGATGCGTGATGTAGTAAAAATTAGGCTGGAGTAAACTCAAGATTATAGGTCGTAATTTTAGAAATGAGACTGTGGACACCTAACCAATACTGTTGCAGGGATGAGCACAACCACCAGATATGTAGAAGGGAACCAGTTTCTGTTTCACACCTCCAGCATGTGGATAAGGCCTGAGGAGAAAACTTGTGTATCAAGAGGGGGGCTCTATACCATCCGGAGAAGATGTTAAAGCCATTTTCCTATAGTGAGACATTCACCATACCTTTGTGCAAATATTCACAGATCCGCTCCCATTCCTCAGCAGACAAGTCAAGGGATAAGTCCCATTCCCACCTCCTACAGGCTAAATTACAGGTCAGTTCTTGATCAGAGAAAAGAAGAGGATATACAGTATAAATGAGATTGGCATTCCCTCGCTGAGCACAGAGATTCAAACAGTGTGCTTGGTTGGGTCCACGGAGAAAGCCTCTTTTGGTGGGTGAAAAAGTGCCTTAATTTGACATATGTCCAAAAGGGAAATAGTGCCTGTTTATAATGGCTTCATAACTAAGAAAGGAGCCTTTGACAAAAAAGCAGTAATTTGGTCATACGGCCATATATCAGTCAAAAGATGGCATATATCAGTCAAAAGATGGGGTTCCAATCCGGGGGGAAGGCCAGATTATGATTGATAGGGGTTAGAGGACCCAAGGAAGAGGAAACAGAGAATTTAGCGTATGTTTTATGGAAACAAGATAGGGTGGCACCTATCAGTGGATTGTCTCCATAGTCAGAGGGAACATGTGGCAAAGTCAGCCAGGGAGTCAAGTGCAATGGGATGGTGTTAAAAGCATTTTCAAGGGTTACCCAGGCTTTGCGGTGAACATGTATGTTCCAGTCTACTAGCTTGATAAGGTGACAAGCCCAGTGGTATTTTTCGAGATCTGTGAGACCTTTGCCACCCCTCATCTTTGGAAGGGTTAGCTTAGCAAAGCTGAGCTGAGGACGCCCAGATCTCCAGACACAGGCTGATAAATATGAACTATAATATAAATATAATATAAATATGAAATATTTGCATCAGGTAGAGTAACCTTCGGAGTATGTTCATTTTAAAAACTGCAGCTCTACTAAACCATGTAAAAAAGAGGTTATTCCATGCCTAAGGTAACTTTGAATGGAACGTAGAGCCGGTAAGCAGTTCAGAGAATAGAGATTAAAACATTTTATTATAAAGAACAATATCCACTCACATGGAAGTAAATGACTTTCAGGGCATCACTGGGATGAACAGGAGGAGCTACATTTGTAGTTCCTCCTGTTCATCCCAGTGATGCCCCGAAAGTTGTTTACTTCCATGTGAGTGGATATTGTTTTTTATAATTAAGTGTTTTGATATATTCTCAGAGGCGCCCCTCTTCTTGTTTTTTTACCCGTGGAGTCACGAATGTTATAGATAGTCATGGATGCTTTTTTAGATTGTAAAGCCCTCGCTAACAGTTTCCCGCTTTTATTGTCTTGTTTGTAGAATAGACAGAACAAATCTACACCTCACTTGTTTGCCCAATTCTTCTATTAAAACTAATCTGGTATTCATGACTTCCAAATACATTTCCAGGAGTTCAATACAATCGGTCAGGTCAGACGGGCTTGGAATGCTTTTTATCCATTTTGCAGCTAGGGCTAGCAGATCTCCCAGTAACACGCTTCCCACTGATATTGAGTTTAGGGTGTAGGTACATCGGGAGTGTAATTTTCTAGGAAGTATGCTTGAATGTGAGAATGCAGATGGTCGGATGTTACTTTGTTTGTCAAAAGCGTTGCGTTTAAGTGCCAGACAGGTGAGCGCGCTATCACTTCTGGAAAAGCTAAAGTCAATATTATTGGATGATAGTCAGATAAAAACATAGGTTCTATGGTGGCTTGCTTTAAAAGCAGCAGGTCCCTTTGCAATAGGAAAAAGTAGTCCAATCTTGCATAACGTTTGTGGGAGGCTGAATGGTGTGTATAGTCCCGGTCATTGTGGAAAAGAGTGCTCCAATTGTTGTGGACCAAAAGGTCATGGAGTTTGATGTTGCGTAGGGCTCTGTAGGTCAATGCCGACATGCCAGTGGAAGTATCAAGCAAGGGATCCATAGGTAGGTTGAAATCACCTCCCAGTCCTGTCTGAAAGGAAGTAAGATTAGTAGTGATATCACAAATAAATGTTACCTGTTTGGTGTTGGGGAAGTAAATGTTCGCAAGTGTATGGGCGTAGTCCATAACGATGTACCTATGAAGAAGAGATATCTTACATGCTTGTTTGCCAAGGAATCAGAGATCTGTAGGGGAAGATGGCGAGAAATTTGGATCACAATCCCTTTTGATTGGGCTAGTTTATTGGTGGTGTGGCAAACTATAGCGCATGTCTTGTTTATGAGCTTGGGGATAGAGCCAGTATGAAAATTTGTTTCTTGTAGAAACACAATATCTGCCTTGTGTTTGCGTAGAAATAATTGAGATTTGTTTTCTGGGATATTAAGACTTCTTATATTCAGAGATAACAATTTAATGGAAAATTGCTGAAAGGAAGTGCTGGGAGAGGTCATGGTTGAGGTAGTGGCTTCCGAAAACCTATAGGGAAGAGTATATAAGCGAGAGAGCTCACCTGTGAAAAAGTAGGCAGACCTAGGAAGATGAAGGGGATTAAAGGGAGGAAGGAGAATGAGAAAACAAAAGTGGGGAGGTTGAGAGTGCAAGGAGGAGGGAGAAGGGAGAGGGAATGAACTAAGGAACAGTAAGCAGAAGAAGAGGGTGGAGTGCATCAGAGGTCAAAAGGGGAGGGGTAGGGGTTAGGTGGAGAAGTATTCCGGTGGTGGGGTAGAACAAGCTGTCCCACTGTAAAAATCAAGTACAAGTTCCAGAAAAGGTCACTGGCCTCTCTGTTCATTTTTCTTCATAGTTGGGACCCTCCATGGCCCTTGTAAAGTTAACCGTCATTTTTTTTCACTCTTTTAAGTTCCACAACATCCTTTGTGTAAACTAGTGCCCAAATCTGAACTAACATTTTAGCATGGCTGTCTCCGGCTTAAGTTGTTTAAAGTGCCCTGGGCCTAATACCTTTGAAAGCAGCCTGAGACCTTGGGCCGACTCCATGATCTATATCCATGGGCACTGAGTGTTCATGCACCTTCTAGAGGACCCCCTGAGAGGTGACCCTTTGAGATTCGTTCTCAGCAGAGACCCTGTGGCTGGGGGACACAGCCACATGCTCACAAGATCTCCCTAACAAGAGATCACTCGATCTGGTAAGGGGCAGTTGGTTTTGAGGTGGAGGAACTTTCCTGTCATCATGCTCCTTAGGGTGACAATATTGCATGTCTCACATCGTTTGGATGACTGGTGTATTCCTCTTTTGAAAGACTTTTCCATCAAGGAACTTTTTTCTATGGACTTTGCTTACTCCATCCAGTTTTGAATCTGACCTCTCATGCTCAGTTTTTTATGTTATTTTATGGGATCCATGTTGGAATTTTTTTCAATATCTTAATTTTAATTTTAAATTCAATTCTTTCTTCACTGTTTATTCATTACATATGGGCGCACTAGCTGCAGTTATCTAAGTGATTTACTTTTGCACTCACTCACCAGTGGCAGCGCAGCCTTTTTTGTATACAGTGTGTAATAAGTGGATGTTTCTCACATTTATGGTTGCAGCAGCACTAATCAACCTTTTTTTCACAATATACACATTTATCTTTATTGATCAGATCTAGGGATAGCGCAGTATTTTTTCTGGTTTTAACATTTTAGAATGGCTGTCTCTGGCTTAAGTTGTTTAAAGTGCCCTGGGCCTAATACCTTTGAAAGCAGCCTGAGACCTTGGGCCAATGTATCATGTTTGTATCACACCACTGCCTTACAGTACCCTTTGTGAAGGAGTGTGTGCATTGTAGAGGACAGGACAGGAGACAGGAGATATGTGCTCCCATTTTTTGGGTTGTGGGGGATGATGGGAACACAGTTTTTAGTACTTAAGGGTTCTCACTCATGCAAGTTGAGAGGTTCCAGGGTAGTCCAGTCTGAGAGTAGAGGACTGATTTACAGTGCTTTCTGGATTGGTAAATCCTCATTTAGAACCTGTAATTCAGAGGATCAGAGAGATTTTGATTGGGAAAGAGCCTCCAATACTGATTACGAGGACTTTGGTCTCAAAAGGGTTTACCTGCCTGCAGGGGAGGCCTGAAAAGGAAGCAGGAGGGAGTCAGCCCCTATCAGTGCAGTGGAGTGGAATAGTTTACAGCTTTAAGCAGGTGTGGACTGTCTGGCAACTGAGACATTTATTTGCTGATCTCCTGTGGCCTTTGCAGTACCCAAAAGAAGATGAGAACCCTCAACCCAAGTGCGGAATTGGTTTGCTATCAGTGAGCCATTATGTTATTGTAACTATACCAGGATTATGAATTGTTTGCCTTTACTTTTGCTGAAGGAAGCTGTTTTTGCTTATTTTAAGAACCCAACAAAGGCTGTTGACTTTTACAAGTGGCTGGTGATCCCACACTCCCTATATTACAACATTCTTACTAAGGAAAATATATTATTATTATTATTATTATTATAGGCGATTTATATAGCGCCAACAGTTTATGCAGCGCTTTACAATGTATGGGGGGACAACACAATTACAGTAAATTTCAATACAAAAGGTACAGGAGGGCCCTGCTCGTAGAGCTTACATTCTAAAGGGAAGGGGTAGTGGTACAAAAGGTAATAGCTGCAGATAATTTTAATTGTCTGGACATTTCAATAGCTGATATTTTTTAACTAACATTCTCATTTATATGTCTTTAGGATCATTTTGGTTTTATTTTTACAGACATATCTAAGTAATTTAATTAACGTTTCAAAGTTCAACCTCAGTAGCAAGTAACAAAAACAAAGTTTAACAGCAAAAACCACACACTAATAATGTTACTCAACTGAAGGACAGGGCTCTGCAAAAAGGTTTCTTAGCAACAACAGAACATTTATATTATTGAAAGTTGCAGACAACGAGGAAATGTTGAGCCATTCATTTGAGAAAAATTGTCTTTCAAGTGTTTGCTGTCCACTGGCCCAACTATTTCACTGCCTTTTCTCAAAGCACCATACTTTATGACTCAAAGTGTCTGTTCAAAAGTAGCTTACTGTATATATGAAATGAGCATGAGATGTGCAGAGGATAAAAGAGAATAAATGCAGCAGTTAATGACAGCAAAGGTTTGAAAATGCCAGTAATTCAACACAATATGAGTTCCTTTCATGTTGACCTCCCGCTATTAATGAATGTTTGCTGACCAACAATAGAATGCACATATTCTTGCAATGACTAACAAAGAATTTTCTACTATGTTTGCCTGTAATAAATATTCAGCTCCTTCTGACCATACCCTTATAATTCACATAATAAGCATTTCTAAGTTTAAAGGACAACTTCACTTATTTAGTCGAGTTGACCTTTAAATCTTTCTCAACCGCCTTAGTGGAAGCCACATTGCTAAATGCTTTCAGACCTGCTTTTTGTAAAGTCAGAAGGTTTTTTATCTTAATGCATTCTATGCATTAAGCACATAAGCCCCGGACCATTTGGCTGGAAAAAGACCAGAGCACTTTTTGCGATTCGGCACTGCGTTGCTTTAACTGACAATTGCGCAGTCATGCGACGTGGCTCCCAAACAAAATTGACGTCCTTTTCTTCCCACAAATAGAGCTTTCTTTTGGGGGTATTTGATCACCTCTGCGGTTTTTATTTTTTGCGCTATAAACAAAAAAATAGCGACAATTTTGAAAAAACGCATTATTTTTTACTTTTTGCTATAATAAATATCCTCCAAAAGTATATAAAAAAAAAATTCCCTCAGTTTAGGCCGATACGTATTCTTCTTCATATTTTTGGTAAAAAAAAAAACGCAATAAGCGTTTATTGATTGGCTTGCGCAAAAGTTATAGCGTCTACAAATTAGGGGATAGTTTTATGCCATTTTTAATGATATTTTTTTTTTTTACTAGTAATGGCGGTGATCATCGATTTTTATCATGACTGCGATATTATGGCGGACACATCGGACACTTTTGTTGCGATTTTGGGACCATTCACATTTATACAGCGATCATTGCAATTAAAAATGCCTTTATTACTGTGTAAAAGTGACTGGCAGTGAAAGGGTTAACCACTAGGTGGCGCTGTGGGGTTAAGTGTGTCCTAGGGAGTGATTCTAACTGTGGGGGGGAGGGGCTATGTGTGACACTACATTAATCACCGCTCCCGATTACAGGGAGCGGTGATCAGTGACAGTGTCATTAGGCAGAACGGGGAGATGCTTGTTTACATTAGCATCTTCCCGTTCTTCGTCACCGTAAGGCGGTCGCAGGTATCCCCACGGACATCGAGGCAGCGGGACCCGCAATCACAGTCACAGAGCTCCCGGGGGCGCGCATGCGCCCGCAAGCCACCTCTTAAAGGGCCACGTACAGGTACCTTAATCTGCCTGTACGTGCCCTTCTGCCGCAGTATATTTGTGTGAGGCGGTCGGGAAGTGGTTAATATAAAAAGCCTTCTGTATGCAGCAGCCCCCCTTGGCCCCCCTAATACGTACCTGAGCCCCATTTCTGTCCAGCAATGTCTGAGTCTGAGACTCTTCCTCCTGATTGGCTGAGACAAAGCAGCTGCGCTGTTGGCTCCTGCTGCTGTCAATCAAACTCAGTTAGCCAATCAGGAGAGAGAGGGGGCAGGGCCAGGTCGTAACTCTGTGTCTGAATGGACACAGGAAGCTGTGACTCTTCTTGGGTGCCCCAAAGCTAACTGCTTGCTGTGGGGATACTCAACAGGAGGGAGGGGCCAGGATTACAGGAGAGGGACCCAAGAAGAGGAGGATCCGGGCTGCTCTGTGCAAATCTCCTGCAACAGAGCAGGTAAGTATAATGTTTGTTATTTTATAGAAAAAAAAAACAAGACTTTACAATCACTTTAAATGTCCCAGCTGCATCCAGTCCGTCCAGTCGCTGCACTCCTCCAGTCCATTCTTCTCTGGAGAATTTGTACATGGATTTAAAGCCCTTTTTCATAATCCCCACACCCGAATCAGGTTGCCTGGCTGTTCCTTGGATTATTTCCCCCTGGGCAGAGGTACAAGGCAAGGCTGTCCTCTATCACCTCTGATTTTTGCCCTGGCGATAGAACCCTTGGCGAGGGCAATTATCACAGGCCCAAACATTAAAGGTTATTAGAAAGGTGAGGAAGTATTTAAACTGAGTATGTACGCAGACAATGTACTTATGTTCTTACTCTAACTTGATATCTACACTGCAGAATTTCCATACCCTTTCTGGGCTGGGGGTCAACCTAGCAAAATGCTCCACACTCCCAATTAACATCCCACACTGTATAGCGGCGAACCTTAGAGGTTCCTTTGGGAGTTTGCCTGGCTCTCAATCTACGTGCCATGTATAATGCCAACTATCCACAGGTCTTCTTCAAGGTCAAACAGTGGTTGCAATTATGGTCAACCCTTCCTATTTCCCTTATGGGAAGAGTCACTGCAATTAAATGTCTATCCTCCCGAAACTATTAAATTTATTTAGGGCCCTCCCTATTTACATATCCCATCAAACTATCAAGCTGACCCAACGAGCCATTAATAGATTTATATGGAAGAACAAGACATCCAGATACGGTAAATTACTAACCCATAGGCCCATGGCACAGGGAGGCTTGGGATTACCTAATATATGGCTCTATTATTTAGCGGCTCGATTGGCTCAAACAGCCCAATGGCACGCCCCCCTTTCACAGATTCCCTGGCTTCACTTTGAAGGTATCTCAATTCTCCCATTATACCTACCAGGCCTACTTTGGAATACTAAGATATGACCCAGGGAGGTCAGTTCTCTAAATTGTATACTGAGCCAAACTATTCATGTATGGGCCCTGTACCACCAGAAATTCAATTTGAGATCTTGCAGACCCCCCTGTCTTCATTTATGGGAGATTCCTCCCAGCTTATGCATCCCCCAACAAATTTCTCTGGTGGGAAAGAAATGCCCTAACTACCCTTAATGCCATAACCCATAGAGCAAAATTTTGTCCTTTTTGCCACCTCCAGGACAATTATGATACCGAGATCTGAATTTTACAAATCTCTTCAAATAAGGCACATTTTTGAATCATTATATTCATTGAATGCCAGACCTAGATTTTCTCAATTTGAATCAGTCTGCTAAGATTTGTCTAGGAAGAGAGGGACCATTTAAATGATTTATAGGTACCTTAATGAGTTGCACTTGCTTGAGAAATCGGCTGCTATGACCCGTTGGGAATCAGACATACGACAAGAATCTTCTTCTGAGGAATGGTCAGACATGATATCAAACATGCATAAATGTATTTGCTCCATGTCTTTAAAGGTAGTACCTCACTCCTGACAAAGTACATAGATTTTACCCAGAGTTCCCGGATACATGCTTTAGGGGCTTCCAAGTCACAGGTACATTTCTCCATACATTCTGGAGCTGTCCTCAACTTAAACATATTTGGAGTCAGGCAGCCTCGAAAGCAGCACAGAGGACTGGGTCATTGACTTTAACAGCACCAATGTGCCTACTCTTCGCCCCCATCCCTGATATCCCTGCCCAAAATCAAAAGTTAGTACATATACACTTTTCTGTGCTATCTTATGGGCCATTGCCTTGAACTGGTGTTGACCCATGGTACCTTGGGCTCAGATGCTCCATAGAATGGAAATTATTAAATTGATGCATGTTTTCAATAACAAATGGTCCTGTTGGTCTGCTTACGGTAGTTCACTGTGAGACTGAGGTCTTTTATATGTCTTTTATTCCCTGGTGACATATCTCTCAATACATTTAATACTAGCCATAGGTTTGGTTTTGGTTATTTATATATGGTTATGATACATATAAATCCTTACAGTTTTGGTTCTTATCCTAGCACAACTCTATTCCCTCCTTTATTGTTTTCTCTTTTATTTTTCTCTCAAATCACATAGGATGCACCAAAGTTTGGTACTAAAGCTCCGATACTATGCTATGGTCTATAATTTAAATTGGGCACCATTTTGAATATGACTAACATTCCATGTAGGCCTTTCTATAAAGGTTGCATCCCGACTAATGTCTTAACTTCTCTTTATTTTTGTAATGCCTTTTTTTACTCTTCAATAAAAGCGTTTGTATGAAAAAAAAAAAAATAATTCAATGATGATTGAGAGAGTGAAATTCCTCTTTAACTTTGTGTTAAAGTTTTGTGAATTGGGCCTATTGTGTAAAAATGTAGGAAATACATTCAAGAATAAAAATACTTAATGATTAAAAATTATATGCAAAAGTAAAACATTACACAAGCACATATCTACACACATATTCACACAAAAAAAATTAACAATTTTACTGGTTCTTCGTAATGCACAATAATGCAGCGTTCCGAAATTTTCTAAAAACACAATACACTGCCACACAGTAATGTATACAGGTTATTCCAGAGTCAGTCCCTGGAATTCAAAAAGACTGAAGCAGACAGAAATGTCTCACATGCATTCTAAAAGTGGCGCAGCGTGCACCAAATTCATGTGCCTTGTCCTTGAATTTGGTGCATGCTGTGCCACTTTTAGAATGCATGTGAGATACTTTCACAAAATCTGTCTCTGTATGCCAAAAGAAAGTTGGTCTTAGTTAGCTCCACTTTTGTTAGATACAAACAGTCCGCATTTAACTTGAATTTGGCTCAAGTGTTGCGCCAAAATATAGAAGTGGAGCAAATTAGAACTACTTAAATTTGACGCATGAGTCCCTGTCAGAACCAAAACTGTTGCAGATGTTTTTTTGGATTAGACGCAACACATTAACAAGAGCAATTAACATTGGTAAAGTGGAACAGCAGCTTTATTGAATTCCCCCCTTTTTTTAATACTTTTACAACTAACTGCAACAAACCACATGTATTTTACCATGGAAAAATGCACAGGTGTTTACATACTTTGTAATTGCATTCTGTGATCTTTTGTAGCACCCTCCTAGATAGATGTTAGGATTACTTAGATTTAGTGCTGGCTCACTGTGTTCAGTGGAGCTGTATTTTTGTTTGCTAGGTAAATTTAGCTTGTCTCACTGTAATCAATGTGGCTGTAATTGTTGTGTTAGGTAGATTTAGTTGTGCTTACTGTAATCAATGCAGCTGTATGTGATTGGTTAGGTCTGCTGATTGTTTCAGCTGCTGCTAGTTTGACTGCTTCCTCTACTCTTCAGAAAGCAGTAGAATCCTCTGGGACATAGGTGTGGAGCATTGTAAATAGCAGTGTGAGTATTTATACAGCACTGGCCAATCCCAGGCAGGATGGCCTTGAAGGCTGCTGGGAGTCTGTATAAATATTCCAGGACACAGAGCTGCTGGGTCTTTTCAGAAAGGAACACAGCCTGGAGGGTTTGCTGCCCTCCAGGGCAGTGCTGCCATGTGCTTACTGTTCATGAAGCCTCAGGTGGGCGACCTGAGGGCCTGGATGCTCAAGCTACAGACAGCTGCCTGAGGAGCTGTCTGCTGAAGATCTAGTCTGGTAGAGAAAGGTGTCAGATGGATGTTGGAAGGATGCAGCCAACTTTCCCTGGACATATATAATGCCCTAATCAAGTGCTAAAAAATTAAATAGGCGTAAAAACAGTGATAAAAGTTAATAAGGTTTACAGTATATGGTGAAGTATGAGAATGAATTATCTTCCAATGTTCCAGCTGAACTGATAACTCACCAGAATTCAAGCCTCCTCAATTAAAGTAATTGTAAAAATCACCTTGTAAAACAACCAATTCAGTTTAAAATAGAAAAGAAAGGCAATTTTCTTTTTATAGATATAAAAATACATTATAAATAAAATGTTTCCCTTTTTTATAAGTGATTGCATTCCCTCTGTTCTCAGCTACATAAGAGCTGGGGAAGGAGAAACAACAGCACATTGAGCCTCTTAGTAAATGGCAGTGCAGCATGGGGGTGTTAGGACAAGTCTGATAATTGGAGGAGAGCATACTGAGTTCCCAGCACAACTAGAGAACTGACCATGTTGTGCTCTCCTGCTTAGTGTGGTCAGTTTTTAATAGGAAAGCAGAGGGACTGGCAGGAACACCAGGGATTTCACATAAAGAAAGCAATACAAAGAGAACAGGATACTTTCTCATACAAGTACATGGTACAGCAGGCTCATATAAGGAATATGAAATGTTGGGGTAACAAGCATTTTAAGTGCAGCAAAAATGCAGGTAGAACACAAATCCTGGAAACAGCTTATATTTCCTCCAGTCAGTCACAAAATCCAAGTGTCAATTTTTAAATTGCAACTCCGGATACAAAGAAAATCATATAGCGTAATAGAGCTACATATTAACAATAAGGAAATTACACCCGTGAATACAGTACCACTCTATGATGCTGCCGGGTGAATGTGCAGCAATAAAGCTAATAATAACTGCAGACATAAATCTGAGGTAAACTTGGCCCTCTTTCCAAAATGCTCCAGGGGGCAATACTCAGCTCGTTGGTCAACAGATATCGTAGGCAATACATTGAAAAGAGTGTTATATAGTGTAATATTTATTAGGAACAGCAGCAAGTGTATTCAGATAAATACCAAATCAACAGGATAAAAACAAGCCTCCAACACTTACATCAATCGCTGCCACCTTGACTTCCGCTATGGCGGCGTGATGTCACGCTGAAAGCTCCACCCAACGTGTTTCACAGGATAGTGCGTCCTCAAGGGCGTATGGTGCTCAGTATTTTTAAAAAAAGGCAGGTTCCTTAAGGTGTGTAGAATTGGTGTTATTTTACAAACTGTTTTGTAGTTTATCCTTACTCTGGTCGGGCCGCACCTAGAGTATGCTGTCCAGTTCTGGGCACCAGTCCTCAGGAAGGATGTACTGGAAATGGAGCGAATACAAAGAAGGGCAACTAAGCTAATAAAGGGTCTGGAGGATACTAGTTATGAGGAAAGGTTGTGAGGACTGAACTTATTATCTCTGGAGAAGAGATGCTTGAGAGGGGATATGATTTCAATATACAAATACCATACTGGTGACCCCACAATAGGGATAAAACTTTTTTGCAGAAGGGCGTTTAACAAGACTCGTGGTCACTCATTAAAATTAGAATAAAAGAGGTTTAACCTTAAACTACGTAGAGGGTTCTTTACTGTAAGAGCAGCAATTATGTGGAATTCCCTTCCACAGGCGGTGGTCTCAGTGAGGGGCATTGATATTTTCAAGAAACTTTTAGATAAGCACCTGAACGACCGCAACATACAGGGATATACAATGTAATACTGACATATAATCACACACATAGGTTGGACTTGATGGACTTGTGTCTTTTTTCAACCTCACCAATAGGGATGAGCAGAACACCGCCCTGTTCGGTTCGCACCAGAACATGCAAACAGGAAAAAAGTTTGTTCGAACACGCGACCACCGTTAAAGTCTATGGGACACGAACATGAATAATCAAAAGTGCTAATTTTAAAGGCTTATATGCAAGTTATTGTCATAAAAAGTGTTTGGGGACCTGGGTCCTGCCCCAGGGGACATGGATCAATGCAAAAAAAAAGTTTTAAAAACGGACGTTTTTTCGGGAGCAGTGATTTTAATAATGCTTAAAGTGAAACAATAAAAGTGTAATATCCCTTTAAATTTCGTACCTGGGGGGTTTCTATAGTATGCCTGTAAAGGGGCGCATATTTCCCGTGTTTAGAACAGTCTGACAGCAAAATGACATTTCAAAGGAAAAAAAGTCATTTAAAACTACTCGAGGCTATTAATGCATTGCCGGTCCGACAATACATAGAAGTTCATTGATAAAAACGGCATGGGAATTCCCCACAGGAGAATCAACATTTTTTTAAAAATGACGTGGGGGGTCCCCCTAAATTCCATACCAGGCCCTTCAGGTCTGGTATAGATTTTAAGGGGAACCCCGCGCCAAAATTAAAAAAAAAAAAAACGGCGTGGGGTCCCCCCAAAAATCCATACCAGACCCTTATCCGAGCACGCAACCTGGCAGGCCACAGAAAAAGAGGGGGGGACCAGAGAGCGCCCCCCATCCTGAACTGTACCAGGCCACATGCCCTCAACATTGGGAGGGTGCTTTAGGGTAGCCCCCCAAAACACCTTGTCCCCATGTTGATGAGGACAAGGGCCTCATCCCCACAACCCTGGCCGGTGGTTGTGGGGGTCTGCGGGCAGGGGGCTTATCGGAATCTGGAAGCCCTCTTTAACAAGGGGACCCCCAGATCCCGGCCCTCCCCCCTGTGTGAAATGGTAAGGGGGTACCCTACCATTTCACTAAAAAACTGTCAAAAATGTTAAAAATGACAAGAGACAGTTTTAGACAATTCCTTTATTTAAATGCTTCTTCTTTCTTCTTTCTTCTATCTTCTATCTTCCTTCGGTTTCTTCCTCCATCTTCTTCTTCTTCTGGTTCTTCTGGCTCTTCTGGTTCTTCCTCCGGTGTTCTCGTCCAGCATCTCCTCCGCGGCGTCTTCTTCCCTTCTTCTCGGGCCGCTCCGCATCCATGGCATGGAGGGAGGCTCCCGCTCTTCTCTTCATCTTCTTCTCTTCTTCATCTTCTTCTCTTCTTCATCTTCTTCTCCGGGCCGCTCCGCATCCATGCTGGCATGGAGGGAGGCTCTTGCTGTGTGACACTTCTCCTCTTCTGATGGTTCTTAAATAATGGGGGGCGGGGCCACCCCGTGACCCTGCCCCCCTCTGACGCATGGTGACTTGACGGGACTTCCCTGTGGCGTCGCGGGGAATGCCACAGGGAAGTCCCGTCATGTCCCCGTGCGTCAGAAGGGGACATGACGGGAACCGTCAGAAGAGGAGAAGCATCACACAGCGGGAGCCTCCCTCCATGCCAGTATGGATGCGGAGCGGTCCGGAGAAGAAGATGAAGAAGAGAAGAAGATGAAGAAGAGAAGAAGATGAAGAAGAAAAGAAGATGAAGAGAAGAGCGGGAGCCTCCCTCCATGCCATGGATGCGGAGCGGCCCTAGGAGAAGAAGGGAAGAAGACGCCGCAGAGGAGATGCTGGACGAGAACACCGGAGGAAGAACCAGAAGAGCCAGAAGAACCAGAAGAAGAAGAAGAAGATGAAGGAAGATAGAAGAAAGAAGAAGCATTTAAATAAAGGAATTGTCAAAAACTTTCTCTTGTCATTTTTAACATTTTTGACACTTTTTTAGTGAAATGGTAGTGGTACTTTTGTACCCTCTTACCATTTCACACAGGGGGGAGGGCCGGGATCTGGGGGTCCCTTTGTTAAAGGAGGCTTCCAGATTCTGACAAGCCCCCCGCTCGCAGACCCCCACAACCACCGGCCAGGGTTGTGGGGATGAGGCCCTTGTCCTCATCAACATGGGAACAAGGTGATTTGGGGGGCTACCCCAAAGCACCCCAAAGCACCCTCCCAATGTTGAGGGCATGTGGCCTGGTACGATTCAGGAGGGGGGCTGCTCTCTCGTCCCCCCCTCTTTTCCTGCGGCCTGCCAGGTTGCGTGCTTGGATAAGGGTCTGGTATGGATTTCTGGGGGGACCCCACACCGTTTTTTTTTTTTAATTTAGCGTGGGGTTCCCCTTAATATCCATACCAGACCTGAAGGGCCTGATATGGAATTTAGGGGGACCCCCCACGTCATTTTTTTTTTAATTTTGGTCGGGGTTCCCCTTAATATCCATACCAGACCTCAAGGGCCTGGGATGGAATTTAGGGGGACCCCCACATAATTTTTTTTGTAAATTTTCGTTCGGGGTTCCCCTGTGGGGAATTCCCATGCCGTTTTTATCAATGAACTTTTTTTATCTATGTGTATTGTCGGACCGGCAATGCATTAATAGCCGCGAGTAGTTTTAAATTACTTTTTTTCCTTTGAAATGTCATTTTGCTGTCAGACTGTTCTAAACACGGGAAACATGCGCCCCTTTACAGGCATACTATAGACACCCCCAGGTACGAAATTTAAAGGGATATTACACTTTTATTGTTTCACTTTAAGCATTATTAAAATCACTGCTCCCGAAAAAACGTCCGTTTTTAAAACTTTTTTTTGCATTGATACATGTCCCCTGGGGCAGGACCCAGGTCCCCAAACACTTTTTATGACAATGCCATGCATATAAGCCTTTAAAATTAGCACTTTTGATTTCTCCCATAGACTTTTAAAGGGTGTTTCGTGGCATTCGAATTTGCCGCGAACACCCCAAATTGTTCGCTGTTCGGCGAACTTGTGAACAGCCGATGTTCGAGTGGAACATAAGTTTGACTCGAACTCGAAGCTCATCCCTACTCACCAACTATGTTGAAAGTACAATGATCAGCATAGCCAGCTATACCCGGTGGCACTGATCAATCAGGATAAACCTGACAGACTGGTTGTACACTGTGTACAACCAACTAGCTCATACATGGATCAATATTTGGCCAGTCCCTGCTTGAACCAGCTAAATTTCAATCTATGTGTGGCCGGCTTCAGTAATTCAATCTTTAGCCATGCCTATTCAATCTTATTTAATCTTTAGTCAAAATGTTATAATGTTGCAAAAGTGGTCAGCTGAATTTCTGAAAACATTGCTAGCCTTTCAGATCCAATGCACAAGACTCATTGGGGTTAGTTTACCTAAAGTGGTTGTAGATCCTTATATATATATCCTTATATATATATTCAGTGAGGTGGCTGGCCTCAGTTGATACACAGAGATAAAACAAACCCTTCTACATACCTTGTACCTGTCTATCTGTAGTCTTCTCTTCTCTACATCAGTTCAAAGTCCAGAATTTAAAAAAGCTTGTCTGAGCTTTCAGAAAGAAGTGGGTGGAGAGCCGAAATTACATTCTGCAGAGCTCAGTGAGGTGAGCTCTCAGAGCTGATTGGAGGGAAGGGACACACCCTCCTTCACACACGTGTGATTGAGTTCCCTCCCCTGTCACCTTGTTTATCTTGAGGTCACAAAAACTTGTCAGAAGTGACAGATAGCAGATAAATGAGGCAGCAGACAGAAATAACACTTAGTGCTCTAGACTGGGACAAGTACATACTATGGAAGGGTATGCTTTGTTCATATATCATGTGAGAGGTTACATAGTTACATAGTTAGTCTGGTTGAAAAAAGACACAAGTCAATCCAGTTCAACCAATAAAAGGAGGGAAAAAAAATCATACAATTTCATATAGACAATCCTATAACCACAGATCTAGAGGAAGACAAAAAACCCCAGCAAAGCATGATCTAAATTGCTTACAGCAGGGGAAAGAATTCCTTCCTGATCCCCAGAGAGGCAATTGTATTTTCCCTGGATCAACTTTACCTATAAAAGTTAGTATCCAGTTATATTGTGTACATTTAGGAAAGAATCCAGGCCTTTTTTTATGCTGGGTTCACACTGGAGAACGCAGCGGTTCACAGCGGTGCATCTCCATTCACAGGTTCAGGTCCGATTTCAGCCCACATTTTAGGCTGAATTCCAACCTGAAATGGACCAAAAGATGCAAAGGACTCCTGTGTAATTTGTACTGGCTCCAAAGAGAGCCGGTCACAATCTTCTGCTATGCAAAATCGCAATAGAGTGAATCCAGCCTGTTCACATTGCAAGATAATTATTACTTATAGTAACTTATTCAACAAAGTCAAACTATGCTGACTTCCATCATCCAATCATGTGCAAGAAAAATACAGTTTTTTTTTCCTTGCATGTGATTGGGTATTCTTTTTTTTTTTCTCAAACAAAAAGGTTTTTATTTCAGCAAAAGATATTACATACAGTTCCGGAACACATATGTGAGAATACAAAAAAGCGGTACAATCAGATATGAAAATAATACATATTGCATCTACTTTTCCCCATACCTTCCCAATCAAGCGTATCATAGTGTTTAGTCCCTCCCACAATCCTCCACCTGCACACCTATATCTTCAGCAAATCACAATACAATCGCATATTCTTATTTATTTGTAACAGCACACTTAGCAGATTCTCTAAAATAAACGGTCAATCACTAGGTCTACCGGCGCTAGTCCGGGGATCTCCAGCCACTGCGCCCAAAGTTTTTCAAATTTTTTAGATGTTCCCCTGTGTTGGAAGATAATCTTTTCCAAACGGATGGTGTTTCCCATCTGTATGATCCACTCCTGTTTTGTAGAGGGGTCTTCAGATTTCCAATGCCTAAGAATTAGCATACGTGCCTGAAACAGAGTTCTATTGATGGCTTGCTTAAGGATATCTCCTGTTAATAAGTCATCTATTATCCCTAGTAAGCATGGTTTGGGATCTAATGGTATCTGTACCTGGAAGACCATATTAATGGTATCCAGCACATTTTTCCAATATAAATGTAGTTTAGGGCATCTCCATAAGAGATGAATAAGATCTCCATGTTCTCTACGACATCTCGTGCATGTGGGATCTGTGCCTACTCCCATACGGACAAGTCTAGCTGGTGTATAGTGTACCCTGGAAAGTATATACAACTGGGACAATCTCTGAGCAGCATTCAATGAGCACAAGGGGACCGCCTGCAGAGCCTCGTCCCATTGTTCCTCCTCAAATGCGCCAACGTCTTGTTCCCATCTGGCCATAGCCTTCAATGGCGAGTCCCCCAGAACCAAATTCAGAAGCATAGCATAGCAGTCCGATATAAACCCTTTATACGTATTTGTTTCAAGGAGGAAATTAAAGACGGGTGCGGGTTCTAGAGTCCAAGTGTCTGGACCTCTCTGAGCATCTATCGCATGTTTAAGTTGTTGGTAGTAGAAGTTCATGGAGAGCGGTAACCGGAAGGCCTCCCTGAGCTCCGAAAAGGATCTCAGTTTGCCATCCTGAAATATGTGTGTCATGTGTGATATCCCATACTGTTTCCATTTCACGCCATATGGTATTTTTGCTATTTCCATGTAGTGATTATTTTCCCAAATTGGGCTATATTTAGTATACCCTTGTATTTTCTGTAGCATCCTGGCCTTGTTCCAAATCTTTTGCATAAGAGCATAAGTTGGAAAAAGTCTGTTAGATTTGTTATATTGCAGCGTCTCCAACCCATCCAGGACCCCACACTTGACTGTAAAGCGAAGTAGCTGGGTCGAGGAGTCCCGCAGATTTAATTCTGTTTTCTGTGTAGGTCTCAGAGCTCTAGCTATGTGTTGTAGCTGGGCAGCTAAGTAATATACCCAAGGACTAGGGAGAGCTACCGTCATCCTTGGAGCGCTGGAGTTGCTCAAGTTTAATTCTGGGTGGTTTTGATAGCCATATAAACGATCGGAAAAGTGAGTTAATAATTCTGAACTTTTTTAAGGTAATGACCATTGGGGAGTTATGGAGTATATATAAAAGTTGGGGCATGAGGATCATTTTTATTAGATTGATCCTACCTACTTGGGATAGTTTCAATTTGCTCCATACTTTGACCCGATCGCGACAACGATTAATAAGAGGGGTTAGATTTAAATTAACGTAGTCCAACACACGGGGAGTGACTTGTATGCCTAAATACTTGAGAGACCTCGACACCGGGATGCCCAGTATACTGTTTTGAGAGGGGGATAGCTCACGATCTAACAGTAGGAGGGAGGACTTGGTCCAATTAATAACTAGATCCGAGTACTGCCCGAATCGGACAATGACTCTCATTGCCTCTGACAGCGCCATTGACGTATCTCCAAGGAGCAGCATGGTGTCATCAGCATACATAATAACTTTTTCCTGGACATCCCCGTATCGAAACCCCTGCACCAAGGGGCTACTGCGTATCATAAAAGCCAAAGGCTCTATGGCCAAGGCAAATAAGAGGGGGGACAGGGGGCAGCCCTGTCTCGTACCTCTATAACCTCTATATAGATTGAAGGGTGTGGAGATCCTTCCTCCCTCTCTAATGACTGCCACCGGAGAAGAGTATAACAACTGTACCCATTTAATGTAGTTATCTCCAATCCCAAATTTCCTCATTACTGCCCATAGGTAGTCCCATTCGATGCTATCAAACGCCTTATGGGCGTCCAAGGAAAGCAGGGCTCTATCCCCCCAATTATCCGACTGGGATTGAATATTGAGAAAAAGTCTGCGCAAATTTATCGCAGTCGATTTCTGGGGCATGAAGCCGGATTGGTCTGAGTGTATTATGGTGGATATGACCTTGTTCAGACGCAACGCCAGTACCTTGGCGAGGATCTTCACATCGGTTTGTAATAGTGAGATCGGACGATACGAACCCGGGTCCAGTGGGTCTTTATTGGGTTTTAATATCAGGACTATGCTTGCTCTGGTCATCGACTGGGGGAGGCCTCCACTTTGTTTTGCTGCATTAAATACCTTCAGCAGGTGCGGAAGTATACATTCCCCATACTGTTTGTAGACTTCAATGGGGAGCCCGTCGTCCCCCGGAGCTTTTGAGTTGGGGAACAAACTGGTCGCCACTTGTAGTTCCTCAATAGTGATAGGGTCATCCAGCTCAGCACGAGATGCCTCAGTTAAGCCAGAGAGCTGGATTTCATCTAAGTATTCAGTGAGCAAGTCCTGTGAATAAGTTTGTTTAGATTGGTATAGAGAGGAGTAAAATCTCACCAATTCTGCTAGGATCTGGTTTGGGTTATTGGTTAATCCTCCCCTATGAGAGCGTAGTGCTCCAATCGAAGGAGAGTTCTGATGGGAGTGTGCAATAGTTGCTAACAGACGACCAGTGTGCTCTCCCCCCTCGTAGTGGGCAGTTTTTTTGAAAAACCTCTTTCTCTCCGCTGTAGATGATGTGACCTTATATAGCGCCTCTTGCGCCGAAAGCCATGCATCCTTATTAGCTTGAGTTGGATCAGCAGTAGATCGCTTCTCCAATTCCTCTGCCATATGTTCTATTCCCTCCCTCTGAGCATGGGTCTTCCTCTTAACTGCTTGAATTTCAGTGATAAAAATGCTTCGAAGGACTGCCTTAAAGGCCTCCCAGGCCAGAGCAGAAGAAGCCTCATCGGCATGAACCCGCCAGTACTCTGCTATATGGAGTTCTATTTGCTCATGGGAAGGGAAGAGATTCAGCCAGAATGCATTCATCTTCCACGGAGCCTTAGCCGTCGTGGAAGGAGGACGCACCTCCAGGGTCACAATCAGTGGTGAATGATCAGACACACTTCTAAGAGCATACGTCACTGTCGAGATGTAGCGGTGCGCTACCCCCGAACACAGGCACAGGTCTATCCGTGATAGAGAGGAGTGGCCCCTGGAGAAACAAGAGAACTGACGCACCTCTGGATTCCCCGCTTTCCAAGGGTCTTTCCATCCCACCTCCTCCATAAACCTACTGAGTGCTGCCCACTCGCCACAGGTGGGTGTTTGTCTAGAAATGGGTCAGTGTAGTTATTAAAGTCTCCGAAGGCATATAGTGGAACCTCAGGATATTTAACTTGGTATGCTAGCAGGGCTCTCACTACTTGGTTGTTATACGGAGGAGGTACATACACAAAGGCTAATATACATTTAAGAGTAGATAACCTACACAGAAGGAACACATATCTCCCTTCTTGGTCAATTTCGGAGCCGAGCTCCTCATATTCTATGGAACTATGCACCAATACACTCACACCACGAGAGTATGAGGTATGGGTGGAATGGTATGCCTTACCCACCCAACAAAAACCAATGCAAGACAATGAGTCCTTGGTGAGGTGGGTTTCCTGCAGGGCGCAGATAGCCGGGAGACGTTTCCGAAGCAACGATGATACCATAGTCCTCTTCAGGGGGTCATGTAACCCTCTGACGTTCCATGAAAGCACAGTTACTGTTGTCATCTCGGGTTGAAGAAAAATTGGCTGGTATAAGTAACCCACTGCTTACTCCTCCTATGCTCACAGGAAAGAGGCAGGAGGGCTGATATGTGACATCTGAGTGGGAATGCTGGGTAGGTGAGTATCTTGAGGGTGGAAAAAAGGGTCATGTTGTCATCCGCATAATAATGTAGCTTTACAGTTCCGGAGTAAGTCTGTATGTATGAAGAAAAACTCAAGACGCACAACGGTGCATCAAATAAACATGGGGGCCTCTTCTGAGCCAGGTTACGCACCTGCAACAGCTCAACACACAGAAGGGCCCGCTTGCTTTGTAATCCAGGACTCCAACATGTCAAAGTAAATGACAAACCTTCGTGGGACAACTGGTCCCACAGGCAATTCGGGAGCTCCCGGACCTCCTGTTCAAAGTACCTGATGGGTACTGACATGCACTTCATCAGGGTTTAACTTGCATCCGAGCTCGCATTAATTGAAGAATAAATCATTGTACGTTTCCGGCTCTACCCCCGTCTGGGGGAGGAATATGAGAAAGACCTGTATTAGTATTAATGGCGTCAGTCAAGTTCCATGCCTGGTCTCCGCTCCCGTCTAAATTCGCTTTCGTTGGCATCTAGCCAGTCAGAGGCCTCCGCCGGGTGTTCAAAGAAATGTGCTTGGCCTCCTAAAGTAATTCTGAGTTTCGCTGGGTACAGCATTGCGTAGGAGGCTTGCAGCTTTTGTAAGCGTTTTTTGATTTCAGTGAATCGTGCGCGATTCTTCTGAACCGCAGCAGAGAAATCGGGGTAGAAGGAAATTCGGGTACCATTATATTGGACATTCCTTTTCTCTCTGGCTAGCCTCAAAATTATCTCTCTATCCTGGTAATTTAGAAGCCGGGCCAGGATCGGACGAGGAGGGTGTCCCGGGGGGAGGGGTCTGGTGGGCACTCTGTGCGCCCGTTCCACAGCATATAGGTGGGTAAAGGCATCTTTGCCAAACACCTCCGTCATCCACTGTTCTATAAACTGCATGGGATCACGGCCCTCTGCTTTCTCAGGAAATCCCACGATGCGCACGTTATTGCGTCTGAGGCGATTTTCAAAATCCTCAGCACGTGTATCAGTGGCTCTTGCTAATCGTGTGGTAGCCTGGGATTTCCTGATCATATGGGGAAGCTTATCCTCTATTTCACTTATTCTGCTTTCTGCTGCAGTAGTCCGTTCTCGGATCTTCTGGATGTCTTGCCTAAGGAGGCTAACCTCCTCTTTCAAGCCCCCAAATCGTGCCTGCAGGTTATTGACAGAGGCTGTGCATTTGTTCACCGCTCTCAGCATGGCTGCATGTGTGGGCTGTTCACCCCCCTCCTCCTCCTCACAATCATCAGGCTCCTCAACTACACCGTTGTTAGTGTCTTCCTGTGTTATAATGGCGCTCGCCCCCTGTGTTCTCTCCCCCTCCTCCTCATCAGGATCATTGTATATACCAAAGTCAGAGTGAGCTTGAGCTGCTAGCAGGCCAGGTTTATCATTAAGTTTCTGGGTATAGTACCTCATGTCCTTAGGGAGATCAGCGGAGCTGTCCTTCAGACTTTTCTGCTGTTTGTTCTGTGCCTCTTTCAATTTGTTGGCGCCACGCTTCTGTGCTGATGGCGGAGCGGTGCCATGTTGCTGATCCATCCTCGATCCTTCTCCCTTCTGTCCTCGGGTCATCATACCCTCTGCACGGACCGGATCAAGCGCGGAATGTAGCGGGGGCTTTCCCAGGGCTGGTAAGTTGCTTTTGGGTCAGAATCAGTGCCAGAAACCGGATCAATTCAGGGTAACTGTGGGAGCTCTGTGACTAAGCGTCTGCTCACATGCCGCGCTGGCCACGCCCCCCGTGATTGGGTATTCTTAGCAAAGTGAATTTTTAGTACATCCACAAGGATTGGGGAAACTTCCCCTGCAAAGTTAACAGCCTATCTTGCTTTAGTAAATCAACCATACCTCCCAACTTTTTGAGATGCAAAAAGTATGCAGGCTCAGGACACACCCCTTGCCATGCCCCCTTAAAGGAGAATTGTACAAAAAAACAAGATGCGTTAAACCCACAAGTGCTTTTTTTTACCACTACTATTACTTTATATTGGCTTTTGGAATTTACAAATACAGCAATTTAGAAATCAGATGAAAGGTTTAGCTCTGGAAAACACTTTTTTATAGATAAAAAGTGCATTTTATATACATCTATATAGATCAGACCAAAATGAGAGACAAATGAGGAGGAATGAGGTACAGAGGGACATTTCTCCAAATCAGGGACAGTCCCTCAAAATCAGGGACAGTTGGAAGCTATGAATCAACCCACTTAATCCACGGCTGCTACAGCAATGATCTGTAGAGAAAGTTCTGACTTTCATAGTGTATGCAGCTGTTCCTCCTCCTCCTCCTCTGCATATTATTAATGAAGAATTCTTCTTTTTGAATCTTAGTTTTGATACTGAAATAACAGAGCCCAATAATTACAGTATAAACTGGTAATACATGCTTTCCATTGTTGAACTACTGACTAATAACACAATTTTAAGTGCTACATTACAAATCCTGCTATGTAACTTGCATTTTTATCACCACGTCTTTGGTATTTCAATATCACTGGTGGTAAATAAATCCCATGTTTATTTATTTATGCGTGTATTCTATGTATGAATTTAATTAGAAGTCTGGAGGGCTTTCGCAGTTAATTATTTAAGAGGTACAAATGATATATGTAGTCACAGCAGTTTGTCTCCTGATTCCTATGTGGAGTGCCTGTGCTGACAAGCTTTAGATCACAAAACAAGCAGCGTTTTTTCTTTATTGATGTCTGGCATGAAGCTGTACAGCCCTTCGGCTGACCACTAGTGGCAACCGCCTCTAAATGCTGTCTTTCATAATGCTTTAAAATGCAAACTGCTGTCTGAATACAATTTACATTTAAATTGGGTTAGGGGAGTCAGGCTGTCTGTGGATTGGCTCTAATGTTTATCCTGGCATTGGTGCTCTTTCCATGTCTGCCATGAAGATTACATTTCCTTATCTTCTAAATGACCCTAAATGGTAACCTATAAAAATCCAAGCCAGTGTGTTCCATGGTTCCAGCACTATTCTCAATCTTAACTTATTGCAACCTTACCCACACACAATAGAGAATAACAGGGAACATGGAATCACATGACTCTCAAAGCAAATGATTATATACAAGCATTAATAACAGTAAACCAAATTAGCTTTCCAACATTTGGGATATTATTTTATTTTATTTTAAGTTTGTGTATACATTGTAATGGGTACCTGCGCTTTGATATGTACTGTATTAGTTATTTTGATACATCCAGCAAAAACAATTTTATATCCAGATACAACTTTACAATCACTGACAGGTTAAGTAAAATAAAAAATATCTCATTACAATAAACCAAGTAAATATACTGTACGTTGCTGCACCTATCCTCTTATACATGCATAATAATAAATACAAATCTGACAAATCATATCATTAGTCTTTATATAAAGTGCACTAATAATAAACGTGGAAACAATCTTCTAAACATCCCCAAAATATATGCTTATATGTATAATTATCTGTATAACACATTCAGTGTATTGTGAAAGTAGGATAAATTAAAGCAGAGTTCCACTGGTTTTTGAGTTTATTAAAAGTCAGCAGCTACAAAAAGTATTGCTGCTGACTTTTAATAAACAGCCACTCACCTGTCCCACGGTCCAGCGATGCAGCTGCCCGAAACCCCCGTTCTCCCCCCCTCCTCTTTGCGGCACCAACATTGTGAGTGTTGGCGCCCAGCTGTGACAGTTTACGGCTTCACATCCGGGCGCGAGCCACGCTGCGCTCGGTCAATGGCCAGGCAATGTTCTGGGACCTGTCATGTGTCCCAGAATATTGCCGGGAGGGGCCGCCTAGGAATCGCTGAGGCGGTCAGAAGTCAGACAGAGGAAGTGGGACAGGAAGACCCACTCCAAACCAGGTACCCAGCCCCTCCCCCCCAAAAAAAAATTACATACCAATTGTGGCATGTCTGGGGGCTAGGAGTACTTAAAGCAGAAGTTCCTCTTTTGGGTGGAACTCTGCTTTAAACACACAGTGAGTGGTTTTTTTTTTTTTTTTTTTTTTTTTTTTTTTAAATGCCTATACTTACCTTATATAAATATAAATAGTGCCGCATTATACTTATAGTATCAAAACCAAGTTAAGTAAAGTTAATAGTGAATATGAAGTACTCTGTGCATGCAACACAACACAATGATTAATTAAGAAGTGAAACCATATTCAAAATAAATCTTTCCATATAAATATAAATAAATAGTCCAAATCTTGTGGGGGTGCTCCAAAAAACCCAGGAGACACCAAACTTGTTCTCCCCTTTGTGTGAAGCTGCTCATCTCAGGGCATGTGACCGTACACCTAAGTTTGGTCTAATCATGTAAACGAACCACCTCTGGGTTCTGTGAATATAGAACTGTGGGATCCTGAGCTGTCCAGTAGTGTTGTTTCCACACATATCAAAAATAATAAGGTCTAGATAGTGTGATACAGTTTTTAAAACCACATTTATTAATAAAATCTTCCGGGGTACTCACATGGTACAGGTGCATGAGCGCACAACTCTATATCAAGCAGAAAGGTCACTGAGATCGTATGTCCCTCTGCTGTAAACTTACCAGCTGCCTCCTACACCATCCAGTCCCCTCCCCAACACACGTCGACACAGGAATATGACATGTCTTCCTCGGGGTGATTTTTGCAGGTAAGTATAGACAGTATAGTCTATATCAGGGGTAGGCAACCTGGGGCCCTCCAGCTGTTGCAGAACTACAAGTCCCATCATGCTTCTGGGAGTAATTGTAACTGCAAGCCTTGCAATGCCTCATGGGAAATGTATTTCCACAACAGCTGGAGGGCCCCAGGTTGCCTACCCCTGATCTATATAGAGTTGATTTGCACAGAGCAGCACAGATCCTCCTCTCTCAGGTCCCTCTTCTGTGCTACTGGCCCCTTCCTCCTGTTCAGTGCCCCACAGCAAGCAGCTTGCTATGGGGGCACCCAAGCTGAGTCACAGCTCCCTGTGTCCATTCAGACACAGAGCTGCAGCCTGGCCCTGCCCCCTCTCTCTCTCCTGATGGTCTGACTTACTTTCATTGGCACCGCTGCTCTGTCTCAGCCAATCAGGAAGGAGAGTCTCAGGCGGCCAAGACATTCGTGGACATCGCTGGACAGAGATAGGTTCAGGTAAGTATTAGGGAGTGCTGGGGCGGCTGCTATACACAGAGGGTTATTTATTTTAATGCATAGAATGCATTAAGATAAAAAAACCTGTGTTTGAGGAACACAACAAATTCTCCAGATCTCAATCCAGCCAACCATCTGTGGGATGTGCTGGAAAAACAAGTCCAACCTGTGGAGCCTCACCCCTGAACTTACGGGACCTAAAGGACCTGTTACTAATGGCTTGGTGCCAAATACCACAACAGACCTTCAGAGGTCTAGTGGCATCCATGCCTCAACAGGTCAGGGCAGTTTTGATGGCCAAAAGGGGGACCTACTCAATATTAGGTGGGTGGTCATAAAGTTATAGAGGATCGGTGTATCCAAACCAACATTTCAATTATCTGCTACTGCTATTTGTTTTACACAATAGAAAAGTATACCTCATAGAATGTGAGTCTCAAGGTTTTTGTCTTGGGAGATTCTTCATGGAGTGAATCCTTTCCATCCTGCAGTTGAGTCTGAGCCGTTTGGCACTCAGTACTACATGGTTACTGCCCTTGCTATCTTATTTCAAAGACCATTAGCCTCTCACTCATTGATTAAATCCTTTGTACAGGAAGTCTTCCATGTAGTACCTTCTGTTCATCCCCCTGTGGCTTCCTGAAATCTCGTCCTATTTACTCTCACCTACCAGGTGATAGTCCTTGCAGCCATTACCTCTACTAAGTGAGTATCTGAGCTAGTGGCCTTATCTTGCAAGGAACTCTTTTTGGTTTTGCATAAGGGCTATGGTGGAATTAGCAGAAGAGGTCAGGGATGATGAAAAGGGCACATTAGCAGCATTTGAAGACAACTGGTTGCACTGCAAATGGGAGGAGTAAGAAGAAAAAGGCTTTGTCAGCAACTTCACTACCTTTTAATGACAGTATGAAGAAAAAAAACCTTCAGCTTCCCAGTGAAGTAAGATGTGAAGGAAGCAGGGGAGGAGGAGTAATGGAAGGAGGAGAAGAAGGAGGGGGAATGTGCTAATGTAAGGTCACCTTAGCAAGGCACACCACCTACTACATACCTCACAACTTTTTGAGATGAGAACGAGGGACACTTATTAGCAAAAGTCTGTAGGCATGGGACACACACCCTTGCCACATCCCCTTAAAGGAGAATTATACAAAAAAAAGATTAGTTAAACCCACAAGTGCTTTTTTTTACCACTACAATTCCTTTATATTGGCCTTTGAAATTTACCAATGCAGCAATTTAGAAATTGGATGAAAGGTTTAGCACCGGGAAACACGTTTTATAAGATAGAAAGTGCATTCAATATACAACTATATACTGTAGATCAGACCAAAATAAGGGACAAATGAGAGGGACTTTGTTCCTAATCAGGTACAGTCCCTCAAAATCAGGGACAGTTGGGAGCTATGCTACTACCTCTACCTCGTGTGGTAGCACTTCTACCTCTCATTTTAGGCTTGTCTGTAATTTTTAAAGGAATTGTGGTTTTGAGGTGTTTTTATGTACTCTGTTTTGATTTTTTTATTAAACTTTTAAGACATTGTAGTGCGGTACTGTGAAAAAAAGAAGTTCATCAACATTACTATTAACTGGTATGCCACTGGTAATGTAATGAAGTTGTGAGCTTTGGCTTTATTTATTTTAGGAAATATCCAACTTTTTAGAGCTGCTGTTGTTTCTACTTGCACTGATCAATTCAGGTCTGATACCTCTGGAATTTTGTTTTAAATTGAAATAAATTATATTGGGGTGCTGTTGCTGTAATTAAGCCAAACCAGATGTAAAAGTTAAAAAATCAATTACACATCCAACAGAATATGGTGTTGCTGACCCTGTCTGTGAAAGGTGTACTGTTCCATAACACCATATACAGCTTAAATTAAGCTAAGGTAAAACTTGTTTTTTTCACTTTGAGTAGAGTAAGGGAGGATTATAACTCCTGATAATTTTTTTTGCCATCTGTGTACTATTAGGGAGATTTAACCTCACTTCCTGTCCCATAATCAAACAGGAAGTGAGAGGAAAGGCCTACAAATAATGGGAATCCCTTGGGACCCCCCAGGTTACCATAACTAGTGTCCTCATTGGAAAATGTCCCCACTATTGCTTTTCTGGGGACAACACAAATTGTGGGATTTTCTTTTACTTTCACTTTCAAGTTTAATAGTAAATGGGACAAATAGAGAGGGTGAATCTCCCTAATGGGGACACAGACAGCAATAAAACCTGTCAGGGGTCCTAGTCCCTCTTCATTCTATCCAAAAAAAAAGGAAAAGTTTTTCCTTTAGTTATACTTTTAAAGCATGTAACTGAAAAGATTGATGTTGTTCCCAAGTCACCTTCTAAGTTACATAAAAAGGACTCTATGGGGTTGATTTACTAAAACTGGAGCACCCAGAATCTGGTGCAGCTGTGCATGGTAGCCAGTCAGCTTCTAATGTCAGATTGTTCAATTAAGGTTTCACAATAAAACCTGGATGCTGATTGGTTTCTTTGCAGAGCTGCTCCACATTTTGCGTTCTCCGGTTTAAGTAAATCAACCCCAATCCCACCTGTATGCTGTTTTGTTTCTTCATTTTTTTTTCGTTTTGTTTTGTTAAATGTCCCCCATGGCACTTCCCAGCTTCCCTTGCCCTTTTTGGATGACAGCTTGCCTACTGGCCTTGAAAATTATCAGAATTTAGTATCAAGTTTTGCCCCTGTAGACTTACATTGATTTTTCAGCTAAGCTTGGGTTTTGAGTATTTCAGTAATATTCGATAAACCCCCCACAAATTGAACCTGGACAGATTTACTCATCCTTAGTAATAGCACTCTGTTTCTGTAAAGAAAATGTTCTAACTAAGATACAAAATCCAAAAAGCTTGGTTTCCCACCCTATAAATAGTGTAGAAATGAAGGAAAAAATGTTCCTTGGCACACAGTAAAAACAACCCATGACTTGTTTTTAAAATAGCAATATGTAAAATCGTTGCAGCATTTACAGATGTTTAACAACTAACAAGTACTTGTCAGTTTTAAAAATAGCCCAATTTACCTGTTGGATTCAGTGAAAATGTGAAATTGCTACAAAAACATATGGTAGGATTTAATATTACAAGTAAATATTACTGCTTTGTAGAACACTGTCACTAAATAGAGATTTAAAAATAGTGTTTTATATATTGACCAATGTTCATTTGAAGGTCTCCGAGTTTGCTAGCTTAAATAGTCTTGTTTTTACCCTGTGTGGCATAAGGTTGACAAAGGGGCTGGTCTCTGAAGCATGTTCATCTGCCCACTCAATCCATTGACTTTGGTCTCTCGTAGCAATCCAGAGGAAAACCTCACACGCTAACAGCGGTCTACCCCTGGAGGCCCGGCATTCCATTTCCTGGTCCAGTGGTCCTACTTCTCACACTGCTGTTGAGTGGATCCCTAACTCACCTTGCTGTCCTGAGTCCCTGTGAGTCCAACTCCAGTGCTAATCAGCCCTCATAGTTTCCAGAATTGATCCCACTGAGCGGGGCAGAGGCCTCTGTGCACATACTGACAGCCTCTTGATCCACAACGGTGTGGCATACCGCCATCCAGCTCCGTGGTTCCTGATTTGTGCCTGCTGTTTACAGCTTCACAGTTTCACCTCTGAAGCACTTCAGAGAGGCCATTATGTAAGTCTTCCCGTGATGTTTTAATAAACTTTGACTTTTTTATTGATCCAGCACCCTGGCTATTAGTGTGCACCCTTCCATGGATCTTTACCTGATCTGAAACACCTGGGGCTGCGAATCATTAGTTATGCCTTCATTGGTATTGTTTACCCAGTTTCTACTGCATACAAATGTATTTTAATCCTTTTGTTCCCCTTGACAGCTGCCACCTATTGACCACTACTTCATGCTTTTACAGTGAATTTACATTGTGAGCACTTGAGTATGTGTCTTAGGGCAATTTATTTCATGTTTTGGTTATCCCATCATGAGAGAAAGACTGTGGGGTTGATTTACTAAAGGCAAATCTACTGTGCACTTTTTGCAAGTGCAGTTGCTCCAGAGCTTAGTAAATTAAGTATAGCTTCTTTTTTTCTCTTTTTTGCATTTTTGCTTGCACATGATTGGATTATGAAAGTCAGCAGAGCTTCGCCTCATTTACTAAGCTCTGGAGCAACTGCACTTGCAAAAGTGCACAGTCAGTCCATTTGCCTTTAATTAATCAACTCATAGGCTGCCAGTGATGTCTTCCTGCAGAAAATGCTAGTTACCTGGATATCTCTGACTTAAATAATTTATGTTTCAGTTACCTGGAACAAGCATGGAAACCAGAGGCTTCAGAGCAAAGGGGGTTAATATGACAACAAGGCAACTAACGTATTTAAGCACCCCCCCCCCAGCAAAAAAATGCCAAAAACATATACTACTTTACATATAAAAAAGCACACTGACCTATGTCCATGCTGCCTTTCGGTCTTGTGAATCCTTTTCAGGCTGCTTCTGTACAGGCCGTGTCCCTGCTTCTGCGCAGCCATTTTGAAAATTATGTCATCCTATGGATGCACAAGACGGAACACAAAACATCATGCACCTTGTCTTACATATGCACAATTTCAACATTACACTCATCTTTTTTTAATACAAAGACTTCTCCTGAGCTCTATAATGATCTTGGGGAGATACGTTATTTTAACAGCAATTGACTCTAATGCTGACATCATTCGCTTAATGTTATTAATCAGAATACTGCAAGATCTTGCAGCTTAGCACGGTATCTCCCTGAAGGAACCAATAATTATGGCCTCCCAGGGTGCATCTGTGTGACTGGAGCTACATCTCTAGTGCCTTCAAGGGAACCAGGAAGTTGACATAAAAAAAGGTAAGTAAATCAAAGATTTTTTATTTAAAAACAGATGCATTCTGATGTGAAATGTAGTCATGGGGAAAAGGTCCACTTTAAGTCACTGGTGCCTCTTCCAGGGGTGAAGACTGGTTATCCAGCCCTGCAGTCTGTATCTCCCACCAACTAGTCCCCTTATTATAATGTGATCATGACATGAAGTCTTCTAGACTCTAATGCCCCATATACACGATCGGATTTTCCAACAACAAATGTTGAATGTGAGCTTATTGGTGGAAAGTCCGACCGTGTGTATGCTCCATCGAACATTTGTTGTCGGACTTTCCGCCAACAAATGTTGGCTAGCAGGTTCTCAAATTTTCCACCAACAAATTGTTGACTCTCCGATCATGTATACACAAGTCCGTTGCACAAAAGTTCATGCATGCTCAGAAGAAGAAGCGGTCGGTCTTGTAAACTAGCATTCGTAATGGAGAATTAACATTCGTGACGTGGCAAATTATGAAATCTCCAAATGCAGCGCACAATTCTCTTCTTCTTTAATGGGATAGTAATGAAGCTGCTTTGCTGGTGATACTGATGAAGTTATTGCAAACAAATTTTAAAAGGCTTTTTTTTTTCAAGTGATATCAAGAATAATAATAATAATAATAATAATAACACTAAATGAAAAACGCAAAAAGAAAAGCACGAATCAACACTCACCAAACTTCTACTAACACGAAATTAGCAGAAGGAGCCCAAAGGGTGGTGCTAAAGAGCTGAAAAACCACGTAGTAAGTCTAGTACGTCACTACGTTCGTAATTGTTGGCCAACATTTGTGTGACCGTGTGTATGCAAGACAAGTTGGAGCCAACAACCTGCGAACAAAATTCCACGGTTTTATTGTCGGAAAGTCCGATCGTGTGTACAGGGCATAAGCCAAACCTACTGCTGGACAGTCAATATGAAAATGCCCATTTGGCACATTGGACATTATCTCACAAGCATCCCTGTCCCTTTTTAACACATAGGTGTGGGATGGGGAATGCCCTGGTTGCAGCTCATTAAGCGCTGATTTGATGACAGTGACAGCTTGATTAAAGATTCGGTCCAAACCAAAGCTCAGACCAAACCAATGCTCATCCCTACTTATGTGCTATCAAAGAACATGCTGATAGGAGGAGAGAGCAGAAATATGAGCTCATCAGTCTGCTACATCTCTTTTGGTTGCACAGTATAAGGCTTGGCGAGTGACGAAAACTTGTAAGTATTACTTCAGTGATTCTCAGCCCTCCTAGTTTGCTGCATCAATCCCACCTTATGGGGCAGAGGGCTCTGTGCACATGCTGACAGCCTCTTGATCCACGGTGGTGTGATATACCGCCATCCAGTTCAGTGGTCCCTAGTTTGTTTCTTTCATGGTGGGTTTACTTAAATTAACTAATGACTTATATAGATTGCTGTAGCTTTATTTCTTTAAGCATGGATCAATACCCAATGTCATAAATTGTGGTCTGGTTCAGTACAAGCAGATATTTAGAAGTCTGTGCTTTTCCACTTTAACGTTATCCAGTTAATTTTCACTATTAAATATTTAACTGCATTGCAGCAAACAAGCTCACTGCTGTCTTACAGACTGAATTAGAGCAATAAAGCTTTAGCCTTCCATATTTCAAACAATACAAGAAAAGCTGTGAGGATTTGCAGTATCTTGCCACATTTGTGTATCTGATCTATATGTAAAGTTTTGTACTTATAAGAGATCGATGCAGAAAATTATGCAAACCTGTGCAAAAAAACATTGGACTTCTGCTAGATTTATAGAGAGTTTTGGGTACAGGTGGTGTACATGGTGTGGGCTATCTAGGGGAAGGTTTTGCCAATCACAGCCTGATTCTCACTCCTCCAGTCTGTGTCTATTGTTTGTAATGTATATGCTTAAAATTACAGGGAGATGAAGTCTCCATCAATCAAAATGTATTATCCTCCTCCCATTGTGTTTAGCTGTTTAGAGGACATGGATGGATTGAGGGAGTGGGCTATCATTAGCGCTACATAATTTTTATACACTTTTTTATTTGGGCTATCATTTACCACTGTATATACACCCACATTTGTGATAAGAAAAAGGAGGAATGAACAGCTTAAAAGGGAACTGAAACTGGAGCATGCTCAGTAGATGTGGCAAAGACTGGTCTAGGCAATCTCAGGCTGCAGTGGGAACACAGACAAGGAGGGAGAGACAGTTAACAGCAGGATCATCCAGTATGTTTTTGCAGAATACAGAAAACAAATCCCATAGTGACTGAGTGAGTATGGACAGAATGTAATACAACATGTACTGACAGTTTTTAATGATGTGGCTTAAATGACACTTTAAATACACAGAAAGAATACAAACATGACACTATTTTACCTGTAAAAGGATTTGTAATTCTGTTCATCTATTCCCTAAATTGACACAGCATGGCTCTGTATGGCAGGACTACATTTTAACTTTCACTTACAGCTTCTTACCTCCATTACTACTACTACTGAATAATGCAGGGAGACATAACACACAGATAAGCTTACCTCTCCATCACTCTGCTTTCTCCCCCTATCAGTATGCTTCTTTTAGCATATTAGTACTGCAGTATAACAACTTCTCTCCTTGGGCTGCTTGTCCTCTTATCAGTCTGAGCTGTACAGGGACCGAAAGGTGCTATTAGTAAGTAAAATTCAGGTTCTTACACTACCTGCATTAAAAAATAAATTTCAATATAAATATAAATTAATACAGAACTGCATATATTTGTATCTTTTATATTTGCCTAAACCTCAGCTTTTGTGTAAAATATTTCCCAAAAAGCAGTGTTACAAAAAGCAGCTTGTTAATGCTGTATCTCACATTGACCATATTTTTTTGGAGGAATTGTTGGATTTTATGAACTCTTTTGACATGTTTCTATACAGCTCTGAGTCACATTTTATAATGAGTTTTATCATTAAAACAAAAACTAAATTACTTTACTGGAATATACTATTACTGCATCTATGGGACAATTCCTTCCTCTGCCTGGATTAGACAGACTTTCATGTAGGACAAGAAGGAAGAAAACCCACACCTGGGTGGTACTAATCTGACTAACAAGCTCTGCACAACAAACTGTATGAGAAAAGCATATCTTACGGTAAATTTTAAATGTGCATAAGCAGTGTTGCTTAACAAAATCATGTGGTCCCGTGTAGACTACCTGACAGCCCCCCCCAAGAAAATCTTAAAGCTATATTTAGCTAAAAATTCAAAAAAACTATTGGTAGACACAAATACAACATAACTCACAGAATTCCTGCTAAATCTAAAAGATAAAACTGAGTTATGCTCCATGCACACTATCATTTTTCATAAGCTCCAAAAATGCGAGAAAACAATGCTGAATGAAAAATGCTGATGCTGATAATAGCATTTGTGTGACAGCTTCTAGTAGCATTTTAATAGCATTTAGAATCTCTTAGGAGCATTTAGGAGCATTAGCATTTTATTAGCATTTTAGGGCTGCTGATGGAGGGGACCACCGGTCCTCTTGTAGGGGTCCCGAGTACACAGGGGGGTCTGCACAGGGAGGGAGTTTAGTGAGAGACAACAATTACAGAACTGTCTCTTTCTAAGCAGATAAAAACTGACAGCAGGGAGAGGGGGAGAGGCTAGCTTTCAGCTGCTGGAGGAAGAGAGACACAATTGTCGTCCATCTCTAATCCCCCTCCCTGTGTGGGCCCCCCTGTGTGCTCAGGCACCCCTAAAAGAGGACCGGTGGTCCCACCTTATCAGAGGCCCTGTAGGTAAGGACACATTTCTGATCTGTCAAGTGGAGGTTATACAGAGGGGATTGCTGTGACCTCACTAAATGTGCAATATCCCCCATTTCTTTCTCTATTTTGTTGCTCAAACAACTATTTCCTATAATATCTCCACATCATCAGTGCCCTCTCAGACACTGCTTGCTGATATCTTTGAAATGCAAGTGGAGCCTTGGCCTATCCTTCTTCCATTTATCCTTATCCCCCATACTCTGCCCACTTCTTCCTAAGCTTCTGATTCCAAGTCTGTTCCCTTTCCTCATCCAACTGCCACTGACATCTCTCAGTGGAGCACCATACTCTTTTCCTGTAGTCACTCTGTCCTTTATCCACAGTCCCCATCATCATATAATTCTCCTGCTCCTTGCCTCTGTCTTTGTAGACTTATGCCGCGTACACATAGTCGGAATTTCCAACAACAAATGTTCGATGTGAGCTAGTTGGTGGAAATTCCGACCGTGTGTAGGCTCCATCTGACATTTGTTGTTGGAATTTCTGACAACAAAAATTTGAGAGCTGGTTCTCAAATTTTCCGACAACAAAATCCAGTGCCGAAAATTCTGATCGTGTGTACACAATTCCAACGCACAAAATTCCACGCATGCTGGGAATCAAGCATAAGAGCCGCACGATTATTGAACTTCATTTTTCTCGGCTCGTCATACGTGTTGTACTTCACCGCGTTCTTGACGTTCAGAATTTCCAACAACATTTGTGTGACCGTGTGTATGCAAGACAAGTTTGAGCCAACATTCGTAGGAAATAAATCCAGGATTTTGTTGTCGGAATGTCCGATCATGTGTACGCGGCATTATTCTCTCCCAGTTCCTTTTGTCCCCAGGTCCATGTCTGACACATTCTGATGCTTGATTCTGAGTACGGGAGACTAGGTTTTAATAGATGATTGTATCATAAGAGTTGACAGACAAAACAACTAAAGATTCCTCTTAATCCAGTGCTGGGGGGTTGAAGGCTACAAACCACTTAAGGCTTACCTCAGAAAGCAATTAAAATGTCTATGCCACTGTTTGTGATTAAAAGATTTATTGTGAAGTCAAAGTCAAAGGATTCCAAGAAAGGAAAGGGTTAAAACATGAATGACAGACAATCAGTTTTAAACATCATGCTTGATTATGAACCTCGATCTCACCAAAACCTCACCAGGCTGACTCAGGCAGTGCTGGGTCAGCCAAAAGGTGTGTGGGCACCAGATGTTGCATGGATATCCACCAATGGAAGGGATGACAGACCACTAGTTGAACCCCTAAGGGTCAGTGATGAAGAGATGTCCCCAATGGACCAGGCAGAAGACTCATAAACCACCGGATGGTGCAACTGGTGTAGTCGGTCAGCGTGCCCGAGGATGTGACGCCACCAACATGGAGCGATGTCAGACCAACTCACCACAACAAGGCTTGGGATGGAAGGAAGATGCGGTAGTAAAGCAGATGGAAGGCTGTCAGCAGGCTGTAGTCATGACAATGAGTTTCGGGCATGGCCCTTTATCAAATCAGGGTTGACAGACAGAAGCTTTGGTTGAGCCTCAGGGTTTTCTTAGAAAATGGAAAACATGGAACTGGTGTGGACCTTGTAGAACATGAACAAGTTCTGTAACTACCTAACCTTGAAGCTGACCCCTGCAATATTTTAAATAACAATTGACTACAAACATATAGATTATGTACAGTATTTTGACAAAGTATTCATACCCTTTGACATTTTCCATATTTGTCATGTTACAGCCAAAAATGTAAATGTATTTTATTGAGGTTTTATGTGATAGACCAACACAAAGTGACACATAATTGTGAAAGGAAAATGATAAATGGTTTTCTAATTTTTTTACAAATAAATATCTGAAAAGTGTGGCGTGCATTTGTATTCAGCCCTCTTTACTCTGATACCCCTAACTAAAATCTAGTGGAACCAATTGCCTTCAGAAGTCACCAAATTAGTAGAAAAAGTCCACCTGTGTGTAATTTAAACTCAATATACATACAGCGGTTCTGTGAAGCCCTCAGGGGTTTGTTAGTGAACCTTAGTGAACAAACAGCACCAAGGAAGGCCAAGGAACACACTAGACAGGTCAGGGATAAAGTTGTAGAGAAGTTTAAAGCAGGGTTAGTTTATAAAAAAATATCCCAAGCTTTGAACATCTCACAGTGCAATGTTCAATCATCATCTGAAAATAGAAAGCATATGGCACAACTGCAAACCTACCAAGACATGGCCGTCCATCTAAACTGACAGGCTGGGCAAGGAGAGCATTAATCAGAGAAACAGAGGCTCATGGTAACTCTGGAGGAGCCACAGTGATCCACAGCCCAGGTGGGAGAATCTTTCCACAGGACAACTATTAGTGGTGCACTCCACAAATTTGGCCTTTATGGAAGAGTGGCAAGAAGAAAGCCATTGTTGAAAGAAAGCTATGAGAAATTTCATTTGCAGTTTGCGAGACGCCATATGGGGGACACAGAAAACATGTGGAAGAAGGTGCTCTGGTAAGATGAGACCAAAATTGAATTTTTTGGCCTAAAAGCAAAATGCTGTGTGGTGGAAAATTAACACTGCACATCACCCTGAACACACCATCCCCACTGTGAAACATGGTGATGGCAACATCATGTTGTGGGGATGCTTTTCTTCAGCGGGGATAGGGAAGCTGGTCAGAGTTGATGGGAAGATGGATGGAGCCAAATACAGGGCAATCTTAGAAGAAAACCTGTTATGCCCCGTACACACGAGCGGAAATTCCGGCAGCAAAAGTCAGATGAGAGCTTTTGGTCGGAAATTGCGACCGTGTGTATGCTCCATCGGAGTTTGCTGGCAGAATTCCAGCCAGCAAAATATTGAGAGCAGGTTCTCTATTTTTCGGTCGGAAAAAGTTCCTATCTGAAAATGCGTTCGTCTGCGTGCAATTCAGACGCGCAAAAAATCACGCATGCTCGGAAACAATTTGACGCATGCTCAGAAGAATTGAACTTCATTTTCTCGGCTCGTCATAGTGTTGCCTGTCACTGCGTTCTTGACGGTCGAAAGTTCAGAGAACTTTTGTGTGACCGTGTGTATGCAAGCCAAGCTTGAGCGGAATTTCGTCTGAAAAACCATCCAAGATTTTTCCGACGGAAATTCCGCTTGTATGTACGTGGCATTAGAGTCTGCAAAAGACTGGAGACTGGGGCAGAGGTTCACCTTCCAGCAGAACAATGACCCTAAACATATAGTCAGAGTTACAATGGAATGGATTAGGTCAAAGCATATTTATGTGTTAGAATGGCCCAGTCAAAGTCCAGACCTAAATCCATTTGAGAATCTGTGGCAAGACTTGAAATTTGCTGTTTACAGATGCTCTCCATCCAATCTGACAGAGCTTGAGCTATTTTGCAAAGAATGGGCAAAATTTTCACTATCTAGATATGCAAGCTGGTAGAGACATCCGCAAAACGACTTGCAGCTGTAATTGCAGCGAAAGGTGGTTCTACAAAGTATTGACTCGGGGGCTGAATACAAATGCACTCCACACTTTTCACCTATTTATTTGTAAAAAAATAAATTTGAAAACCATTTATCATTTTCCTTCCACTTTGTGTTGGTCTATAACATAAAATCCCAATAAAATACATTTAGGTTTCTGGTTGTAACATGACAAAATGTGGAAAATTTCAATGGGGTATGAATACTTTTTCAAGGCACTGTATCAATTGATCTGAGCACTACCCTTCTTCATTAGCATGGTGTGCTATGTTTGTATGTACATTGTGATAGATATCATATACCCCCTACCTGAGGCCTCTTTCTCTATTAGCAAGGGAAACCTGTTAATGCCCTGTTTGGTTTGCACCAGAACTTTCGAACACCGCAAAAGTTCAGACCCGAATAACGAACCCCATTAAAGTCAATGGGACTCAAAAATCAAAAGTGCCCATTTTGAAGGCTTATATGCAAGTAATTGGGCATACAATGGTTAAAGGGGTCTGGGTCCTGCCCTGGGGGACATGTATCAATAAAAGAAAAGTTTGTGAAAAACGTCATTTTTAAATGAGCAGTGATTTTTTTATTTTTAAAGTGAAAGCATAAAAATAAAATATTCCTTCCAATATAGTGCCTGGGGGGTCTACCTGTAAAGTGGCAGATCTGTACCATGTCTAGAATCTGCTGCAGCAATAATTGCATTTATAAAGCCCAAAAATTTAAATTTTCCCTGCAAGCTGCCTTTATTTTGCTCAGCAACAGCTGGAGAGCCAGTGTGTATGATGAGGCCACAATGTAGTGCACAGGGAACAAGATTAGAGATTTTTTGGATACATTCTGGTGTCACTTTGACTTTGGATAGAAGTGACGGGGGCATACAAAATGATCTTTGGGTGTCGGTGGCGCTTTCCCACCGTAACCCTTTAGAGGTAATCTTGATGAAAGCAAGAATTGACCTTGCTGTAAAAAATTGCAATGATATGCACCTGTCAAACAGGTGCAGAAAAACTACTCTTTGGGTGTCGGGGGTGACTTCCCACCATAACCCTATAGAGGTGCTCATGATGAAGGCAAAAAAAATTGCAATGATATGCACCCGTCAAACAGGTGCAGAAAAATTGGTCTTTGGGTGTCGTTGGCGCCTTCCCCCCAAAAACCCTATAGAGGTACTCTTGATGAAAGTAAGAATTGGCCTTGCTGTAAAAAATTGCAATGATATGCCCCTGTCAAACAGGTGCAGAAAAATTGGTCCTTGGGTGTTAATTGTGCCCATAAAACTTATATCAAAAACATTCTTCCAGATGAAATGATTGAACACCTAGGCAGTCTCAAAGTCCTGCAGAGAGTCCACATCCCAAAAAGACTTAATCAGTGACATCGGCATCAGGGGCTTCATAGCTGGTAATCCAGGACTGATTCATTTTTATAAACGTCAAACAGTCCACAGAGTGTATATAAACCGAATTCACCAAGTGAAAATTATAGATGAAATAGTGGCGCTTATCCCCAGGTGGGGAGATGCCAGACACTCTTATCCAGCCAGTGAGCTGAATACAGACGTGACTAGAGAAAAAGTGAAAAAACATATATTGCTAAATATCCCAAAAAGTAAAAATTATTAAATAAAATAAATTATTCAATAAATTCAATATGAGCTAATATAAATTATAACACTCAGTGAAAGTGATATACAAATATATAAATCCAAAAAAAATATATATATAATGAGAACTGAACACAGTAAATGTCTATAAAGTCCAGAAACCAATCAATCGTGAAAAATAATCGTGAAAATATTTGAGGAAAGTCCAAAAAAAGAGTGAGGGTGACTGCAAAACTGCTCAGCTGTGTTTTCAAACATCCACCACACCTCTGTGACACTCCCTGCTGAAATTCAAACTCACCAGCTGTTAAGGCCTCTCACTCTCGTGTTTGGCCTGACAGAGCCTCTAACCCACTTACATGGGGGTTAACATGCGAGCATACACCTCCACTGCTCCATAGGAACACCGCTTTTCTCAGGTTGGTAGTATGACATAAAAATAAAAAAAGCTCCAATAGTGTAATCTCGATTAAAAGATTTAATCACATATAAAACAACTTGTAATTAACTCACATTTAAAATAAAATAACAAGCAAGTCACTTCACGGCAAATGGAGAACTCCCACAGCACAGCAAGCAATAGCAACTGAAATAAGAACAGGCAGGCCACAGTGGACCCAGGAGGTGTGTGTGCTCACGTTCATCTCACCCGTCCGCAGCACTCGTCTCTTCACTGGAGCTGCGCTGTCCCCCTTCACTCCCTCCTCTAGCACTCGTGTGAGATCACTGTGTAGCTGTGCTGCAATGATCTGTGATAAAATGCAGACATGCATGTCACTGTACAGCAGCACAACACACTACTGTCACTTTTATGCACAAATAAAGTTATTTGAAAAAAAAAAAGAAAAAAGGAGCTGTGTGATGAACTGAATGGTGCACCACACCACCCCCTACTTTCAGCGCACTGCACCCGGAAGACAGCTGCCAGACTACTGCGGTTTACTGTGCAGCAGCTGTCCATTTATGTGTGAACGGGCCCCTAAAAACTAAGGGAAACATTTTTATATTAAAAACATTTCCATCCTGAATCTGTTAAAGAGTGGCTGTTACCAAATAACTAGAATTATGTTGCTTGAAAGTATAACAGTAGCAATGAGTTTCATACTATTTCTAGCTTTGTGTTTCATACAATCTCTAAACCGTTTCCATACGTAAATATCATCCTCAATCTTTAGTGTATTGTGTTTGCAGCTCATTATAGCACTACGTTGATATTTCCACAACACCATTTGCTAAATGCTAAAGAGCATTTACACGCAGTGAACATGATAGTGAAATACTTAGAATTTGCGCTAGTTTGAAATCATGCTGTGAATTTACAACATTAAATATTTATTAAAGTTCTGCCAAACAAGCATATACTGTACTGCCTTCTATAAGATAAAACATCATAGATCCATAGCATTTCATGTTGTAAGACCATAGCAGTAATGATTTTAAGGCTTTAATCACAGTTGTTGGACTTGGTTATTTCTTTTATGGATGAGGTCAAAAGACTAACTAGGGACTGGGGTTGCTGTTCATGTATACATGATTACTATTTTCAAAGCTTTTCTTAATTAAAGTTGTAAATTGCATTGAGTGTGTGAGATAAAAAGCTTCCTTATATGGAAGATATAAGACCAAATGGGGTTCATTTAGTAAAAGGCATATAGGCTGTTTATTTTGCAAGAGATTTTGCACTTTACAAAGGAATATTAGTGAAGCTTAGTGAAGGTGGTGGCATTTTACTTTGCATAGAATACCCAATCACATGCAAGGAAAATATAAAAAAATGCTATTTTGCTTTCATGTGTTTAGATTATGGAAGTCAGCAGAGTTTCATCTCATTCATTGAGGCCTGGTTCACACCTATGCAGGTTGCAGTTTGCATATTCCAGGTGCATTTTGCGTTTTTCAATACAGGTTTTTGATCCATTGAAGTCTATGAAACCAAAAACCAGAAAAAAGTCCCTGGTCCTTTCCATAAATTGCACAGATGTGAAGGTGACACATAGGAAACCATGTTAAATGGACTGTAGTGTGTTTCTGCAAAACTGAAAACGCACTAAAAAATTCATAGGTGTGAACCAGGCCTAAGGCTCGATTCACATCTATGCATGTTGCTTTTGAGCGTTTTTGGAGTTTTTTTTGTCATGCTTGCCACGTTTTTGAGCAGCGTTTTTGTAGCGTTTTTACAGCATTTTTGCCGCGTTTTTACCACGTTTTGCATTTTTTTTTTTTTTAACTATTTTTTTTAGACTGTATACAGTTAAAAAAAAAGCCAAAAACGCAAAACGCATCAAAAACGCTGCAAAAACGCTGCAAAAACGCTGCACTTGCGTTTTTGATGCTGGTCCATTGAATTCTATTACATGCAAAACTCTGCATTTTGCATGAAAAAAAGTCCCTGACCCTTTCCAAAAATGCAGACTTACAAAAAGGCATTGATGTGAACATGTTCCATAGGAACCCATGTTAAAATATTCCCATGCATTTCTGCTAAATGCAAAATGCATCAAAAAACGTGCTAGTGTGAATGGAGCCTTAGGACCAGTTCACACCACATTCAGTCCAGTGCATTTTTTTTTCTGCATCAAAAACACATGGAAAGTAGGTTATATGGTTTCCAATGGTATAGCTGAAACCAGTGCTGTTAATTCCAGGGCTTTTCAGTTCCAGAAAAAAAAAGTAGTACCCGCTACATCTTTCCAGCACTGGATTTCACACAAATGTGGTAAAACGCATCAAAAACACACCAGAATGCACTGGAATGCATCAAAAATGCACTGGACCACAGTACAGTGAAACAAAAAACAGGAAACAAGAAGAAAAAAAGCATCTGGAAAGCATTCAGAAACACATCTAAAATGCACTGGAAAGCGCCAAAAACACGTTAAAACCAAATATGCAGAAACGCAACTGGAACGGATCTGGAGTGCGTTTTTGTGGTATGAACTAGCCCTAAGCTCTAGGGAAAAAGTATCTTGCAAAGTGAAAAGCCTAATTAATTATCTTTAGTAAATCAACCTCAATGTATCTAAAAATAAATTTGTTGCTATTGATAATAGACATTTTTTTTTTTCTGTTTACAAACTATTTTATTCAGAGTAAAATGGTAGTACTTGTAAATACAGATCATCAAACAAAATGCATCGAAGAGGCAAAAAAAATGATCGTCAAGATGAAGTATTACATTACAGTCTTATGTATAGAGAATCTAACATAACATATATGCACATCGTCAGCGTGTATATATTTAGTATTGAAGATAGATATTGAAGCAGTTTTAATATCACTTAATAGCGGTAGCGGCGGATGCGATTGGATCCTTGTCCTTGCTGGGTATGGAGAAGAGTGAGGGGAAGATGGCCCCCACCAGTCTCCATACCATTGCAGGTCTGAAGCGACGTCAAAATGTGACTTCCGCCCATAGCTCTTAAAGGGCCATTTTTTTTTTTTTTTTTCAAATGACAATTTTTTTTTTAAAGCATTTTAGTGTAAATATGAGATTTGAGGTCTTTTTGACCCCAGATCTCATATTTAAGAGGTTCTGTCATGCTTTTTTTCTATTACAAGGGATATTTACATTCCTTGTAATAGAAATAAAAGTGACACAATTTTTTTTTTTTTAAGAACAGTGTAAAAATAAAAAATAAAAGGTAAAATTAAAATAAATAATAATTTTAAAAAAAAGTAAACGTGCCTCGTCCTGCCAAGCTCGCATACAGAAGCGAACGCATATGTGAGTAGCGCCTGCATATGAAAACAGTGTTCAAACCACACATGTGAGGTATCGCCACGATCGGTAGAGCAAGCGCAATAATTCTAGCCCTAGACCTCCTCTGCAACTCAAAACATGCAACCTATAGAATTTTTTAAATGTCGCCTATGGAGATTTTTAAGGGTAAATGTTTGACGCCATTCCACGAGCGGGCGCAATTTTGAAGCATGACATTATCTTTCACAATATAAAAAAATTGGGCTAACTTTACTGTTGTCTTATTTTTTAATTAAAAAAAGTGTATTTTTTCCAAAAAAGTGCGCTTGTAAAACCTCTGCGCAAATACGGTGGGACAGAAAGTATTGCAACGCTATTTTATTCTCTAGGGTGTTCAAAAAAAAGTATGATGTTTGGGGGTTCTAAGTAATTTTCTAGCATAAAAAAACTGTTTTTAACTTGTAAACAACAAATCTCAAAAAGAGGCTCCATCCTTAAGTGGGTAAACACCCCCATTTTTTTTCAAAGAATACCTTCTAAGCAGTCTAGTTAACATTCCCTATAAATATTTTTCTAGATTTCGGCACAAACACTTACCTGAGATATTTTTCATTGCCGCCGACTCCAGGTTCTTCATTACAGCTTCTCTCAACTTCAGGTATCAAGAGAAAGTGCAGGATCCAGCAGCTGTCCATCACTTAGCTTGACAGAGGGAGGAACAGTGAACAGGGAGTGGCTTGCCATGGGGCTGCATGTCTATATGTTTGGTTCTAGTCCCCGGAGACTGTAGGTGTGTATGCATAATAGGCTCCATTGGACCCAACAAGGGAAAGGAGCACGCCACTAAAACCAGAAGGTAGATACAACACTTAAAGTGGTTGTAAAGCCACTGTGTGATATTACTACAATCCACTGTCTTACATTAAATTATGTGCCCAGTGTATGCATTTTTTTTAAAAATATGCCCCTGTATACCTTATTTCATAGCGCCTCTCGGCGCTCATGTGACTGTCCGCCTGTCTCTTGTAGCGGCGAGCAGTCACATGAGCGCCGAGCGGCGCTATGAAATAAGGTATACAGGGGCTTTTTTTTACAAAAACACATACACTGGGCAGATTATTTAATATAAGACAGTGGATTGTAGCAATATCACACAGTTATTTTAGCAGCAGGAGGGGAGGATTGGGGAGCAGATCAGAGCTGACTGGCAGGGAGGGAGGGGGGGAGAGAGGGAGCAAGAAGAGACAGCGGATGATAGAGGCACATAATCTGACAACGGCATCAGGGGCTCAGCAGCCATGATGAATGTGGTCAGCTTACAGAAGGGAGGGCAGCAACAGGCAGGATCAGCCAGGTATTTTAGATGATAGAAAGGACCAAAATTACACTGCACAAGCACTGTGCTGTATAACATGCTCTAAAGGAACAGGATCAATGTGTTTTTTTTAGGGTTACAACCACTTTAAAAGGATGACTCATTCAGCAAGAAATTGAATCTATCATACATCAAGGAGTAGAAGACATTGTAAGTGAATTAATCACCATTAGAAAAGGATAAAATCATATTGACTTTAATATCAGTTTAAGGCCCTTTCACACCTGTGAATGGGGCCATTTGCAATTAGATGTGGGAGACCCAAATTTAATTGCAAACAGCAACATCTGTAAGTATGAATGGGGCCTTAAGCACATTTCTGAGTTAAATTAAACCTTCTTTCAAGTTACCTTCCCTCAAAAACTTGGGATATGAATGTTACATGACCACAGATTTAGGCAAGTTAAAGGGGCATTTATTTAGGTTTTTTATACCAGTAATTTGTTGAGGGGGTCTAACTTTAAGCAACTTCCTTAAAATTGTGTTGTGTTGTGCCACCTTAAAAAGAAAAGACACTGTTCTAGTTATTGTTCCACTGTTGTGGATTGGCAGACCATCCTAAATGAAAGAACTACTTTAAGGCAACAAATGTTAATGTGTAAAATGTTGCATGTTTGCATGCATGTGATAATGCTCCTCAAATGAAATGGGATAGTGTGATGAGGACATAAAAATATTCTGTTTGTATAATGCATCTTACGAGGTGTAGGCACAATATGGTATGTTTCGTAGCTTGAGGTAACATTCTGGACACCCATTTCTGAACCTCTACAGTCTTTCAGATTAACTGCTTGCCTTGTTTGAGAGTCTTTTTAGCTTGGTTTTTCAAGTTTTAAATCTGTCACTGAGAATTTAACATCCAAGACTTTCTGCCGCAGCCTCAAATTCCTATTTAATTTCCAGAATTACCTAATCTTCTTTTATTTGTTAGTAGAGAGATAAAATATACATAGAATAGATTTAGTAAGAGGGAATTCATTTAAGCTGCCAGTTTTATAAAACAAAACTGTCTATAGCAGGGCGTCCCCAGTAATGTAATAAATCAAGAAGCATATCCCAGCATGCAGAGTTTAGGTACGTATCTAATCAGGTTTAAAGTCAAAGTGAAATACCGAGGAGAGAATTCTCATTTCTCTAAATATAATCTTTCTTTGTGGTCCTTAGTGCAGGGCACTTTAGTTGTTTTGTAGCTGGCATTTCTGTTGCTGTGGTTTAAAGTCTGTGTTATGAAGGGAACTAAAATAAAACTTAGCAGTACTGCTGAAAAAAGTCCAACCCCTGACAAATCTTTTAATTTTTTTAGTTTTAGATAGACTTGAAAAATCTAGCATTTTTGTAAACATTTGTGCTGCTGTCAGAGATCCAGTTGAGGTGATTTCACCTTACATACTGTCCCTCTAATGATTTTCGACAACAAGACAAGAAATAAGGGGAGTGGTGGTCACTAGGACAAGAAGACACAAATAAAAAACTATAGTACAAACTGATAATGATGATATGGTGCAAATGAATGTAGTGTAAACTAGTATATGGATACTAAACAAGTTCAGCAATAAGTCCATGAAAGTCTGTATTGATACACCAAGGGTAAACTCTTGCTGACTTCAGGATACTTTATGCAGCACATCCAAAGACTGAGGAGATGTCTAAGATATTAGATAAAGACAGCAGAGGGTGCAATCTGAGTGCAGTAATACAAATATTTACTGAAGAAATGACAAAATGGCAACTCACATGTTTGACAGTTAAAAGATGCCTCAGTGAGGCAGGGAACAGGCATCCTGTTTGGGTACACTCAAGGGGCTGCTGGCTTTGTATGTCTGTAAAGACTCTTGGATGTGCATCTTAACAAAAACAATTTAAGGGGGTATGGGAAATGATTTTTCTACACACACACACACACCTACATAGGTTGAACTGGATGGACTGTTGTCTTTATTCAACCTTACCAACTATGTAACTATGTAAGAAAAATGTACCAGAACCCAAGGCAACACCTCATGCCTCAGTGATGGTGATTCTGACACGCTAGCCATTCTGGAAGATTTGCTTACTGACAACCTCCCAGCTGAATTTGAGCATTTTTCCCAGCACCCTGCACCTATTTGCTACACATAATTCAAACCTAGATGAATTTTCAATCCTACACATGTCAGGAAACTGTCTACCAAGTAGTATTTGCAGACCTACTACCCATCTGCCACTCCAGGACACCCAAATATGGGCATACTTCAACCAATCTTATACCTACAGGATGCAAGGCCCTACAAATATTATCCAGGAACCATTATGTCATGATTAAATCTACTGACAAATATGGGAGTATAGTAGTACAAGATAGGACTGACTATCTTAAGCCCACCGACTACTATCAGACTACAAAACTACAAAAAATCACAAACTACTGAACGACCCCTTAGCTGAGTTTACTTCTGAACTCCCCACTCTCATCAGTCAGGCTAAAAGACACTGTATTATTGACAGGAACTAAGCCGCCTTCCTGGTTAAAGGCTTTTTCCAAACCCCATATTTTATCATCTCCCCAAAATCCTTGTGGCTTCAATGGAAAGTGTCACTAGTGGCATATCCCTTTATGTGGATTATTTCTTACAACCCTTGGTCACTTCCCCAACATCCTACATCCGTGACAGTTCACACTTCTGATAAAACCTATGCCCATTATCATGCGAATCCACCTACCTTTGGGTATCCCTCAATGTATGTTCATTATAAATTCCCATCCCACATGAGATAGGGCTTCGGGCAGACAACTATTTCCTGTCCACCAACCCACACTTGAATGATAAACAAGCTAATATTATTTTGAAGGCCACACACTTCCGCCTGGGTCATAACTACTTTGAATTTCATTGCAACTACTACATTAAAAAAAACTGGAATGGCCATAGGAGCCCACTTCGCACCCAGCTATGACAATATGATTATGGGGCACTAGAGACTCCAACACATATGGGAAAACAATTATTTTGTTCGGCATATCGTCTACTATGGCTGGTTTATAGAGAATACTATTATCATCTCGTACAGATCCCTCCCATCAGTCACCAAATATATACAACAACCAATTTCAGTCTATTACACATGTATGTGACAGGTCTTCATTAGTCTTTTTTGATTTGTAACTTGGCTCTGGGAAACAAAATATCAAAAAAGACTAATGAAGTCTTGTCAATGGTTAAAAAAATCTTTCCAAAGAGCCAATACTGTAGGCTGAATGAAAATTGTATACAGAAGATTTCATACAACAGAGCCAAATTCTTAAAAACAAATTCTTAAACAAAAGTTATCCTTCAAACTGTTCTCCTTGCAAGAGAAAAAGCTTTAATGGGTGCATGCAGTGCAAGGACTTTCCTGGCTTCATTCACACTCTGTATCTATCCTTCTTCCACCTCTCAGCTCCTTTCACACAGATGGCAGTGCCTATTAAAATCTCCAAAGTAAGTGAAGTAGGGCTAAGTGACAACTGTAAGCCAAACGACTGAGAATTGCGATGCTGCAGCTCTGTGTGTCCATTCAGACACAGAGCTGCCGTTCGGCCCCGTCCCCTCTCTCCCCTGTTTGGCTAACTGACTTTGATTGACAGCCACATGAGATAATGGCGCCACTGATGTGTCTCAGCCAATCAGGAAGGAGAGTCCCAGATGGCCAAGTGATTCATGGACATTGGTGGACAGAGAGGGGGCTCAGGTAAGTATTAGGGGTGCTGGGGCAGCTGCTACACACAGAAGGCGTTTTATCTTAATGCATAGAAATAATTCCAATAAAAAACCTTATGACTTTACAACTCCTTTAAGTTATATCACTAAATCTATTATATTATACACCCAACTGTTTATAGAAATGTAATCTTAGTAAAACTCTGCTTTGTTATCACCTTTGTTGCCTAGAGGTGAAAATTTACCATGTCCTGTGGCTATGCCCTCAGATAGTAATTTTGATCACAAGTATGTAGATTTCTTGAATCAGCTTTAGGTCTCCCAGAAGTCCAATGTCTGATTTGTCTATTGAAGTTGGTAGAGGACCTATCAGTGAGCTTCCATGCCAAGAAACTATTACATATATTATATTTCTATACAAAGAAGATTATTCTGGTCACCTGGAGAGATTCCTTCCGCCAACATTACAGAATGGAAGAATCTGATTAATATGGCCTTACTGTTGTACCAACTCGCGTAAACAATTTAATAAAATGTGTGGTCCCTGGACCTGCTCCCTTCTTAAGCCCCATACACACTATCAGATTTTCTGCTGATTTTTTCCTTCAGATTTACCAGAACCATATAATATGAGGTCAAACCTTTGGAGTTTCAATTTGTATGCAATCAGGCAGGCCCTTGCACTACATGGTTTTGGTAAATCTGAAGTGTGTATTGAGGCGTTACTGCTTGATCCACCTGGGTTCCTCATAGACTCCCTCTTCTCTGACTATGTATTCAATATGAAAGTTTTAGTGTGTAATAATCACTGTGCAATATATACTATGCAAGACACAGACTCTTTTGCTGGTTGTGTGGTTTTATCTGATATCAATCATTAGGGGGGCAGCTCTGATATAAGAAACAAAGTCTGATCCTTTACTAAGATGGCAACCTCCACGCAGAGACATGCAGAAATAAGGACAGCGATACATCTGGGGAAGCCCAGGCAACACTGGTGACTAGTTCTCTGCTTGCCTCTTTTTTGCACAACTTACACAATTCAGGTACTTTGTCATACAAGTAGGCCTGGGTACTAGAAAAAACAGCCGTGTTTATTTTTTATAGGGACCAAAGACTATACTTCTCATAGGTCCTTGCACCATCTATTGGCTGCAGAGTGCAAAGACTGGCCTCTCTGGTCAATAGGGAGGCCAAAATCTGTAGGAGTGAGTTGGAGTGTGACCATGGTAGCTATGTTCCCTGTTTTCCTGTAAAAAAAAACACCTTTGGTTTTAAAACAATATACAGGACCATCTGGAAAAATTAAAGTGGAATTCAGGGTATGGATTTTTTTTTTACATAGTTACATTGGTCAAGCTTGGACAAATGTAACTATGCATATAGCACACCTGTGGTATATACCTGTGGTACCCTCTAGAAGTTGGAAATCACTATAGTAGACACAATTATTCCAGTGATCTCCACTAGCTTCCAGATTCTGTGCTGAGAGGCTGCCCTGCTGCATTGTAAAAACAGGAGGTCAGGCACACAGCATGGGTGCCATTCAGAGATCAATTTGCATTCACGCAATGAATGCAAAGCATTCTCTGATTGGACAAGATGGAGAAGAATCACAATTGTCACCTCTTCCAATCAGAGAATTTATAGCATTCAATGATTATAAAGAAAAGAACAATTTGGGACTTTGTGTGAGAAGGTTACCTGGTAAGGTCCAGTGCCTCCATCCCTGTCTAAATGAGAATGGAGAAAGGGTGGTGGGACTTTAAATGAAGCACATAGGTATACAACAATAACATTGTATAATTATATAAGTAATATGGTACATAATAGTAGTCATGATGCATAATAGAACCTCCAATACAGTTCATATATATACACAGATATACATGTAATAAAAACAAATTATCACATAAAAGTAGACCATTATTGTCACATAATACACATATAAAGAGTATCTAATAGAACACATGGTAGGTTGAAACACGGCATTTAACAGATTCACACATTTCATAGATTGATCCAATCTTCAGGAGCATGCACGTGACTTGAGATATGTAATATATATAGTAGAAATATTTATAAGGTCTGACCAGATGTAACTGTATGATGAGAGTGTGGCACTAAGGATCAGAGACCCCCTAAGGGCATCGCCACCGGGAGTTGAGGTGGCATGGGGCAGCCCGAGGCCCGGCAAGGACAACATCCAAGGAGGGTAGATTTCCAAGAAGTGAAAAATAATCATGGGTGACCATGGGTGATGTCCAGGATATACAATTGCATGCTGGGAGTCAGTAAATCCTGTGTGGAGTACTGAGGAGAGAGAGAAAAGAAGACAGACATGAGCCAGCACAGGGAGAGTGGCAGAGAGTTCAAAGTCCAACCGCCCTTTCCCCATTCTCAAAGCATTCAATGAAAAAATGCAAAGCATTCTCTGACTGGTGCCCTTACCGATTGAACGAAATCCTATATTGACAGTTCAACAAAGCAGTAGCTTGGCATGGGACCGGGAAGCTAGTGGAGATAACTGTAGTGGTGGTGCCTACCACAATGATTTCCAGCTTCCAGGGAATTCCCACAGGTATAGTATATGCATTGTTACATTAGTCTAAGCTGGACCAATATAACTATGTAAAAAATATATATACCTGAAATGGAATGTGCATGCAAAGACCATAAGGTTGCTGTACTAGAGTCATGCTATCAAAATATTATAGTTTAGAAGGGCACAGGTTCACTTTAAAGTTAAATCCTGGAATTATTGGATAGATCTGTTGCTATACTACTATTACTCTTTTATCTGAATTGTAGGAAACCCACTAGTATTACATATTTGCTTTTTAAGGTGCAGCCACCAGGTCCATCATCCTCACCTTGGGTTCACAATCCAGTGAGTCACTGACCCAAAACAGAAGGAGGCCAGACTTTTCAGGCTTCACTGCCACATGCTTATTCCAGATCATTGACTCACTGCTTAGCAAAGTCAAGACCAGCAAGACAGCCATAAAGGCCGCAAAAACTAGTTGCCAATGGCATCTTCGATATTATCATCCTCATGGGCTCACTTTATAAATGACCTCAATGGTGGTAAGAATCCTCAAAGTTGCTTTTGTTTTTTTATAGTTTCTTTTTATGAGGATGTTTTTATGATTAAAATCAAATCTAAAGTCCACTGTTTAATTAGCAAGGAGCTGGCTCTTCGACAGATGAGAGGGGGAGGTGACTAGATACAGTGCCCTGCCATTATATTTTATGGATTGTCCTAAGTATTGCCTCCAGACTCTCCAGAACATTACACATCTGACCACGGGTGTTTTTTAAAGCTAATAACCAGACAAAAATTAATGGAGCAAGGGAAATAGATTATAGAAAAGTGGATTGAAACACAGATAGTGCTGAAGATGTTTGGAGGCGACAGAGGAGAATAAGAACAGCGGCGGAAGGAACCTGAAAACGCACATTTATCTAAGAGTAAAGTGAGAAAATAACCTGAGTGCATGAGAATTGAAAAGGATTTTTAATGTAAAACAATTTCAGGTTCTTTTACTTTTGTAAGAAAAAAAATAATAATAAAAAATATATAGCAATGTATTAATAATAACATGTTTTGATGGGATGGTAATGTGATTTTAGGCACATTAAAAAAGTAATTAGCTTTCCATTTTATTTTTATTCTAGAGAAATTCACTGGTATATCAATAGGTAAAATTCTGTGAAATAATAAAAGAGATCAGGCTGTTAAAGGGTACCTGTCACAATAACAATATTAATATGACACGCATAAAGCTGAACTCCAGGCATACAGCGAACATGCATATGAAGTAAATATAAACAAGAACTGTTTCACCTGTTAAATATTTGTATTTCTGTTCATCCAGTTCTGAGATACATACAGCCTTGCAGCTTAGTACAGTCTTGCCTGACAGAGTAGGAGACCTGGTTTTACATTACTACAGTTAATAATTGGTAAAGTACAGGAGCTTCACATTCAGACCCTTATCCAAGCATATAGCCTGGCAGGCCAGGAAAGGGGGGAAATAAAACCACATATACAGTTTTTGACAACTCCTTTTTTACAAAAACTAAAACAATGTTCCCCGTGTAGATCCAGGGTCAATTATGATGCCTGCCACCACCTCCAAACTGAGAAAAAAAAAGGTCCAATGCACCAAAGTCTCCTACCATCTGCCTCTGTCTGGCAGTCCTTAAATAGCTAAGGGGTGGGGCCATCCAGTGACATCACGTGGTGGCATTGCCCCCTTGTGACATCACCAACCCAGCATAGTTTGGCGTTGCAGTACTGTGTGGCAATACATGTTACATTGAATGGGCCCTGAATGCAGTGCGTAACGCCAGAACACATGGAAATGAACCATAGAGCATTTCTTCACAAAGTTTGTGACATGTCCAATAGTTTGAGACATTTTGGTGCCTTGGCAGCCAGTTAATTGAAATGAAAGCATAAAAAAACAGGAGAGCCAAGCCTAAAAGGTCCAAAATGTTTTAATGGCTCTTTATCAAGATCACATAAAACAGCTAACATGGGTTGGGAGCTCACAGCACACACCTTTCATCAGGACAAAAGGTTTAGATGGATTCAGTAAAATGAACAATCAGATAATCCTTTAGCTTGATGGTAAATGGCAAGAGCAGTTGTGCAGTACATGTCAGAAAAGGAGAGCACAAATGTAAATGGACTCTTAATGACTAGGCTTGCCTCTGACCATGATTCCTACCCGCTCAGCCAATTTCATCTCCCAATTCTATACCACATTTCTTGATTTACTAAAACTAGAGGGTGCAAAATCTGGTGCAGCTCTGCATAGAAACCAATCAGATTCCAGTTTGTTTGTATTTTGTCAAAGCTTAATTGAACAAGTTAAAGTTAGAAACCAATTGGCTACCATGAAGAGCTGCACCAGATGTTGCACTCTCCAGTTTTATTTAATAAACTCCTTAGTTTTTAGTCAGATGTTGTTGGTCTGGGTGTGTCCATAGGGTTTAGCCTTGAAGCCATCCCCAGTAAATCCTATCTCCTTCAGAAAGATTTAATTTAACTTTGTTTTCTGACAACATCTTTAAAATGTTGTAGTTCCCCCTTACTTACTGTCTCGGTGACAATGGCCATCTGTACAAAACATGCGGTGAATATTCCCAATGGGTATAGATAGCACTTACATTTTTAAATGGGGCAAATTTTTGTATCACAAGCGGTGTCCTCTCTACAGAGTTACCTACTACATATTTTACTGTAAGTAAAGCACACCATCCTTCCACATGAAATACTATAATGGAAAATGTTTCAAGGAAGTTTTGAGAGTATGGGAATGGAAAAAACACTGCGCTCCAAAGAGTGTTAATACTACTAAGCTGCAGTTCAAATGTGCGATATCCACATTAATATAAAGAAAGGAAAAAGGAACTGCGCTATACCCTAAAAACATATATGTGAATATATATGACAAATAATATGAAATCTTTAACTGGGTGAAATTGTGAAAAACCAAACTGGTATCTAACTATTACCAGATGCATATAATCAATACCACAAAGAATATAGTGAAACCAAATTAAAACACCAAGTCCATAGATCAAATAGACAGATAGTCCACTAGGCAGTGGGAAGAAGCCCTTGATCGCTGTTCATAGGGATCGGTGTGCAAAGTCGGAAAATAGGGAAACACCCATCATAGTGATACTCCACCACCTGAAGTGCACGCTTACCAAATAGCAAGCTGAATGAGCTTGATCAAATAAGCCGGAGGCCAGATGGACATGGATCTGCAGCGTCACTCTGTGTATTGTAACAGGCAGCAGGTGGACTGGGTGGAATGAAGACCTGGATATCCAACCAGCATCAAAGCATCCCTCTGGCGGCGTGGCCACGGGTAGATTTAGGGAAGTACCAATCCCCGAATTACAACCATAGGAATAAAAGAGAGGTATCCATAGTGTGACTCCGTAGATGAAATTTATTTAAAAAAGTAGGTAAAACACTTACAATTTTGCAGTGAAAAGAGAGCAGAAATCGCCGGCCGGCCGCCAGAGGGATGCTTTGATCAAGCTCATTCAGCTTGCTATTTGGTAAGCGTGCACTTCAGGTGGTGGAGGATCACTATGATGGGTGTTTCCCTATTTTCCCCCTTTGCACACCGATCCCTATGAACAGCGATCAAGGGCTTCTTCCCACTGCCTAGTGGACTATCTGTCTATTTGATCTATGGACTTGGTGTTTTAATTGGGTTTCACTATATACTTTGTGGTATTGATTATATGCATCTGGTAATAGTTAGATACCAGTTTGGTTTTTCACAATTTCACCCAGTTAAAGATTTCATATTATTTGTCACATGTATTCACATATATGTTTTTAAAGTTTTGAGGGTATCCCTTCAAGAATCAAAAACATACATTCATTTATTCGTTTTTCATATTTTTAAACTGTTACTAAACCCACAACAGTAAAATTAGTCTGTACAGTATATGCAGTAAAGCATGCTTGTTATACTCACTGTGGAACCTAAGGGGTTAATCATCTGCATTGTGTAAAAAAGGTCATTTGATTCTCCCCTTCTTTTACCATCCCCAATCCATCTTCTAATAAGACAGAGACTTTGCACATTCTCAGTTTGTGTGCATTGCTAGAGAGTTTTATTTTCTTGGGAGAGCGCATGCGATCAACACAGGCCCAACCAACACTGTTCATACAGAGGGTCATGGATCTTGCAGTCTCATAGGATAGTCAGAGTAGAATGAAAACTCCTCCTACAAGCTTTAACCAGACACTGATAGAAGTCACACAACTGCTATATACTGCTGATGAGAAAAGGTATTTGGCAGTTTATATTTACTAAAATAATTGCATTTTCATGTTCTGTGTATTGTGGGAGATCAGATATAGTGAATGCAGGGTCCTGGGTTTAGTAACACTTTAAATACTTAGACCCCATTCACACCTTTGCATTTCTAATCATGCAGCAAATCACAGAGAAAATACATGCTTTGTCACATACTTTAGAAACACACCGCAAATGCGCATTGTTGCATTGCCATTAAACGATAATGGCACCCCAAGCATGGGGTAGCAGGCCCACTTTTGTTGAGTGACAAATGTGCTGCAAACGCACCAAAAAACTTGGAAAAAAAAATAACTGGCAAAAAGTAGAGGAGCTTTTTTAGAGTGTTTGTCGCACAAAGAGCAGTGATGTGCATTAACACATGCAAAGCGCGCCATAATGCAAGTGGAGATGCAAGTTCCTGCTATGCACAGATGTAAATGCAGTCTATTAGGTTAAAGTGTGTTTACGACTCTCAGATCCTCCTTTCAACATGGGGGCTCTAACTCTTCCCTACTCCACCAAAAACTGAAAATAGAATTGGCTTTAAATGCATTTTAACAATTCAACCCTTATAAAGAACAGATGATGTTTTCATGTTTCATAATGCTCAATCACATCTGAACTATCCTCTCTACCAAAACACACAAAATGCAAGAGTTATTACGGTTATTAAATTTTACTTACTTAACATTGGTATTTAGTTTACTAAAGAAACATGTATCATAAACAACTGCAATTTATTCTACTGTTTTCATTACCCTTTTCTGTTACCTTTCATTGCTGCTGATTTTGTGTACACTCCATTAATGGTTGCATTGCTATTCTCAAGGGGGGTTTCTGATGGTGAAAGCCTTAAGCCTGGGACACACTCGAAAAAAAGCAGATCACAGACATGGCCAAAAACTAAAGGCATTTCAAATGGCAACTTTCTGGCTTTAAGAAACACTAAAAGAAATCAAGAAAAATAATTGTGGTGGCCAGTAACAGTTAGATTTATAGAACAAGCACAGGGAATAAATTATGGAATCACTCAATTCTGAGGAAAAAATAATGGAATCATGAAAAACAAACAAAATAACACTCCAACACATCACTAGTACTTTGTTGCACCACCTCTGGCTTTTATAACTTGCAGTCTCTGAGGCATTGACTTAATAAGTGATAAACAGTACTCTTCATCAATCTGGCTCCAGCCTTCTCTGATTGCTGTTGCCAAATCATCTTTGCAGGTTGGAGCCTTGTCATGGACCATTCTCTTTAACTTCCACCACAGATTTTCAATTGGATTGAGATCCGGACTGTTTGCAGGCCATGACATTGACCTTATGTGTCTTTCTTCGAGGATTTTTTTCACAGTTTTTGCTCTATGGCAAGATGCATTATCATCTTGATAAATGATTTCATCATCCCCAAACATCCTTTCAATAGATGGGATAAGAAAAGTGTCCAAAATTTCAATGTAAACCTGTGCATTTATTGAAGATTTAATGACAGCCATCTCCCCAGTGCCTTTACCTGACATGCAGCCCCATATCATAATTGACTGTGGAAATTTGCATGTTTTCTTCAGACAGTCGTCTGCATAAATCTCATTGGAACGGCACCAAACAAAAGTTCCAGCATCATCACCTTGCCCAATGCAGATTTGAGATTTATCACTGAATATGACTTTCATCCAATCATCCACAGTCCACGATTGCCTTTCCTTAGCCATTTGTAACCTTGTTTTTTTGTGTTTAGGTGTTAGAGATGGCTTTCTTTTAGCTTTTCTGTATGTAAATCCCATTTCCTTTAGGTGGTTTCTTACAGTTCGGTCACAGATGTTGACTCCAGTTTCCTCCCATTTGTTCCTCATTTGTTTTGTTGTACATTTTCTGTTTTCAAGGCATATTGCTTTAAGTTTTCTGTCTTGATGCTTTGATGTCTTCCTTGGTCTACCAGTATGCTTGCCTTTAACCACCTTCCCATGTTGTTTGTATTTGGTCCATGTTTTAGACACAGCCGTCTGTGAACAACCGACATCTTGTGCAATACTGCGTGATGATTTACCCTCTTTACCTACATACTAACAAGCAGATTTAATCTGATGCAGGTGTTAGTGTTTGTAATGAAAATTTACAGGGTGATTCCGTAATTTTTTCTTCAGAATTGAGTGATTCCATAATTTATTCCCTGTGCTTGTTCTATAAATCTAACTGTTACTGGCCACCACAATTATTTTTCTTGATTTCTTTTAGTGTTTCTTAAAGCCAGAAAGTTGCCATTTGAAATGCCTTTAGTTTTTGGCCATGTCTGTGATCTGCTTTTTTTTCTACAACAATAAACAACTGAAGGAACATCCTCAGGGACTGGTGATTCCATAATTTTTGCCAGGGGTTGTACTAACAATCTGATGTTAGTACAGCAATCTCCCCCACTGAGCAGTTGTGTTCTGACAGGGGGATGGCCCCCCTCCAGAACACTCTGGTCAGCGCTCTCAGCCATTGACTGAGAGCGCTGATCTAGAACCGATCAGCTGCTGGCTTTCCAGCATGTCCGTCCAACAGAAGCCAGCCAAATGGCCAGCTTCTGATGGACCTGTTGACATACACATGGGCTGAATGTCAGCCAATTTTTATTGAACCGGCCAATGCCTCCCGATATTTGACCCGTGTGTACTAGGCAATGCCTTTGTAACGTGTGCTGTAATTGTATTCACTGGGGGACAACCCAGGAGTGGAAGACAGAGCATTGCCACCCTATTAGGGTAAGTACCTGAAAAAGGACCCTCATGGCAAGAGCACCAGGAATCATTTTAACAAAGGTGCAAATTTAAAAAATATAAAAAATTGCTTTTGAAATTACAATACAATGTTACTGCTTTTGTGAGCTTTTAGTGTTTGGGTTTACAGATACTGTTAATGTTTCTATTGTTGCTAATAGAAATAGGCAGGTTTACAAAAAGTACAATTTTCTCATTTTTATATATGATTACACTTGTTTTTCAAGATTTGGCTGTTTGCCTATTTATCTAATTTACTTTACTGCTATGCCAAGTAAAACTTTCTGTGCTTTTGACAAATCCCTGCTTTGATACAGTACAAGTCTTTTGTCTATATTTTATGTCAATCAACCTGTTTATTTAGAAAAGAAGTACAAATATTTCTTACTGATATGACAATTTAATTTGTTCAGGGGAACACTATTATGTATAGAATATATTATTACATTCTCATTAGTTTCCTCCATGAATGTCTTTACCATCACAGTAAAATAATTGAATAATGTACATGATTTATTTCTTATTTGCCCTGAGTTTATTTTTCAAGGCAAGCTTTTATGAAATCAACTTTCTTAACCAGGTCAGATCTGTTCAGAATATTACATTCTCAACAGGGTATAAAAACAAATTCTAGCATTTAAGGTATCTATCAGAAAAAGTTAGTGAACAGTTAAGAATTGCAGCAAAAAATAAAATAGCTTTTAACCCTTTTGGGTATAATGTCTTTGGCTGGCTAACAGAGGGAACAGCCATCACTTTTAGGGCTCATGCACACTGCAGCTCAAAAGGTTACTGCCTGTAGAAACATGTGCCTGAAAAAGCCATAATGTGCTTGGACACATTGGCTAACATGGAGGGGAGTTTCCAGGCAGAAATAAATAAAAAATAAATAAAAAGAGCTCAAAAGTTTGTAGGAGCCGCTTCTTTGAGCACCTTTGAGCTGCAGTGTGCATGAGCCCTTAGAATTGTTCATTGCCAGTCAAAGGGCTAAAGTGCAATTTTAGAGCAACTGTGATCTACTCAACAACTTTGTTAAAGCTTAACTCCAGGAATTCATCTACTTTGAAAAAAAGTGCAGGCATACTGTGAGTTAAATCCAATGAGTTGCCACCTCCCAGACTTACCTTTATTATTTATATCTGACAGGTTTATGGCGCTCCCAAAAGATAGCTATTGTTATGGCTACAGGAGCTCCATTCTGGATCTTCTAGTCTCAGCTCCTTCAGCTGGAGAATCAATGCAATTGAGGTTCACATTAAATACATGACCACAATCAAATGAATAATTTCAGCTCATTATTCCCCATCTATTGAATTATTAAGATAGCTTTGTTATTTCAAAATGTTTCTACATTTTGATTGGTCAGTTTTATTATAACTAAAATTGAATTTAAATACTATATGATCCTGAGAAATAAGTCATGGTACACATGTACCACAATGGAATGTGCGCATGTTGTGGGATGTCTAAATTGAAGTTTATCTTTTAAAATATATTATCTCATCTTATTATACATGACTAAGGCTTTATTGTCATAAACCAACAGGGTGGACGTAATTCACACACTGGGGAGTCTATTGTCTAGAGCACTGCTTGTCACCTATTTGGGGGTTGCATATTTTAAGGCTTGCCAATAAGACAGGTTTCTGCATCAATACGTTTGAATGGATAAGCAAATATGAACATATAAAATGGGCATCATGTAAATTACATACCTTGTGTATCTCAGCAAGACATGTCATACTTTGCATTGTAGTATATACAATTTCTAACATTCTTATACTAAATGCACACTAATGTGACTATGTGATTTGGTATTTTAAAAATATCATGAGGCACATCAACATATATACATATGGGCCCATTTGTTAGAATTTGACATACTAGCTGCTCGATGCATCCTAGGAATGATATATAAAGCCGGTTACTGGCTATTAGAAGCATTCATGCTAAATTAACCTTAGATCACTTTTTAAAATCACATTGTATGCTTAGTTTGCTTTTTTTAAATATGACATTGTGTTCTTTTTTTTAAAATATGCTTGATTGCTGGTTATTGAATTTAACTCAACTAACTATTTTGAAATCTTAAAAAGCTGTCCTCCCAGCAAAAAATTAGGGAAAAAGGGCAGGCTAGTCAATAACCCACTTTTTAAATGTGGCCTTCCCACTGCTTTTATATTTGCTGCATACAGTTTGTAATAAAATGAATCTGTAGAGCAGTAATGTCATGCCAACTAGTGTCTTTAACTACAAGGCATTAATGGTAATGAAAGAATTAACATTCACCAGCCATACAGACAGACATTCTCACTGAATACTGGATTAAAAAAGGTATCTACTTTGATACTTATTTTAAATTCTATGTAGCAAAAAAGCAGTGGGGAGACACCATCTAAAATGGTGGGTTATCACATTGTCTTTCCTTGTACTTTAGTAACAGTTTCGCTGCCTGCACTACCAGACTGATCTGGGTTGTAGCTTGAAGCTTGATCAAAGATATTCATCTTCCAGGTGTGTTGGACTCCTAGTCTTTACTGTACCCTTTGGTTCTTTCTGCCAGCCTCTATGTCATTACATAGTAATGCCAGGGCCACCAGAACCATTGTGGGAGACTGTCAAAATTCCAAAACTCCAAATGGAGGACATCTTTAAACAAGCTTTGTTCTTCAAATCAGAGGAGTTTGGCAGTGCAGGCCACTGGAGAAGTAAGTAATTGTTGCTTTCTTTGGAAGGAGGTCTGCTTTTCAAGTTTTATAAAAAAAGCAACACCATTACTTCAAAGTAGATGTAAACCCTAATTGGAGCACTTATAGTTTGCTACCAAAGTGTGCATTATACTTTTTTCTTTGGAAAATGTTTTTTTTAGAAAATATTCAGAGAAGTTGAATACCACCTATGTACAATAGGCAGGCATGTCTGACATTCTGAAATGCTCATTAATATTCCCTAGGGATATCCTACATGGTCCTGATGTTGTATGTCATGTAGGGTATAAGCCTTGTCAGACAGAAGCTAAGTGGTTCAAAGGAGAGTGAATAACATTATCCACACTCCTTTATTCATCAATGTACCACTGTATACACAAAATGACTCCCATACATTAAATCCCATTAATAAAATGAGGACTCCAATAGATGTAAACCCTAATCGGAGCAGTTGTAGTTTGCTACCATAATGAGTATTATACTTTTTTTTTCTTTGGAAAATGTTTTCTTTTAGAAAATGTTCAGATAAGTTGAATACCACATATGTACAATAGACAGGCAAGTCTGACATTCTGAAATACTCATTACTATTCCCTAGGGAGAGCCTACATGGTCCCAATGTTGTACCGAGTCATGTACGGCATACTCTTTGTCAGACAGAAACTAAATGGGTTAAATGAGAATGGATAATGTTATTTGCTCTCCTTTATTTACTATAAATACTATACTATACACACAATGACCCCTATACATTAAATCCCATTCATAAAATGAGGGTTCCAACATTTGAACCTATTTTTTTTACAGGACTTTCAATCATTTTATTGTGCAGCGCACATTTGTAAAGCACATTGCTGTGCTTTAAAAATTTATGTTTTTTTTTCTTTATACAGTGTGGCTATACCACTTTTTGAATGAGCCTCTACATTTTAAGCACTGTTGTCTTCTCTAAATGTCCGTTGAACTGGACATGCTAATAATATTGTAACGCTAATTAACAACCTGAGTGAGCCAACCTTAAAGCTCAACTCCTGGAAGTTTGAAAGGTCTCTTTTGCAGTGGAGTGGCTAATTTGGTTGTTTTTGTTTTCTTTTTTTGCCTTCCTCTGGATGACCTGTGGGTAGGGTTCTCTATATCGAGGTTTATTTTTTTCATTAGTTAAACTGGATGTGTATTTTTTTTTTCAACCTAACTATGTAACTAAACAAATGTGAAAACCTTAATCAGCACAACTTCTAAGTGCTTAATGCAGTGAACAAATACACAAATACAAATCAAATATTGGTTGTTGAAAACATATATGTAGCGTGATAGAAATGTGTGAATCTTCAATAAATTGCTGCCAGCACCACAAAAGTGTTTTTACCAACTTTTACCAATAATAAACCCATATAATAGTACAGAGCAACTCCTTAAAAGGACCTAAAGTACAAGTGCTATGTTATCTCATATTAATTGCTTAAACTCCTACTGTATATATATCGACTAAACAATCAAACATTAAAATTTCAGGAAAAAATTCTAAGCATGCAGCAAATGAAAAAAAATGTACCAAACAAATTAAATATGAAATAATCCAACCACTACTGAGGAAGTCCAGACCCAGGATTCAATGCGTATGGGATAGGAGCCTGACATTTGACGTCATCCCACAGCCATTCCTAGTTTTATGTGGTGGCAAGCCGGTGTTTGTTACATAGTTACATAGTTACATAGTAGGTGAGGTTGAAAAAAGACACAAGTCCATCAAGTCCAACCTATGTGTGTGATTATGTGTCAGTATTACATTACATATCCCTGTATATTGCGGTCATTCAGGTGATTATCTAATAGCTTCTTGAAGCTATCAATGCTCCCCGCTGAGACCACCGCCTGTGGAAGGGAATTCCACATCCTTGCCGTTCTTACAGTAAAGAACCCTCTACGTAGTTTAAGGTTAAACCTCTTTTCTTCTAATTGTAATGAGTGGCCACGAGTCTTATTAAACTCTCTTCTGCGAAAAAGTTTTATCCCTATTGTGGGGTCACCAGTACAGTATTTGTAAATTGAAATCATATCCCCTCTCAAGCGTCTCTTCTCCAGAGAGAATAAGTTCAGTGCTCGCAACCTTTCCTCATAACTAAGAACCTCCAGACCCTTTATTAGCTTTGTTGCCCTTCTTTGTACTCGCTCCATTTCCAGTACGTCCCTCCTGAGGACTGGTGCCCAGAACTGGACAGCATACTCCAGGTGCGGCCGGACCAGAGTCTTGTAGAGCGGGAGAATTATCGTTTTATCTCTGCATTTGATCCCCCTTTTAATGCATGCCAATATTCTGTTTGCTTTATTAGCAGCAGCTTGCCATTGCTGAGCCTATCATCTACTAGGACCCCCAGGTCCTTTTCCATCCTAGATTCCCCCAGAGGTTCTCCCCCCAGTGTATAGATTGCATTCATATTTTTGCCACCCAAATGCATTATTTTACATTTTTCTACATTGAACCTCATTTGCCATGTAGTCGCCCACCCCATTAATTTGTTCAGGTCTTTTTGCAAGATTTCCACATCCTGCGGAGAAGTTATTGCCCTGCTTAGCTTAGTATCGTCTGCAAATACAGAGATTGAACTGTTTATCCCATCCTCCAGGTCGTTTATGAACAAATTAAATAGGATTGGTCCCAGCACAGAACCCTGGGGAACCCCACTACCCACCCCTGACCATTCTGAGTACTCCCCATTTATCACCACCCTCTGAACACGCCCTTGTAGCCAGTTTTCAATCCATGTACTCACCCTATGGTCCATGCCAACGCACCTTATTTTGTACAGTAAACGTTTATGGGGAACTGTGTCAAATGCCTTTGCAAAATCCAGATACACCATGTCTACGGGCCTTCCTTTATCTAGATGGCAACTCACCTCCTCATAGAAGGTTAATAGATTGGTTTGGCAAGAACGATTCTTCATGAATCCATGCTGATTACTGCTAATGATATCATTCTTATTACTAAAATCTTGTATATAGTCCCTTATCATCCCCTCCAAGAGTTTACATACTATTGATGTTAGGCTAACTGGTCTGTAATTCCCAGGGATGTATTTTGGGCCCTTTTTAAATATTGGTGCTACATTGGCTTTTCTCCAATCAGCTGGTACCATTCCAGTCAATAGACTGTCTGTAAAAATTAGGAACAATGGTCTGGCAATCACCTGACTGAGTTCCCTAAGTACCCTCGGATGCAAGCCATCTGGTCCCGGTGATTTATTAATGTTAAGTTTCTCAAGTCTAATTTTAATTCCGTCCTCTGTTAACCATGTAGGTGCTTCCTGTGTTGTGTCATGAGGATAAACACTGCAGTTTTGGTTACTGAAGCCCCCCGATTCACTCGTGAAGACTGAGGAGAAGAATAAATTCAATACCTTTGCCATCTCCCCATCCTTTGTAACCAGATGTCCTTCCTCATTCTTTATGGGGCCAATATGGTCTGTCCTCCCTTTTTTACTGTTTACATACTTAAAGAATTTCTTGGGATTTTTTTTGCTCTCCTCCGCTATGTGTCTTTCATGTTCTATCTTAGCCATTCTAATTGCACCCTTACATTTCTTATTGCATTCTTTATAAATTCTGAATGCTGAGGATGATCCCTCAACCCTGTATTTTTTGAAGGCCTTCTCCTTTGCTTTTATATGCATTTTTACATTGGAGCTAAGCCATCCAGGATGTTTGTTCGCTCTTTTAAATTTATTACCCAATGGGATACATTGGCTAATGCCCTTATTTAATATGCTCTTAAAGCAAACCCATCTCTCCTCCGTATTCTTTGTTCCTAATGTTTTATCCCAATTTATGCCTTTTAGCAAGGTTTGTAGTTTAGGGAAGTTGAGTATGTATTTGTAGTAGTTGTATTTGAGCGGACATCAGCTGGCATGGCTTAAAGTGATTGTAAAGTTTTTTTTTTCCTATAAAAATAATAAACATGTTATACTTACCTGCTCTGTTGCAGTGGATTTGCACAGAGCAGCCCAGATCAGCCCGGATCCCCCTCTTATCATGCCCCTCTTCTGTTATTCTGGCCCCTCCCTCCTGTTCATTGCCCCCCACAGCAAGTAGCTTGCTATGGGACGCATAGCTCCCCGTGTCCATTCACACACAGAGCCCTGATCCGGCTCTGTCCCCTCTCTCCCTTGATTGGCTAGCTGACTTTGATTGACAGCAGCCAATCAGGAAGGAGAATCTTGGATGGTTGAGACACTCGTGGACATCGCTGGACAGAGAGGGACCTCAGGTAAGTGTTTGGGGGCTGAGGGGGGCTACTGCACAAAAAATGCTTTTTATCTTAATGCATAGAATGCATTAAGATAAAAAAGCTTGCGCCTTTACAACCCCTTTAAGTGCCTTTTATGTGTGTGTAATGTACCACATTTTAGTAGGAATAAATTATTTTAAACGGAGAGCACTCGATTCTGTATCTTCTGTTGCATATGATTGTTATCCATGATTATACCTACAAAGGAGAGAGTCGGGCAGAGGGAACGGATGGTTTACTTACAACATCAATTCGAGTATACCTCTAAGGGTCACAGCTTGTTAAGACTCACTGGTAAAACAGGAGCAATAACATGAGGTGAGTGGCCAGTGAGCACAGGTGGAGGATTGCACGGGCACTTTATGTACTATTTTTATCACATCCTGTTAATTCACAGAGGTGGAAGGGGATGGATTTTTTTTGGGGGGGGGGGATTTTTTCTTGATTCATTTGCATGGGTGATTTTTTTTTTCACTTGCTGCATGCTTAGAATTTTAATGATTGGTTGTTTAAGTTGATATATATACAGTATGAGTTTAATCAGTTATTATGAGATAACATAGCACTTGCACTTTAGGTCTATTAAGGAGTTGTGTTGCACTATTATATGGGTTTATTATCTAACTAAACAATACATTTTCTGCATGAAGATGTGTATGATCTGATACATACATATGTATTTCTGTAATCATTCCAATTCTACAATATAATCAATGGTTAAGCAATAAGCATCCATGAGTGTTAATGTCCAATTCTATGGTACACTAGTTAGACCCAGCCCATATGAGCAATTAGCATTTTAAGAAGGTAGTTAGCAATGGAAGCTCTTAAATTTCTCTAATGGCAGATGTACTTTAAATGGAACATGTTGTAGGCTGTAATTTCCCTTTAGGAAATTCTTTCCCGTTTGCACACAAATGACTTGCATGTGGACTGTTCTTTTATTTACAGCTTAAAATTCTTGATACATGCATCTCTTTAAGAACTTGAAACACAGTCTCATATACATTAAGGTGATTTATGCATCAAATATCTCTGGCCTTGCAGCTGCAGCAACACGGTTTAAACATTTCATAATTCTTAGCAAACAGCCTTCTGCATCTCTCTGCCACAACTATCAATACCCAGCAGAGAGACATTTCCCAGCTTTGTAAGCATTTTCTACACCTATCCAGGCATCTTTCTGAAATGTGTCTAATCTCATCTAAGCATTTATTCGTGCAAAACAAAATCGTAATCCGGAAATTAATTTAAAATGATGATCACTCTGGGATCTGAATGGAGTAAGACATAATAAAATTGGAAATCTTATTTAATGACTTTGTGCAAACAGGCTGGAAGCACTATAATGTGTAACAACACAGTAACAGCCAATCAGATGTTCAGTAATGATTGCTAGAGGCCATTTTAGGGTCCGCTGAAAACCAATAACTCAGTTTTAGAAGGATTTATGTGGGTTTTATAACCGCGTTGAGACTTATTTACAAGAGTATTGAAATGGTCAAGTTGCTTGTTTTGTTTGCAGTTTTAAAGGGAATGTATAGTGGATTGGGTTATGTTTTCTTTATGTATTTTGTTACAGATTAAAGAATTTATTTCTTAAAAAAATGGTATTACTTTTAGTTAGACTACAATGTTTTTAAAGCGTAAACTTTTTTTTTTTTTTAGGTTTTTAGTTTTATATAGTGGGGTAGGGGTTGGAGCTCATGTCAAGTATTTATTTTAAAAATGCATACAGGCTGTCTCCAAAGATATAGAAGCTGTGACCCCTTACTATTCTATCACACACACCACATCCAGAACGAGAAAAAAAAAAACACTATTGGGACTCTAAAGGTGTCAAATCTTAATCAGAAGGTCCGTCCTTTTCTGTAAAATCATACATTTTGCTTACAACTATATAAAAGAAATCCTCAAGTTATACACAAAAAGCAATAGCCAAATTTGGACTTTGTACTTATCTAAATATTTCTTGGGAGGTAACACCTTAAAAATGCTGCTAAAAAATAGTTTGATTAACAAAATAGTACTAAAAAATACAATAATTAAAAACAGAATTGTCACATGCTCATGAAATGCTGTGAAAACACTTCCTCATGACCAGCCCATAATCACTGCCAAACCAAATTATCCTATCGAACCATGTTGTTGTGTTACCATAAGTAACATTACAAATATAACATGTGGTCTACATTGTTGAATCTATACCATGAAGAATTAAGGCAGTTCAGAAGACAAAAGGGGGTCCAACCCAGTACTAGCAAGGTGTACCTAATTAAGTGGCTGGTGAGTGTATGTGTATGTATATATATATATATATATATATATATATATATATATATATATATATATATATATATACATATACATATATATATATATATATATATATATATATTATATATATATATATATATATATATATATATATATACATATATATATATATATATATATATATATATATATATATATATATATATATATATATATATATATATATATATATATATATATATATATATATATATATATATGTATATATATATATATATATGTATATATATATATATATATACATGTATATATATATATATATATATATATATATACATGTATATATATATATATATATATACATGTATATATATATATATATATATATATATATATATATATATATATATATATACACACCATATTGTCAAAAGTATTGAGGCACCTGCCTTTACACGCATACAAACTTTAATGACATTCCAGTCTTAGTCCGTACGGTTCAATATTTATGTTGGCCCACCCTCTGCAGCTATAACAGCTTCAACTCTTTTGGGAAGGCTGTCACAAGGTTTAGGAGTGTGTCTATAGGAATGTTTGACCATTCTTTCAGAAGCACATTTGTGGGGTCAGGCACTGATGTGCATGAGAAGGCCCCTCTAATTCATCCCAAAGGTGTTCTATTAGGTTGAGGTCAGAACTCTGTGCAGGCAAGTCAAGTTCCCCCACCCCAAACTCACACATCTATGTCTTTATGGACCTTGCTTTGTGCACTGGTGCACAGTCATGTTGGAACAGGAAGGGGCCATCCCCAAACTGTTCCCACGAAGTTGGGAGCATGAAATCATCCAAAATGTCTTGGAATGCTGAAGCCTTAAGTGTTCCCTTCACTGGAACTAAGGGGCCAAGTCTAACCCCTGAAAAACAACCACACACCATAATCCTCATTCCACCAAATGATTTTCCGCAATAGAGTGTGGATGAGTGAGTTTGGGGTGGAGAAATTTGACTGGCCTGACCCCTCACTATAATTCCCCTCCACCAAAGGATTTGGACCAGTGCACAAAGCAAAGTCCATAAAGACATGGATGAGTGAGTTTGGGGTGGAGGAACTTGACTCCACTGAGTCTTGATAGCAACCTGATAGACCACCTTTGGGATGAATTAGAGCGGAGACTGCGAACCAGGCCTTTTCATCCAACATTAGTGCCTGACCTCACAAATGTGCTTCTAGAAGAATGGTCAAACATTCCCATAGACACACTCCTAAACCTGGTGTACAGCCTTCCCAGAAGAGTTGAAGCTGGTATAGCTGCAGAGGGTGGGCTAACTCAATATTGAACCCTACGCACTAAGACTGGGATGTCATTAAAGTTCATATGCGTGTAAAGGCAGGCGCCTCAATACTTTCTCAATACTTTTGACAATATGGTGTGTGTGTATATATATATATATATATATATATATATATACATACACTCACCAGCCACTTCATTAGGTACACCTTGCTAGTACTGGGTTAGACCCCTTTTGTCTTCTGAACTGCCTTAATTCTTCATGGTATAGATTCAACAATGTGCTAGGAACATTTCTCAGAGTTTTTAGTCCATATTGACATGATAGCATCATGCAGTTACTGCAGATTGGATAGCTGCACATCCATGATGCAAATCTCCCATTCTACCACTTCCCAAAGGTGCTCTATTGGATTGAGATCTGGTGACTGTGGAGGCCATTGGAGTACAGTAATTTTAGAAATCCACCCAAGTTGACCCACAGGTTGCCAACATCCCGATATCAGAGAACATGTAAAGAGAGTACCCTCCCAGTAAAAGTACTATGGGACTTTAAGGGCAACTAATCAAAATGTAGAAAAATAGAAATGTATTTTTTGATATAAAAGAAGTGTGGTGTATACATCACCATAAATCATAATACATAAAACCAGAGAGCAGAATTGGATCATATAAATACAGTTCCTTCAGTATTGAGCCCGACGCGTTTCAGGAGCGGTATAGAGCCCTTTCTTCAGGGGCATTTCATGTGACGTATTACTGCTATACAACATACTATAACGAAACACAATTGCAAATCAAAATCAGCATCAGGGACAAAAAAAATTTGAACAGGAGCATCGTTGAAACAAAGTCTAGAAAAACATACCGATCCAAAGTAGGTCTGCACTAGGGATGAGCCGAACACCCCCCGGTTCGGTTCGCACCAGAACCCGCGAACGGACCGAAAGTTCGCACGAACGTTAGAACCCCATTGACGTCTATGGGACTCGAACGTTCGAAATCAAAAGTGCTCATTTTAAAGGCTAATTTGCATGGTATTGTCCTAAAAAGGGTTTGGGGACCCGGGTCCTACCCCAGGGGACATGTATCAATGCAAAAAAAACTTTTAAAAACGGCTGTTTTTTCGGGAGCAGTGATTTTAATGATGCTTAAAGTAAAAAAAAAAAAAGTGAAATATTCCTTTAAATATCGTACCTGGGGGGTGTCTATAGTATGCCTGTAAAGTGACGCGTGTTTCCCATGTTTAGAACAGTCCCTGCACCAAATGTCATTTTTAAAGGAAAAAATCTCATTTAAAACTGCTTGCGGGTTTAATGTCATGTCGGGTCATGGCAATATGGATGAAAATCAGTGAGACAAACGGCATGGGTACCCCCCAGTCCATTACCAGGCCCTTTGGGTCTTGTATGGATATTAAGGGGAACCCCGCACCCAAATTAAAATAAGGAAAGGTGTGGGGCCACCAGGCCCTATATACTCTGAACAGCAGTATACAGGCGGTGCAAACAAGACAGGGACTGTAGGTTTGTTGTTAAGTAGAATCTGTTTGTAATTTTGAACATTTTTAACGTGTTTAGCTCCAGCCAAAAAATCTTTTCTAAGCTTTTTGGAAAACATAGGGAAGGGTTATCACCCCTGTGACATTTGTTTTGCTGTCTTTCCTCCTCTTCAGAAGATTTCACCTCACTTTTTTGTCCCAATGAAAAATGTTTTTTGAAAATTTGGGTTTTTTTGTGGAACAAGGATTGGAAAGCATCAGTGGAAAGGAGAAATTGTTTTCCCATATTAACTCTTACAGGAGAGAATTTCCCTTCCTAGGGGTAGATTTCATCTCACTTCCTGTTGTCTCCTTCCGTTTGCAAGTAGGAGTCGTTTGTAAGTTAGATGTTTGAAAGTAGGGTCCTGCCCTATATACTCAGCAGAAATTTGGGCCTTAGGTGTTGCTGTGGCCACAACACTGTAAGCCCTCACAGGGCCCTGCTGTGAAATATTAGATCAAGAATTGTAATTACATGCCCCTGTTGAACAGGAGCTGAAAAATTAGGCCTTAGGCACTGGTGCTGGTGCCACAACACTGCAACCCCTCACAGACACTCTAGTTGGAACGCAGGAACGAGCCCTGCTGCAAAGTATTGCTTCAAAAATTGTAATTACACGCCCCTGTTAGACAGGGGCAGAAAAATTGGGCCTTAGGCACTGGTGCTGGTGCCACAACACTGCAACCCCTCACAGACACTCTAGTTGGAACGCAGGAACGAGCCCTGCTGCAAAGTATTGCATCAAAAATTGTAATTACACGCCCCTGTTAGACAGGGGCAGAAAAATTGGGCCTTAGGCACTGGTGCTGGTGCCACAACACTGCAACCCCTCACAGACACTCTAGTTGGAACGCAGGAACGAGCCCTGCTGCAAAGTATTGCATCAAAAATTGTAATTACACGCCCCTGTTAGACAGGGGCAGAAAAATTGGGCCTTAGGCACTGGTGCTGGTGCCACAACACTGCAACCCCTCACAGACACTCTAGTTGGAATGCAGGAACGAGCCCTGCTGCAAAGTATTACATCAAAAATTGTAATTACACGCCCCTGTTAAACAGGGGCTGAAAAATTGTGCCTTAGGCACTGGTGGTGGCGCCCAGAACCAAAAATGTTCTTACAAGCTATCAGCGTGATGATTGAGGAGGAAGAGGATAATTACTCAGGGATAGCCACTCAGCATCAGCATAGGCAGTCTTTGAAGGGATCTGAGATTTCAAAAATAATTATTCGGTTACATCAGCATCAGGTGCTTGGTAGCTGGTGGTGATCCAAGACTCATTCATTTTTATGAAGGTCAGCCGATCGACCGAGTCGGTGGACAGACGCACCCTGTGATCGGTTACCACGCCTCCAGCAGCACTGAATGTGCGTTCCGAAAGAACGCTGGATGCAGGACAGGCCAGTAGCTCAATTGCATACTGTGCAAGCTCTGGCCAGTGATCCATCCTCAAGACCCAGTAACCCAGAGGATTTTCGGTGGGAAAGGTGTCCAAGTCTGATCTTGCCCCTAGGTATTCCTGCACCATGTAAAACAGACGCTGGCGATGGTTGCTGGAACCGATCATACCTTGGGGCTGCGGACCAAAAAATTGTCTGAACGCATTGGTCAGACGGCCACCTTCTCCACCGCTCCTTCTTTGACTGACCGAAGCCTCAGCAACACGTTGTCCAGAAACAGGAGTTTGTAACCTCCCAGTCTCTGGGAACGCGTTGCACAGACCTTTCTGCAAGGCCTCCCGAAGATGTTTCATCCTCTGCTCCCTCTGCGATGGCAAGATAAGGTCCGCAACCTTACCCTTGTAACGTGGATCAAGGAGGGTTGCCAGCCAGTATTGGTCCTTCTGCTTGATACCACGAATACAAGGATCCTTACGCAGGCTTTGCAGGATCAGGGAGGCCATGCAGCGTAGGTTTGCTGAGGCATTCGGTCCGGAGTCCTCTGGGTCACTAAGAACGACATGGTCCGCAGCCACCTCCTCCCAGCCACGTACAAGTCCATGTGTTTCTTGGGACTGATCCCTTAAAGACTGCTGCTGATGCTGAGTGCCAGGCTCCACCTCCATACTGACACAATCTTCCTCCTCCTCCTCTTCCTCCTCGTCCTCTTCCTGTGTGATCGGCGGGCACGCAGGAACACTGTCTGGATAAAGGGGGCCTTGAGAGCTAAGGAAGTCCTCCTCTTCCTGCCTCTGTTCTGCCTCAAGTGCCCTGTCCATTATTCCACGCAGCGTGTGCTCCAACAGGTGGACAAGGGGGACAGTGTCACTGATGCATGCACTGTCACTGCTCACCATCCTCTTGGCCTCCTCGAATGGTGACAGGACAGTGCATGCATCCCTGATCATGGCCCACTGGCGTGGGGAAAAAAAACAAGCTCCCCTGACCCTGTCCTGGTGCCATAGTCGCACAGGTACTCATTGATGGCCCTCTGCTGCGTGTGCAGCCGCTGCAGCATGGCCAACGTTGAGTTCCACCTGGTGGGCATGTCACAGATTAGGCGGTTCTTGGGCAGGTTAAACTCCTTTTGGAGGTCCGTCAGCCGAGCACTGGCATTATATGACCGGCGGAAATGCACACAGACTTTTCTGGCCTGCCTCAGGACATCCTGTAAGCCCGGGTACCTGCCCAAGAACCGCTGCACCACCAAGTTAAGGACGTGAGCCAAACAGGGCACATGGGTCATTTGTCCCTGTCGGAGGGCAGAGAGGAGGTTGGTGCCATTGTCGCAAACCACCATTCCTGCCTTAAGTTGGCGTGGCGTCAACCACCTCTGAACCTGCCCCTGCAGAGCTGACAGAACCTCTGCCCCAGTGTGGCTCCTGTCCCCCAAGCACACCAGCTCAAGCACCGCACGGCATCTTTTGGCCTGCGTACTTGCGTAGCCCCTTGAACGCCTACGGAGCACCGCTGGTTCCGAGGAAGAGGCCATGGAGGAAGAAGAAGAGGAGGGGGTGGAGGAGAGAGGTGTGTCACAATCAGCATTTTGGAGGCGTGGTGGCGGAACAACCTCCAACACTACTGCACCTTGTCCTGCATCCTTCCCAGCTGCCAGCAGAGTCACCCAATGCGCCGTGAAACTTAGGTAACGTCCCTGTCCATGCCTGCTGGACCATGAGTCAGCGGTAATATGCACCTTACCGCTGACCGCCCTGTCCAGCGAGGCATGGACATTGCCTTCCACATGCCGGTAGAGAGCCGGAATCGCCTTCCGTGAGAAAAAGTGGCGTTTGGGTACCTGCCACTGAGGAACCGCACATTCCACAAACTCACGGAAGGGGGCAGAGTCTACCAACTGAAAAGGCAGCAGTTGAAGTGCTAGCAATTTTGCCAAGCTAGCATTCAACCGCTGGGCATGTGGATGGCTGGGAGCAAACTTCTTTCGGCGGTGCAGCAGCTGGGGCAGGGAAATTTGCCTGGTACAATCTGACGTCGGTGTACCAAAAGCAGATTGCCCACAAGTACTTGGCTGTGACACACCTAATTCTACACCTTCATTCCTCTCACTGCAGGTCTCAGAGAGGACTGAAGGTCTAGTGGGGTTGGAAATCTCAGCTGATGAGGAGCAAGGAGAGATCCTCTTTGTTCTTTGGTGTGGGTCTTTTAGATACGCTTGCCAACGAACTGCATGGCAGGTCAACATATGTCTGGTCAAGCATGTGGTACCCAAGCGGGAGATGTTTTGGCCACGCGAGATACGCTTGAGACATATGTTGCAAATAGCAGCGGTGCGATCTGATGCACTCGTCTCAAAAAAGGCCCACACCAAAGAACTTTTTGAATAACGCGCAGAGACTGCAGCGCCCTGCACATGTGGAGCTTTGGGGTGTGATGCAGTCAATGTGCTGCCCTTAGGCTGGCCCCTGGAGGGCATCCTGCCTCGTTGGTGATGTGCCGCCGCCTCCTCCTCATCCTCCTCCTCCTCCTCTCTCCTATCAGGCACCCACGTTGAGTCAGTGACCTCATCATCCCCTCCCTCCTCATCACTGGAGCAAACCTGGCAGTATGCTGCAGCAGGGGGAGCATGACTGCCAGATTGCTGTCCTTCTTGGGCACCCCCTCTGTCCGTGCTCATGTTACTGCCTTCATCGAGCTCAGTATCGTCATCAGAGCCTTCCAAACGCTGGGCATCCTCCTGGAGCATGTACCCAACACTGTGGTCAAACAGTTCGAGGGAATCCTCATGAGGACATGGTGGAGCTAGGGAAGGAGTCACTGATGACATTGAGCTGAGGGAAGAGGCCGCTGCTTTGCCAGACAAAGCACCCTGGGCATGGGTGAGAGAGGATGAGGAGGATGAGGACGGCTTGGTCATCCACTCGACCAAGTCTTCCGCATGTTGCGGCTCAACACGGCCAGCTGCCGAAAAAAAGGCCAAGCGTGTCCCATGGCCACGTGCTGATGAGGATGCACCGTCTCCACGACCAGCACTAGACACAGAGCCTGCTTGCCCTCTCTTATTGGCTTGTGACTGTCTGCCTCTCCTTCTTGGCCTTCCAGACATACTAATGGCCTGTAGCTGCACTAAGCTGGGATAGAACACCTGTAATTTTCTTCAAGTAGCTTTATATACTGTAACCAGACAAGCCTGCCTGTCAGTAGGAAGATAACAGGAACGGATCTAGCTGAACACTGTGAGCAGGACGCACTGTACTAAATGTAAATAGTCTAGCTGCCTGACCGTGGTACTAATAGGATCAAATAGAACACCTGTAATTTTCTTCAGGTAGCTTTATATACTGTAACCAGACAAGCCTGCCTGTCAGTAGGAAGATAACAGGAACGGATCTAGCTGTACACTGTGAGCAGGACGCACTGTACTAAATGTGAATAGTCTAGCTGCCTGACCGTGGTACTAATAGGATCAAATAGAACACCTGTAATTTTCTTCAGGTAGCTTTATATACTGTAACCAGACAAGCCTGCCTGTCAGTAGGAAGATAACAGGAACGGATCTAGCTGAACACTGTGAGCAGGACGCACTGTACTAAATGTAAATAGTCTAGCTGCCTGACCGTGGTACTAATAGGATCAAATAGAACACCTGTAATTTTCTTCAGGTAGCTTTATATACTGTAACCAGACAAGCCTGCCTGTCAGTAGGAATTTAACAGGAACGGATCTAGCTGAACACTGTGAGCAGGACGCACTGCACTAAATGTAAATAGTCTAGAAGATAACAGGAACGGATCTAGCTGAACACTGTGAGCAGGACGCACTGCACTAAATGTAAATAGCAGGAACGGATCTAGCTGAACACTGTGAGCAGGACGCACTGCACTAAATGTAAATAGCAGGAACGGATCTAGCTGAACACTGTGAGCAGGATGCACTGCACTAAATGTAAATAGCAGGAACGGATCTAGCTGAACACTGTGAGCAGGACGCACTGCACTAAATGTAAATAACAGGAACGGATCTAGCTGAACACTGTGAGCAGGACGCACTGCACTAAATGTAAATAGCAGGAACGGATCTAGCTGAACACTGTGAGCAGGACGCACTGCACTAAATGTAAATAGCAGGAACGGATCTAGCTGAACACTGTGAGCAGGACGCACTGCACTAAATGTAAATTGCAGGAACGGATCTAGCTGAACACTGTGAGCAGGACGCACTGCACTAAATGTAAATAGTCTAGAAGATAACAGGAACGGATCTAGCTGAACACTGTGAGCAGGACGCACTGCACTAAATGTAAATAGCAGGAACGGATCTAGCTGAACACTGTGAGCAGGACGCACTGCATTAAATGTAAATAGTCTAGATAGAAGATAACAGGAACGGATCTAGCTAAACTGAATACAGTGTATATATATATATGCAACACCTGGGATGCATATATATACACAATACACTGTAAGTGCAGCTAACTGACTGACTGTTCTGCCTAATCTATCTAACTCAAATCAAATGACACTGTCTCTCTCTCTCTCTATCTCTCAGCACACCGGAACACACACTACACAGGGCCGCCGTGCAGGCGGCCTTATATAGTGTGGGGTGTGTACTAAATCCCCTGAGCCATAATTGGCCAAAGCCACCCTGGCTTTGGCCAATTACAGCTCTCTCTACTGACGGCGCTGTGATTGGCCAAGCATGCGGGTCATAGTGCATGCTTGGCCAATCATCAGCCAGCAATGCACTGCGATGCCGCAGTGAATTATGGGCCGTGACGCGCCACACGAATTTAGCGCGAACGGCCCATAACGTTCGCAATTCGGCGAACGATCGAACAGCCGATGTTCGAGTCGAACATGGGTTCGACTCGAACACGAAGCTCATCCCTAGTCTGCACTATGAGTACCACCTGATATGGAGCCAAAGATGAAAAGGGGCTCAGATGTTACAGGGAAACTTTGAGGGATATGAGACCTGGAAAAGTAATTATTTCAGTTTGTTTTCGGGAATGTTTACGGGCATTAGGTGAGTTTGAACAAGTGGAAAGCCAATTTTCCGAAATTGCAGATTTGAATGGTACTGCTGATTGTACTGGTAGTATTATCGGATACCACAAAGAACAAAAATGCTTCTGTAGAGAGAACAGATTTTTTTGTAAGAACAAGATTTAACATGTGATTTTGAGGTGACAAATTAAGTAGTATTAAGTAATCTAATCTTTGACACTAATATTCTTGTTGGAACCGAGTACGTTCCGTATTCATATGTAAGTAAGTGTAAGTAAAACAATGGACATCTTGAGCCCCCCAGAGATGGTCTCTGTAGCCACGCCGGTTATTATCATAATAGTACAACACAAGCAGGTAAACAGAGAACCCCTCCATAATATTCTAATTTAAAAAAAAAGAAGGTTTTAGCTTTTAATTACTGAGGTACAGTGGAGACGGAAAGTATTCAGACCCCCTTAAATTTTTCACTCTTTGTTATATTGCAGCCATTTGCTAAACATTTAAGCTCATTTATTTCTGCATTAATGTACACACAGCACCTCATATTGACAGAAAAACACAGAATTGTTGACATTTTTGCAGATTTATTAAAAAAGAAAAACTGAAATATCACATGGTCCTAAGTATTCAGACCCTTTGCTCAGTATTTAGTAGAAGCACCCTTTTGATCTAATACAGCCATAAGTCTTTTTGGGAAAGATGCAAGTTTTGCAACAAGTTTTTCACACCTGGATTTGGGGATCCTCTGCCATTCCTCCTTGCAGAGATCCTCTCCAGTTCTGTCAGGTTGGATGATAAACGTTGGTGGACAGCCATTTTTAGGTCTCTCCAGAGATGCTCAATTGGGTTTAAGTCAGGGCTCTGGCTGGGCCATTCAAGAACAGTCATGGAGTTGTTGTGAAGCCACCCCTTCATTATTTTAGCTGTGTGCTTAGGGTCATTGTCTTGTTGGAAGGTAAACCTTCGGCCCAGTCTGAGGTCCTGAGCACTCTGGAGAAGGTTTTCGTCCAGGATATCCCTGTACTTAGCCGCATTCATCTTTCCCTCGATTGCAACCAGTCGTCCTGTCCCTGCAGCTGAAAAACACCCCCACAGCATAATGCTGCCACCACCATGCTTCACTGTTGGGACTGTATTGGACAGGTGATGAGCAGTGCCTGGTTTTCTCCACACATACCGCTTAAAATTAAGGCCAAGAAGTTCTATTTTGGTCTCATCAGACCAGAGAATCTTATTTCTCACCATCTTGGAGTCCTTCAGGTGTTTTTAGCAAACTCCATGCGGGCTTTCATATGTCTTGCACTGAGGAGAGGCTTCCGTCGGGCCACTCTGCCATATAGCCCCGACTGGTGGAGGGCTGCAGTGATGGTTGACTTTCTTCAACTTTCTCCCATCTCCCGACTGCATCTCTGGAGCTCAGCCACAGTTATCTTTTAGGTTCTTCTTTACCTCTCTCACCAAGGCACTTCTCCCCCGATAGCTCTAGGAAGGGTTCTGGTCCTCCCAAACATCTTCCATTTAAGGATTATGGAGGCCACTGTGCTCTTAGGAACCTTAAGTGCAGTAGAAATTTTTTTTGTAATCTTGGTCAGATCTGTGCCTTGCCACAATTCTGTCTCTGAGCTCTTCAGGCAGTTCCTTTGACCTCATGATTCTCATTTGCTCTAACATGCATTGTAAACTGTAAGGTCTTATATAGAAAGGTGTGTGGCTTTCCTAATCAAGTCCAATCAGTATAATCAAACATAGCTGGACTCAAATGAAGGTGTAGAACCATCTCAAGGATGATCAGAAGAAATGGACAGCACCTGAATTAAATATATGAGTGTCACAGCAAAGGGTCTGAATACTCAGGACCATGTGATATTTCAGTTTTTCTTTTTTAATAAATCTGCAAAAATGTCAACAATTCTGTGTTTTTCTGTCAATATGGGGTGCTGTGTGCACATTAATGAGGAAAAATGAACTTAAATGATTTTAGCAAATGGCTGCATGTGTAACCACGCAAAGCAAAGGGGGAGGGAAGGGGGAGGGATAGCAAAACGATAACATAAACACGGGGGCCGTTCTTTACATTGGCCACGGAGTCAGAAGACATATACGGGCCAAGTATGACACCCCGCCCCCCCATCCTAAAAAACAAGGGGAGGAGGGGGAAGCACACAACAAGAACAAGCTCCAATTAACACAGCCTCCGATTCAGAACAGGGATCACACACACATATCAGCCCAATAGTCGCACCTAAGGGAAAGCATTCCTACAACTAGCATACCCATGTCTTGTCAGAGTTGAAGACAGACCCAACCCAGAATCACCACCAGAATGCTGTGCTATGTGTTTCCCAAATAATAGAGAACAACATAGAGATATACAGCTGTGACTAATAAATAGGGAGGAAGTGGATGACATCCGTGCATAATAACACAGACTGGCTAAAACAGCCACAAAAAAACAGGGGGCACAGTCCATAAATGAAAAGTATCCAGGATATCCATACATTTATGGTAGCTGAGCATATCATTCATGTGATTCATGTGCAGTTGAATGATTGGTTGTCTATTTCCAGGCTTAGCTTCAAGGGATTATAAAGCAAGAATAAACAGCATATATAGCAAATACACATATAGTAAATTGGCAGAATATTACAATCCAGTATACAGAGTATCCATCGTACCCAGCCAAAGACCCCTCTATCAGAGATCCTTCTCACAAACACCTGATTCGAACCCTTCCAAGAATGGCCTATAAATTGGTTGGGTATTCAAGCCAGGTGGATGGGTGGCATTCAGCTCCATAATCCAGCGGGCTTCCCGCTGCAGGAGGAGTTTGTTCCAATACCGTGAACTCATTGTCATGTTCAAGAAACCAGTTTCAGAGGATTTGAGCTTTGTGACATGGTGCATTATCCTGCCAGAAGTAGCCATCAGAAGATGGGTACACTGTAGTCATAAAGGGATGGACATGGTCAACAATACTCAGGTAGGCCATGGTGTTTAATCAATGCTTAGTTTGTACTAAGGGGCCCAAAGTGTGCCAAGAAAATGACCCCTCACTATTATACCACCACCAGCCTGAACCGTTGATACAAGGCAGGACGGATCCATGCTTTCATGTTGTTTTTACGCCAAATTCTGACCCTACCATCTGAATGTCACAGCTGACATCAAGACTCATCAGATCAGACAACATTTTTACAATCTTCTATTGTCCAATTTTGGTGAGCCTGTGCGAATCGTAACCTCAGTTTCCTGTTCTTAGCTGACAAGAGTGGCATCCGATGTGATCTTTTGCTTTTGTAGCCCACCTGCTTCAAGGTTCGATGTTTTGTGCATTCTGAGATGGTATTCTGCATACCTTGTTTGTAACGAGTGGTTATTTGAGTTACAGTTGCCTTTCTATCATCTCGAACCAGTCTGCCCATTCTCCTCTGACATCTGACATCAACAAGTTATGTTCATCCACACAGCTGCAGCTTACTGTATATTTCCTCTTTTTTTGGACCATTCTCTGTAAACTCTAGAGATGGTCCCTGTAGAAACCTGTTTGTGGACATTCCTTTCATTCTACAGATTACAGGTTGAATCTTCCTTGAGACCCTTGATTACTTGAAGTGTCAAGGGCTCCTGAATAATGTCTATATAGTATTCGCAGATTGGCTATATCACCCAGACGTGTTGGTTCCACTTTATGAATACAAGTACATGTTGTATTATTTCTGGAAGATCATGTCAGAAAGGGGTCTTTTAAAGCAGTAATAAACTCCGCTTTTTATCTTGTCCCTACAGTTAAGCTTATAATAAGGCTTACCAGTAGGTACTGTAAATATCTCCTACACATGCACCATTTAGGAGATATTTATATGTGTAGCACCTGGTGACATCACCAGTGCATGTGCACTATGCTCTCAATTGATGGCATGCTGTCCATCGAGAGAGCTGATCCACAGCGGTGACTAGCGTTTACATGCGCGGGAGTGATGTCATCGTGGTTTGGGCGTTCAAACGATCGGAGACTACGAACCCGGAAGGAAGTCTGGGTGAGATGGATTCCCTGTCAGCCTTTGAAGATTGCATTATATTTCCAGCAATACATGAAGCTGTTGATGACCCCTTCCTGAGTTTGATCTGGAAGTTTCAAAACTGCAGTGTTTCCATGGATGAAGTGGATGACCTTATTTATTTATGATGTCATGTTTTACAGCCATCTCCACTGTGAGTGAATCCTTCACCACTATCTCTTTTTTTTGCACTGAATTTGAAGCACTGAAGAACATTCACAGACTTATTGATTTATTTTTAGTTTCACTTGGGGACTATGGGGGTTATTTACGAAAAGGCAAATCCACTTTGCACTACAAGTGCACTGCAAGTTCACTTTCAAGTGCAGTCGCTGTAGATCTGAGGGGGACATGCAAGGAAAATAAAAAACAGCATTTTAGCTTGCACATGATTGGATGATAAAATCAGCAGAGCTTCCCTTCACTTCAGATCTACAGTGACTGCACTTCCAGGTGCACGTTCAGTGCACTTACAAGTGCACTTGCAGTGCACTTGTAGTGCAGAGTGGATTTGCTATTCGTAAATAACCCCCTATATGTATATTTTCTATATATTTATTTTTTTATATAATTTCTCTTATATTTATACATATTTCTTTGCACATACTTTGTTGTTTGAGCGCAGCTATCCATTATTAGTATTGTATCTTTATTTTCACTCTTTAGTGAAGCACTGTAGCTGCAGCTGATATTTATATATTCATTGTTATTGATTGTGCTGGTGTCACCCATATTATATATTACAGCCATCTCCGTTCACTCCAAGACCAGCAACCCTTTTTTATACAAGTATTCAAGGAACCTTTGTATCCTGAAAGAGCACCATCTCTCTTTCTATGTGATTAATAAATCCTCTTTTTATCTTCTATGATATGTATGTTTAATACACTAATTATTAGTTAGTTTATACGTTTATGCTTTAGGATGTGTTCATGCACCTTTCATATTAGAAGGAGTAGGGTAGAGTTTGTTTTTAATAGGTATATCTATGTTTCTAATATGTGTTTTGTGTCTTTAAAATTATTCTACAAATAAAACAATGTTTCTTTAGCCATTGGTAGCATATAGACATATATAATTATTATTTTTTCCTTATATTTGAGCTCTCCTGGTAGCCCTGCAAAGTGTATATTTTTTTAACCCTTTTGTTTCCGGAGAAAACCCACACGGAGAAAACATTTAGATGGCATTGATTACCACCCAACAGTAGACATGTGCACTGCTGAAAAATGTGTTAGTTTTCATTTCATTTGTTTTTTTTTTTGTTTTATTTTGGGTCATGATCGAAAAACGTTATTTTGAATAAATCAAATTAAAATTAGTTATGTTCCATTCCTTTAGAAAAAAAAAATTAAAAATTTGTAAATTTGAAAATTCCACAATTCGGAAATGCGGAATGTAGCGATACCCCCACAGGGGCTGCTTAAGTATGTTCAGTCCGTTACTTTGCCAACTCTGACCAATGAGAAACACACACGTTATAATAAAATACAGAAATTGTCTTTACTGCAATATTTCTGTGTAAGAATAACAAACAGTAAGAATATATTTGAGTAATCAACTAGAGAACAATAACTGCAATATAGCTCTCAAGCTGCTTTCAAGGGAATCCCAAGAGCAGAGGCACCCTTAAATGGCATACAAAGCACAATATCACACTTTAAATTGGATTGGTTACCTCTACTCAGGTTGGGTCTATGAGTCCAGACAGGAGGAGAGCAGAGGAATGACTCCCTTTGTGTCAGGCTTCTCTCTTCTGTCCCCTGACACCACAGAAATAAGAAATGACACCACAGGCCCAACTTTAAACACATTATACAAATCAACAGGTAATAGCTTAACTTCTTATATAACCTGTCCCACACAATTAATGCATATGCAGAACCCTGAGTATGGGTGTGGATCCGTATGGCACTAGTAGTTTCAGTCCTTTTGAAGCAAAGATAAGATTTGGTGTCTTCAGCTAGCCACTTTCGCACTTAAACTCCTGAATAGCAGGGCCAAACAACTTAACTTGCCCAGATTATCAAGTGAAACAGACAGAGTTTTGTTCAACAATGTGAGAGGACAATGATGTCTGTATACAGTGTCCCAAAAATGGATAGCCTTATCCCTTTATCCATGTGGTACTACAAGTGTCAGTAAGATGACTACCAGCAATGATGTCTGTATACAGAGTTCAGATAACTCCTTCTGTAGTGCAGTGTCTCTGTTCCCTGCAGATGGGCAGAAATGCCCTCTCATTAAATCCTTCAATCAAGGCCCAAAACAAACATCCTTGAACAGACAAGCTCTCTTGGCAACCTGACTGGTCACCTCACACTGGAACGATTCACTGTCGGTGTAGGTGCGCCTCGATATACAGCTGGGATCCCCCTCTCTCAGGCTGGACATCCCAACTGGCAGTAGAGGCCTGAACCGTGCAGCGAGATCATCTGAGAGACAGCATCTCTTCCTTAGGTCTGGTTTCTTTCCTCCCTCAAGGCTGACTGACTGTTCTTCAGGACACAAAATGGAGTTTTTACTTTTCTGTCACAGAGTATCCTGGACTTTTTGTACCTCCTTTCTGAATACCAGGCTATAGAGCCACTTGGTGAGGGAACTGCATGTCCCAGAATCCATTGCAGCTGCTTCCTGCAGCTTAGTACAGTCTCTCTGATTGGCTGTTGTAACTGTGCCTTTAATTGGCTTACTTCTTCCTGTCAATAGGGGCACAAGAGAGGCTACTGAATGCACAGCTCTGTGTGTGTCAACTCACATTACAGTGCCTTGCAAAAGTATTCACCCCCTTGGCATTTTTCGTGTTTTGTTGCCTCACAACCTGGAATTAACATGGATTGTTTAAGGATTTGCATCATTTAATTTACCGAACATGCCCACAACTTTGAAATTTTTTTTTATTGTGAAGCAAACAACAAATGGGACAAAATAACAGAAAAAGTCAATGTGCATAACTATTCACCCCCCTAAAGTCAATACTTTGTACACCTCCAAGTCGCTTTGGCTAAGTCTCTATGTGCTTCATCTTACCATTGGTATTTTTGCCCATTCCTCCTTGCAAAACTGCTTCAGAATCTGTTCACAAGCAAGTCTGACCACATATTTTCTATTGGATTAAGGTCTGGGCTTTGACTAGGCCATTTCAACACATTTACATGTTTCCCCTTAAACCACTCAAGTGTTGCTTTAGCAGTGTGTTTGGGGTCATTATCTTGCTGAAAGGTGAACTTCCGTCCTAGCCTCAAATCACACACAGAATGGTACAGGTTTTGCTCAAAAATATCCCTGTATTTAGCACCATCCATCTTTCTCTCAACTCTGACCAGTTTCCCAGTCCCGACGGCTGAAAAACATCCCCACAGCAGAATCCTGCCACCACCATGTTTCACTGTGTGGATGGCGTTCTTTGGGTGATGTGATGTGTTGGGTTTGCGCCAGACATAGCGTCCGTTTCTTTAAAGGCCAAAAAGTTCAATTTTAGTCTCATCAGACCAGAGCACCTTCCTCCATACATTTTGGGAGTCTCCCACATACCTTTTCGCAAACTAAAAACCTGCCATTTTGTTTTTTGCTGAAAGTAATGGCTTTCTTCTGGCCACTCTGCCATAAAGCCAAACTCTATGGAGTGTACGGCTTATTGTCGTCTTACGTACAGATACTCCAGTCTCTGCCATGGAACTCTGCAGCTCCTCCAGGGTTACCTTAGGTATCTGTGCTGCCTCTCTGATTAATTGATTAATGCCCTCCTTGTCTGGTCCGTGAGTTATGGTGTGCGGCCGTCTCTTTGCAGGTTTGCTGTTGTGCCATGTTCTATCCATTTGGTTATGATAGATTTGATGGTGCTCCTAGGGATCATCAAAGATTTTGATATTTTTTTATAACCTAACCCTGACTTGTACTTCTCAACAACATTGTCCCTTACTTGTTTGGAGAGTTCCTTGGTCTTGGTTAGTGGTGTCTCTTGCTTATGTGTTGCAGCCGCTGAGGCCTTTCAAAAAGGTATGTATATGTAATGACAGATCATGTGACACTTAGATTGCACACAGGTGGACATCATTTCACTAAGTATGTGACTTTTGAAGGTAATTGGTTGCACCAGAGCTTTTTATGGGCTTCATAACAAAGGGGGTGAATACATATGCACATGCCAATTATCAGTTTTTAGTTCTGAAAAATAGTTTTATGTATATATTTTTCTAATTTTACTTCACCAACTTAGACTATTGTGTTCTGATCCATCACATATAATTCAGATTGAAAAAACATTGAACTAATAAAGGCTGTGATGTAACAAAATAGGTAAAAAACCAAGGGGGTGAATACTTTTGCAAGGCACTGTACATTAACTCAGTCAGCGAAACAGGAAGAAAGGGGAGGGGGAATCCCCCTTGCAGCTGCTGACAGGCAGCTTTCCCTAACTTAAGCTGGAAAGCCTGTGTACATTTTTCTGGCCAGCTTGGCGGGGTCATGAGTTATAGAGTGAGACACCCGCTACAGAAATAATAACTAACTAATAATAACTATTAAATTGTAACTATTAGAATTTCCTTTCAAAATTGGCTGTTTATGAACCTAACGAATACGAATTATCCGATATAATGAATGCCGCATCTAAATGAATGGAACGTAACAAATTAATAATAATAAATAATAATAATAATAAAAAGTTTTTCTTCTTCTTCTTCTTATTTATTATTATTAATTTGTTACATTCCATTCGCTTAGATGCGGCATTTGTTATTTCGGATAATTCGTAACTTTGGATAAATTTTTATTCGTTACGTTCACTAACAGCCAAATTCCAATATCTATAATTTAATAGTTAGTAATAGTTATTATTATTAGTTAGTTATTATTTCTGATTTTAGAATTTTCGGATTTTCAGATTTTTGTTCTTATTTTTATATTTTCGTTCTTTTAAATTTTCATATTTTTTTCCTATTTTCGGATTTTCGAATTTTTCAAATTTTTGAATTTTTTTATTTTCCAGAATTTTCGAATTTATGAATTTTCGTTATTAAAAAATTTGTTAAACGGGTTTTCGTTAATTCGAATATTTCTGAATTAACTAATTTGTCGAATTTCAACGAAAAACAAATTTGGAATTAAACAAATTGCACATGTCTACCCAAAAGTCTAGTTATCTGACCATCATGATGATCCAAAATGTTTAGTACTTTAGTAAATCTAACTTTTCTCTGACTTTACTTGCTGCATGTTTTTTTCCAGGTCAAGCCAAATATCTAGCATTATTAAAAGAAGACTACCACTGCCAGATCCCATACTTTTCTCACTACACTTATCTTTTAAACTGTATCTGTAGCCGTCTGTAGCCTGACCATTTTTTTTGTTTGTTTTTATTTATTATTATATTTTCATGTCTGTGTCCTTTTGGAAATGTTTCCCTTAACTTCATGTCCTGGAGACACAATAGGAAGTCAAAGGATATCTCTCTAAAGTTGATGGGACATCCCCTTTTATACCATTGCAACTGGAATAGATGTCCACATTAATAGACGTCCCCTTTATTTTTGTTCTCCACCATAAAAGTTTGGATTTCCCATCAATTGCTTTCACTTTGCTTGAACTAATAAAGAGGGTAAATCTACAAAGCAAAGCAAGGACCTAGACTACAATAAAATCCTTCAATCTGAAACAGAAATGCCACACCAAAATATTTGGCCTCAAAGTAAGGTTTTGTTGCCATGCCATGCCATATCCTGGGTAAAATCACTGTCACACAAGTCCACACAAACAGACCATCATATTTCCACAAGCCCTGATGAAGGGGGCGCAGTGTGGTCCTCAATTATTTGGGTGTGGTGCTTCGATTTGAGATTTAAGTATTGTCCACACATAACTCAAATGCCAACAGGGATATAATTAGCACAACATTGATAAAATACATTTTGAGCACTTAGGGTAAGTGTCACTTACCACCATTTGAAGGTTCTAGCCCCATCAAACTACTATTCTATGCAATACAAACCTGACAGAGTTTCAACTTCTAACCTTTCCCCACTCCATCAAACCTAAAACAAAAAAAATGTGGCTAAAGATACACTTTAAGAACACTATTATAATGCTTAGCCATAACCCAAAATCCCTAATTATGCATCTAAATAAAGATTCCTTTTTTTTCTTTTTGTGCTTGGAACAGCTAGGTCATGTTTGCTTGTAAGTGGTGTAAATTGGTACGTGCAGCACAAAGAAATATATTTAGCGTATAAAAGTGGTTATTTTATCACAGGCAAAGGTCTTTACAAATGCTCTATAGATCAAAATGAATGTAATCTGCAGTATTTCATTCAGTGAAAGGCACTTACATGTTTCTCAATAGATAGACGGTATGGGGCATGTAACGAGAACATGAAGAAGGAATTCTTTTCAGATCCTTGTATCTTTATTAGTTATTTCAGGAGTTCAAAGTTTTAGAGGCTGAAAGCATTTTTGTGCTGTGGCAAGCCATTTTTTCCCAAGACACCTTAGAAATAAACTGCAACATTCTATAGTTTGTATGGAACAGAAAAAAACATTGCCAAATAATATTTTTTTCTTTTAGTATATTGTAAATGAAAATATTTATATAGATCATTAAAGCAACGTTCCACCCAAAAATGGAACTTCTGATTTAAGTGATGGTGTCCCCCTGACATGCCACATTTGGCATGTCATTTTTTTTGGGGAGGGGGGGCGGATACCCTCTTTTTAGAGGCACCCAGCTCCCACTTCCTCCCGGGGCTTCGCAGCGCCAGAAGGAAGTTCACCTCTCCCCCTCCAATCTGCAATCTTCTGGGACATGTCACAGGTCCCAGAAGATTGCCTGGCCATTCACAGTGCGGCTCGCACATGTGCAGTGCATGCCCGGCTGTGAAACCACAGCCGGATGCTCATAGTTACAATGTTGGCGCTGCAGACAGGAGGGAGAGAGGAGTGGGGCTTCCTTCGCCCGCATCGCTGGAGCATGGGACAGGTAAGTGTCTGATTATTAAAAGTCAGCAGCTACATTTTTTGTAGCTGCTGACTTTTAAATTGGTGGAACTCCGCTTTAATGTGCTCTTTGTAACACATCTTCCCTGGAGGCAAATAGGTGAACCAAATCATATGGCTGTGTATTGCCATTTTTCTGGGAAGATTGCTACTCAGCCAGCCACCTGCCATCCAAGTCGACAAGCTGGACACCTTCCTTAGCTGTGACAAGAACCTGGGAAAACTAAAGAAACCTAAAGCAATTTGCCTATTAACCCTGTGACAGACCTAGCCGGGACAGAGGCTGTTGGAGAGGACTGAATGCAAGCCTCTTGCCTTTTGATTATGGGCCCTGGATTTTCAATGGAACAATACTCTTTGTGAGGTGAATTAGAAATCCAGTCTGAACTGTACTAATCGGACTCAGTCGTGTATATATTGTATGTTGTTTGATTCTGTTGGGGACTCCTTGCTGTGGTCATCTGGGATTTGTGTCCCTGAAGAGGGAGGTGGGATTCCTCCAGCAGCCCCCTGCTGATAAGACTGATTCATACTGTTGGGACACATACTGTGAGGAGATGCTGGTGTCATCAACTCCAACTACCTGTGTTTATGTTAATTGAATGAGCTGATCACATTGTCCTCTATACAATGTAGGAGACGGGACGACTCCTATTGGAGCTGCTGCTATTGTGAGAAAATGTCCTGTGATAATTAACTCAGTCTGGGCAATAGGTCATGTCTCAGTCACCTAGGCTGTATAAAGGATTAGTTAATTAGCTCATGTTAATTAGGTTAATTAGGTTCCAGTTGTATTGTTAGAGGAGGTTCCAACGGCATATAAAGTCTTGTAATTTTGATTCTAAAAAAGTCAGTTCATGTTAGCAACAAGCAAGTGTCGCCTTGTTTCGTGCTCAGAAAGGTTGGAATATCTGATATCTGTATACAGACTGGGAGGAAGTGGTATATGATGGAAGCACTCAAGCGGAGTGTGGGACGTTCCGTGACAATGGTGGCAAGCAGCGGGAAAGCTTCCGGCAGTCTGGGAAATCTAAACCTCCACCTGGATCCAAGATCAGGATAGCAGACTTCAGTCACCCCAGCGGAGATATGGACCTGGCATCAGAGTTCCCGAGGCTGCTGCGGATCATCCTTTCAACATACACCAGGACTGTGTCTGAGGATGAATACCTGGAGCTTAGGCAGCAAATTCGGGTGGAGCTTTGGATTGGAGCCCTCCAGCTCGCTGGTAGAAAACAGGGCAAGTGCTTTCCAACCCAAGAGCAACGGGCCAGTGACCAATGGGCATTGCGGATGGCATTTCTGGGAGAGCGGCCCCAGGAGCAATGGGTGACTGAGTTGGACAGGCTGGTCCAGCAGGAGATAGAGCTGGACAATCATTATCGGGCTCTGCAATGGCACAAAGAAGAGGGATATTTAGGGGAGACAACAGAATGCTCTCCGGAGGGATATGACTTTGGAGGCCCTGGATTGCTGCGGGAGGGCCTTACAGTTCATTTTATGTCTGGCGATGAAGGGGAACCTGACCTTGAGGACCTGCGAGAATATAGAGAGGCTATGCTCGGTCTTGCAGGGGTCTCAGAGCTCAAACCTGATCTGGACCATTTGCTAAGGAAGGAACAGCATCTGGAAAGGGCATACAGGAAACTGCTAGAACACGTTCAGCAGCATGCCAGAGAATCGGCAGTGGAAAATCCGGAGATTGCCGTCCCCAAACCTGAAGTGCTGACAACAGGGCAGAGCTCTGCTAACCTCTGCCCAGAAATGATAGCATGTTCTGGGTTCCATGGACAGGAGATGGTAAACCTATATCCCCAGACATCAGTTGCAGAGACATGGGATTTGATAGACTTTTCTGCTGAGGAAGAACAACCAGATGAGCCTCCAGCAGAATAGCTGCTATCAGGGCCAAAGTTCACTGTGCTCTGCCCAGCACCAACAGTGGCTTCGGCCTTCTTGAGAGAAAAGGTAGTCGGCCTTTCTCCCACAACACTGACAGGGACATGTGATTTTCTGCCAGCAGCATCTATGGAGTTAAAACAAACTTCTCCAGCTGAAGATCTGGTAACTGAACAGAGGGTCCAAGACCTCTGTCCCACACTTTTACCAATTCCAGAGACTGGGGATTTAATAGACGTTTCTGTAGAGGAGGAACCACCTGGCAAACCCCCAGCAGAAGTGCTGGCAACCCGACAGAGGGTCCAAGACCTCTGCCCCACACCTGCAGCAATTGTGGAGGCCCAAGGTTAGGAGGTGGCAGTCTATCGCGAGCTGCAGATCAGGATCCAAGGAGAGAATGCAGTCATCACCTCACAACTGCAGCTTGATCTGGTGTCAGTGGATGGGGCTTCAGTCCCCACCTGTATACCCCAGGGATTCTGGGTAGACGGCCCAGATCCCCAACAGCAGGATGGAGTGAGCCCAGTCCCCCTGCCTTCTCTCCAGCGGCAGAAAGGACTCCAGGGAGAAGGGCCAGTCCAGGCCTCTCCCCAGCGGCGGATATATTCTCTGAGAGAGGCAGAGGTTGGCTGGGTGAGTAATACTCTGTTTGGAACAATTTGTTTGGGGTACTGTGTGGGTACAGGCAGTAGAGGACTGGAACTATGGACTAACTTCGGAGTCAACCCGTCTGGGGTCTCCTCCTGTGTTAGTCTCCTGCAAAAAGGGGAGAAATGTGACAGACCTAGCCGGGAAAGAGACTGTTGGAGAGGACTGAATGCAAGCCTCTTGCCTTTTGAATATGGGCCCTGGATTTTCAATGGAACAATACTCTTTGTGAGGTGAATTAGAAATCCAGTCTGAACTGTACTAATCGGACTCAGTCATGTATATATGTATATATTGTATGTTGTTTGATTCTGTTGGGGACTCCTTGCTGTTGTCATCTGGGATTTGTGTCCCTGAAGAGGGTGGGGGGATTCCTCCAGCAGCCCCCTGCTGATAAGACTGATTCATACTGTTGGGACACATACTGTGAGGAGATGCTGGTGTCATCAACTCCAACTACTTGTGTTTATGTTAATTGAATGAGCTGATCACATTGTCCTCTATACAATGTAGGAGACGGGACGACTCTTATTGGAGCTGCTGCTATTGTGAGAAAATGTCCTGTGATAATTAACTCAGTCTGGGCAATAGGTCATGTCTCAGTCACCTAGGCTGTATAAAGGATTAGTTAATTAGCTCATGTTAATTAGGTTAATTAGGTTCCAGTTGTATTGTTAGAGGAGGTTCCAACAGCATATAAAGTCTTGTAATTTTGATTCTAAAAAAAGTCAGTTCATGTTAGCAACAAGCAAGTGTCGCCTTGTTTTGTGCTCAGAGAGGTTGGAATACCTGATATCTGTATACAGACTGGGAGGAAGTGGTATATGACGGAAGCACTCAAGCGAAGTGTGGGACGTTCCGTGACAAACCCTAACTATCAGATAATAGATTGTCTAGACCTTTAGAAAACAGGAAAATCCATGCCACATGTATACCCTCTGTTTCCGAAGAGGATGAGTACTTCATCTTTGTACCCCTAAACACGAGGACTGCCGTTGCTTATGGTATCTATCAAAAGCAAAGGGAAAAAAAATCCTTCTCTGATCCTCTCTGTCTTTAAAATTATGAGAGGGTGTCCAGGAACTTTCCCCCACTGATATAAGAGGCAGACTAATTCCCCCCTCCCCCCAATCTAATCATTGACCCTGTTCCTCACGGTAAAATGTAGCTAAACTTTCCAAATTTGGCTTGATGGAGAGTCAAGTTGACTCTCCATCAAGCCACAGGCCAGATCTTAACTTCTAAAAGTTTAGAGTTCATTATCTAATCTTAAAATTGGCCTCTCTAAATACATTGGCATGCTTTTAACTTATTTATAGCATTGTCAAATCAATAGCAATGGAGCGCCTACTTAAACCTGTGCTATAATCTCCAAAAACACTCCAGCCCTAACTTCAGGGGTTTTCTTTAACAATGCTTCAATTCACAATGCTACAAAGACCTCCTCAGACTGGGATACCTTCAATAAACTGCAAAAAACTCACAGGAGGGTGCAAACACCTCATGCATTACCATAGACAAGTTTATTAAATCCACCAAGACAAGTTGATACTCACAATCGGATAAAAAATGGCTGATCTGTTTCAGGGGACAGACCCCTTCATAAAGGTTTTAGCTCTGAGGAAGGAGACCTGTCCCCCTAAACGCGTCAGCCATCTAATCGTTTTGGTCCCAGGACGGGTTACACCACGTTCGACTGAAGTACACCATGCTTACTGTTTTTATCCACTTGTGAGTTTCCATTTGCCTTAGTGGATTTAATAAATGTGTCTATGGTAATGCACAAGGTTTGTGCTCTCCTGTGTGTTTTTTGCTGTGCAACTATAAACATGTGAAAAACTTATTAGAAAAGATACAAAACATCCATCATAAATAAAACATCTAAAAGATCGTGATTAAACACCCAATACGCAAATGACAATCTTGCTGCCACCAGTGTAATGATAAAGTATAAATCAAAAACACCCAGTGACTAATTCCATAGGAGAGTAAGCTCATCTTCACAATCATCCTCCAAAAAAAATGGAAGGTCTAAAAGCACTTTTATATAACCCACTCCAGACTGCCATCCTCCAGATCACAAACGGAAACATCAAGATGAAAAACTCATATGCATGGAAAAAGAGGCTAACAATAGTGAAGAATCACCTACAAGCGTTTTAACAAAAACTAAAAGGTTACAATCACATAGGCAGAAATGTCACAAATCACAAAAATTGCTATGGTCACACACTACGGTGCCACCAACTAAGCACTCTCATAGCTCGAAAGCATCCAGGCGTGATGAAGAGAGTAGGAATTCCCCCTACACATACGAGTTTCATCTGAATTACATCCTCAGGGGCTTACACCTTGGGTTTTAATCATGGACTTATAGTTGTTTTATTGACTAAATATTATTTATGATGGATGCTTTGTATATTTCCCGATGTGTTATTCACATGTTTATATTTGCACAAGTTTAATTAGGCGGTTCTTTATTATTGATTCGACATTTCAGGTATAATATTTATGAGGTAGCTGCCTATTTATCCTTAAAGTGGAATTCCAGCATATTCCTAACTATGCTTAAACCTGCCCCCAGTCCCTTTCGAAATCCTATTCTAACTACCCTGTTAAAGGAAGATGCTTATACTTAACCACTTCAATACCAGGCACTTAGACACCTTCCTGCCCAAGCCAATTTTCAGCTTTTAGCGCTGTCGCAATTTGAATGACAATTGCGCGGTCATACAACACTGTACCCAAACACATTTTTTATCATTTTGTTCCCACAAATAGAGCTTTCTTTTGGTGGTATTTGATCACCTCTGCAGTTTTTATTTTTTGCGCAACAAATAAAAAAATAATTATTTACAAAAAATTTTAACAGAAACATAGAAAAACTTGTTTTTTTTTCAAAATTTTTAAAAGAGACCATGTAAAAAGATGTTTAAATAAAAAAAATTGAAAGCACCCCTGTCCCCCTATGCTCATGAGCAAATGCAAATGCATACGTAAGTCCAGCAATCATGTGTAAGCGGTGATTGCACCACGCATATGAGGTATCACTATAAACATCAAAGTGAGAGCTATAATTTTAGTTACAGACCACCCATATAACTCTAAGCTGGTAACCTGTAAAGGCTTTTTTGGTACAAGATTTTTAGGGTTCGTAGTTTGGCATAGGACTACGCAATTTTAAAGTGTGACATGTTAGGTATCTATTTGCTCAGGGTAACATAATTTTTTGTATTTTACAAAAAATGGGTATTATATTGTGCTTGTGTGCAATAAAATGAATTAAAGTATATATTTTTCAATTAAATTGTCTTTGTAAAACTGCTGCGCAAATACCATGTGGCATGAAAAATTGCAACACCCACCATTTTACTCTACAGGGTCTCTGCTTACAAAATATATAATGTTTGTGATGGAGGTGTGGGTGGAACAGAACACATGCAGGGATCAAGAGGGATTTTAGGTCCCCTGATGAAGGAGTTATTAATTTTGGGGGTTAAAAACCAGGGAGTCGGATACAGGGAAGGCCACCGAGAGGGACATGCAGAAATAAAACAGGGTGGCAATGGGGCACATCAAGGGATAAGTTCAAAGGCGCTGGGCAGCAATCTAATACAGCAGGGACTTAATTCAGAATTACAGGGTGATTACAGTGAGTAGCAGGCCACAATCAAAGTCCAGGGTCACAGGGAAACAATCCGGGCACAGTGAGTAGCAGACCACAGTCCAGTACAGCAAAGTCCAGGGGCACAGGGCAGCAATTCAGGGAGCCAACTGGGGCCTCAGCAGAAGAGGTCCAGGTAGCTTGGCAGGGAAAAGGAGGTCTGGCTGGCAGAGGTCCTTCATAGGCAAATCACGGGTCCTCAGGGGGCTGTGTTGCCTGGCTGTAGCATCTAGACCACACAGACAATGCAGGACTACAAGTTTCAGCAGTGCAGAAAGCACAGCCCATACGGAACTATCTGTCTCCCTAGTTCCATGCATCTTCTCGCCTCCTAGTGAGACCTGCAGCCATAAGCTCCTTCGTCCATCACTGAAGAGACTCTCAACAGTCTGACATTTTCTGCCAGAATAGGGAAATTAAATTGTACTTTGAATTTAGCTAAGGCTAGCATGCAACACCTGGTGCTGGCACATCTTGCATCTCCAGATACTGGAAACTATGCTGTCTGCGCTTCCTGCGGAGATCAAACTCATCTCCCTTCACACAAGCTCAAAGATTAATTAAGCAATCAAGCTGACTGCTTACACACTGTTGACACACTGTAAACGAGGAGACACAAGTAATCAATATTTTAAGCATTCTTAACTAATGTACTATATTGTGAAAAAAGGTCTAAACACAAAACTCTAGCTCAATAACATTATTTTAATTTGCATAAGTACAGAACAAACAAAAATTCTGTAATGTATAATACAATAATGTATAGCGGGTCGTTAGGGTGGGGAGAGCAGGTCATAAGTCCGAGTGGTCATTAAACAGGTAAGTCGTTAAACGAGGAGTATCTGTGTGTGAGTAGTGTCAAATTGGCTTGGGAGTCAAGTGGTTGATTATTTGTTTTTGTTATTTTTAACTTGAGTGCAGCACATTCATTTTGTATCCATTTGGTTATTTATAGCGTTGATGTTATTATTTTTTCATTTTTTTCAGAGTCATACAATTGCACCTGTAAATACAACATCAAGTCCCAATGAACTGACAACTAAAGAGTTCAAACAAGACAAGAACTGTGACTCTCGCAATGTAAGCCTATGCCACGTTGCCACAAATTCGCAACCGTAGCTAAAGTTTTGTTGTATATCTAGACCCTACTGTTTTATAGCTTAGCTATGAAATCTTTCTATGAACATCCAACTGTTTTGGGCAAACAGTATTTTTGTTGGCTTTCTGTATGAATTTTATACCCTAAACTGGTTGTAAATGATATAACAGATGTAAGCACTCTTTAGGGTTACAGTTGTACAGCATTGTGTTCAAAGTTCTTTTTGTATAAAATTAATTGACATGGGCTACCATAGAAGTTATACATATTTTGCACTTTAGTTTTTGGTCACTTCCCCTTTTCAATACCAAATTTAGCTTGCTTACAGCTTACGTTTCTCTTGAAACAGATGTAGGTCCTCCCTTAATATCTGAGTGCATGGCGCAACTCCCATCTTTGTTTCCTGATTGGCTGTCCCAGTTCCTTGTTATCGGGGTAGAACTTAAAAAAAACAGTAAGGAATACAGGAATTTCAATACTAGCACCAAAGAGGCAGTTGTCAGGAAATTGCACTAATTTTAAGAGACGTTTTAGCTGAAAGCAATTTTTTAAACACATTAGGCATTAAGCATTATTTAGCAGTCTGTTAAATCATCTTTATCTTTTTTTTTTAATATACTAAAATTGTTGTATTTGTAATATTAAATCTTTAGTAGCTGTTTTCAGAGACATTATATGTTATATATATATATATATATATATATATATATATATATATATATATAACTGATGGAAAATATTGCATGGAAACTGATGCACAAAAAGATTATGCTGTAACTGATGTTTACACATTTTAATCTTAGAGTGTATGCAGAGCCCCAAATTTTCTCTTTAGTTTTGGATAGAGTAGGGTATGGTTCAGCCCTTTGTCATTTTTATTTTTTTTTGGCAATGTCCTATTAGGGGAATTTTCCTTTGCATACTGTACCAGAAACAAAGCAAGAGGTAGGGGTAATCTTCCCAATATGAGAGGATATTTCTCCTTAGACAGTTGTCACTAGAAAAGAAGATTTACCCTCACCACCTGTTGCGGTGCCAATTTTAAAAAACTGGTTTCCCCTTCACTTCCTGTACCAGAAACAAAGCAGGAAGTAAGAGGAGATCTCTCCAAAGTGAGAAGATATATTCTCTTACACAGTTGTCACCAGAACAAAATTCTCAGTTGGAATATTTTCCCTTATCTCCTGTTCCAGTGACAATTCCAAAATTTTGGATTTACCATCGCTTTCTGTACTGGAGACAATATTTGCCAGGACCAATAGCGAGGGTAAATCTCCCCAGCAGGACACAGACAGCAATAAGAAGCAAGGATCTAATTCTACATTCTATCCAAAGCAACAAAAAAAACATAAATACAATTTAAACTTCACTGCACTGTTAATATGAACTTAAAGCCCATCTGTTGCATTAGTTCATTACCGAACATATACAGTAGAAGGGACATCATTGCTGGATTTTGATTGGTAGTTGAAAGCAGCTGAAAAAGGGTCTTTATATCAAAGCAACTGCTAATATTATACTTTGCCTTTTTCATGCACCTCGTCACCTAAACATACATCAGTGGTCTTACAGGTCTTACATTATCAAATGCATACATTTTAGTAGCTGGAATGGACTGCCTTTCACCTTTACAATGTTTATATGTCAATAAATCAAATGGATACATGGTGTGGGCCAGTTGGACAGAAAGACAAAAAAATCAAACTCTACTACAGACAGCAGTACACCCAAAGGGTTTCAAGCTTCTGGCTCCTCAGAACAAGTGTCTTCTGCTGATACCCTCTAATCCAGAAGAGTGGTTTGTTGGTATCATACTAGATCAGACTTTATAGCCACTCAATGCATGCTGAGGCTGGGGTGAAGATGCTGGAAGAGGCACCTAGAACAGATGACAAGAAGAGCAGACAAAGTTGTTACCCTTCTAGTAGTCTGGTTCCATATTAAGGGAACTGTAAGCACATAGTACACTACATTCCAAACAAAACACATAAACTGTGTTGGGATAGCACCAGTAAGGATCCTAAGAGATTGCATGGGTAGTCAGGGTGACGTTCTTTTATTACCACCAAGAATGTTTTTCCAACAGTCAACACCATATGTGGGTGGCAACCCTGCTTCATTGTCCATGACCTATGTTGACTATGCAGAGCTTTTGCCCAGGGTAAAATTGTCTAAATGGGGGGATTTGCTAAAACTGGTGCACACAGAATCTGGAGCAGCTGTGCATAGTAACCAGTCAGCTTCTAACAGTTTGTTTAATTAAGCTTTGACAGTAAAACCTGAAAACTGATTGGTTACTATGCACAGCTGCATCAGATTCTGTGTGAAACCGTTTTAGCAAATCCCCCCAATGGAAGGTTACTCATAGGCCATCATTTAATAAGGTGTAACAACCAATCAGAAATATGCTTTGTAAGCTACAATATAATTGGTTTCTATAGTGGCTGGTCATATAAATGGAAACATTCTAGGAAAGTATGTCTAGTTAAGTAAACAGCCACCAAGCGAAAGCATTAGAAAAATGCACCCTTTATTAACTCCCCAGTGCAGGGGAAGGGAGTGTGCATAGGTAATTCTAATAGCCCAGAGTTGGGCATTAAAAACCCAACTTTATCCAAAACTTTTTTGTTGTTGTTGTTTTAGAGTGGGGAATGGATATAACCTCTGTCAGGCTTTACTTGAGGTCCATCTCAAAATTGGGGAGATTTACCCAAATTCCTCACAGGACAGGAGGGAATGTATGTGTGGAAGGGGCACAAGCTGCAAAAAAGCATTTTTTTTTCCTTAAAAAGAATAAGTTCACTTTTGTAACATGTTACACCTGTATTTAGGGTGTAACATGCAACATTTTACAATACAGCACCTACCTGCACTCCCTGATCCCACCCATTATCACTATTTAAAAAAATAGCGCAGCCATGCAGGGCTCCGCCCACACAGTTACTTTATTCATAAACAGAGTTCTGTTTATGAATGAACTACAAGTACTGTCTTCCATTGAGGCAGATGACTTCTAGTTCTCAATGAACACACTGGTGGCGGCTCTCATAGTTCATTGATTTATCCTACAGTTCAGTAACTGCCTGTCCATACTTATCTTTTAAGTAAATTGGTAAAGGATTAGAACCTCCATCAGGTTATTACTGCCTGTGTCTTCCTGTCCAAGTGACAACAACTCACCTCTTTAATTGTCATGCTGTCACAGGAACAGGAAGTAAAGGTGAAATCTCCCTTATGTGGTCATGGGCAACAAAGAAAGCATGGCATATAATGTATGTGTATATATATATATTATACAGTATATACACTATATTACCAAAATTATTGGGATGCCTGCCTTTACTTGCACGTGAAGTTTAATGGCATCCCAGTCTTCGTCCGTAGGGTTCAATATTGAGTTGCCCACCCTTTGCAGCTATAACAGCTTCAACTCTTCTGGGAAGGTTGTCGACAAGGTTTAGGAGTGTGTCTATGGGAATGTTTGACCATTCTTCCAGAAGCGCATTTGTGAGGTCAGGTACTGATGTGGATGAGAAGGCCTGACTCGCAGTCTCCGCTCTGATTCACCCCAAAGGTGTTGTATCGGATTAAGGCCAGGACTCTGTGCAGGACAGTCAAATTTCTCTACCCCAAACTCGCTCATCCACACTCTATTGCTGAAGGTATTGGGCCACTCCTCCAAATCATTTGGTGGAGGGGGGATTATGGTGTGGGGCTGTTCTTCAGGGGTTGGGCTTGGCCCCTTAGTTCCAATGAAGGGAACTCTTAAGGCATCTGCATACCAAGATATTTTGGACAATTTCATGCTCCCAACTTTGTAGGAACAGTTTGGGGACGGCCCCTTCCTGTTCAAGCATGACTGCACACCAGTGCACAAAGCAAGGTCCATAAAGACATGGATGAAGGTGTTTGGGGTGGAGGAATTTAACTGCCCTGCACAGAGTCCTGACCTCAACCCGATAGAACACCTTTGCAATGAATTAGAGCGGAGACTGCGAGCCAGGCCTTCTCGTCCACATCAGTGCCTGACCTCACAAATGCGCTTCTGGAAGAATGATCAAACATTCCCATAGACACACTCCTAAACCTTTTAGACAGCATTCCCTGAAGAGTTGAAGCTGTTATAACTTCAAAGGGTGGGCCAACTCAAAATTGAACCCTACGGACTAAGACTGGGATGCCATCAAGGTTCATGTGCGTGTAAAAGCAGGTGTCACAATTCTTTTGGTAATATAGTGTATACAGTATATATAATATTCTTTCCAAATAAGTCAAATACTAAGTTACAGAAGCTGGGCTTTATCTTAATAAATATTATAGTAAAAGTTTTTTATCCATGCAGTCAATCATCTCTGCTGCCGCATACACACGATCGGACTTTCTGACAACAAAACTGTGGATTTTTGTTCGAAGGGTGTTGGCTCCAACTTGTCTTGCATACACACGGTCACACAAATGTTGGCCAACAATTACGAACGTAGTGACGTACAAGACGTACGTGATATCCCCATTACGAGCGCTAGTTTTACAAGACCGAGTGCTTCCGGCTCGTACTTGATTCCGAGCACGCGTGGACTTTTGTGCAACGGACTTGTGTACATACGATCAGAAAGTTCGACAACAAACATTTGTTGGCGGAAAATTTGAGAACCTGCTAGCCAATATTTGTTGGCGGAAAGTCCGACAACAACTGTCCGATGGAGCATACACACGGGCGGACTTATCGCCAACAAGCTCACATCCAACATTTCCCGTCAGAAAATCAGATCGTGTGTGCGCGGCATAAGGCTGGCCATAAACTAACAGGCTTTATTGTTCATTTATAGATAAAGGCCTGGTTCACACCTAATGCATTTTTTAGTGCATTTTCAGTTTTGCAGAAACACACTACAGTCCATTTAACATGGTTTCCTATGGATGTAGTTCAGATCTGCGCATTTTATGGAAAGGGCCAGGGTTTTTTTTTCTGGTTTTTGGTTCCATGGACTTCAATGGTTTAAGGCCCCATTCACACTAGCGCGTTTTTTGATGCATTTTGCATTTTGCAGAAATGCACGGGAATTTTTTAACATGGGTTCCTATGGAACATGTTCACATCAATGCTTTTTTGTATCTCTGCGTTTTTGGAAAGGGTCGGGGACTTTTTTTCATGCAAAAAGCAGCGTTTTGCATGTAATGGTTTTCAATGGACAAGCATCAAAAACGCAAGTGCACCGTTTTTGCAGCGTTTTTGATGCGTTTTTGATGCGTTTTTGGTGCGTTTTTGCCGTTTTTTTTTTTTTTTTTTTTTTTTTTTTTTTTGTAATTTTTTTTAAGACTGTAAAAAAAAATGAAAAAAAAAAAAAAAAAAAAAAAAACGCAAAACGCGAATCGCGGCAAAAACGCGGCAAAAACGCCGCAAAAACGCAGCAAAAACGCGGCTCAAAAACGTGGCAAGCATGAAAAAAAAACCTCCAAAAACGCTCAAAAGCAACATGCATAGGTGTGAATCGAGCCTAAGGCTCAATTCACACCTATGCATGTTGCTTTTGAGCGTTTTTGGAGGTTTTTTTTTCATGCTTGCTGCGTTTTTGAGCCGCGTTTTTGCCGCGTTTTTGCCGCGTTTTTGCCGCGATTTGCGTTTTGCGTTTTTTTTTTTTTTCATTTTTTTTTACAGTCTTAAAAAAAAAAAAAAAAAAAAAAAAAAACGGCAAAAACGCACCAAAAACGCATCAAAAACGCATCAAAAACGCTGCAAAAACGCAGCACTTGCGTTTTTGATGCTTGTCCATTGAAAACCATTACATGCAAAACGCTGCTTTTTGCATGAAAAAAAGTCCCAGACCCTTTCCAAAAACGCTGAGATACAAAAAAGCATTGATGTGAACATGTTCCATAGGAACCCATGTTAAAAAATTCCCGTGCATTTCTGCAAAATGCAAAATGCATCAAAAAACGCGCTAGTGTGAATGGGGCCTTAGGCTCGATTCACACCTATGCATGTTGCTTTTGAGCGTTTTTGGAGGTTTTTTTTTCATGCTTGCCACGTTTTTGAGCCGCGTTTTTGCCGCGTTTTTGCGGCGATTTGCGTTTTGCGTTTTTTTTTTTTTTTTTTTTTTTTCATTTTTTTTTACAGTCTTAAAAAAAATTACAAAAAAAAAAAAATAAAAAAAATAAAAAAAAAAAAACGGCAAAAACGCACCAAAAACGCTGCAAAAACGCTGCAAAAACGGTGCACTTGCGTTTTTGATGCTTGTCCATTGAAATCCATTACATGCAAAACGCTGCTTTTTGCATGAAAAAAAGTCCCCGACCCTTTCCAAAAACGCAGAGATACAAAAAAGCATTGATGTGAACATGTTCCATAGGAACCCATGTTAAAAAATTCCCGTGCATTTCTGCAAAATGCAAAATGCATCAAAAAACGCGCTAGTGTGAATGGGGCCTAAGGCTGGATTCACACCTATGCTTGTTGCTTTTGAGCGTTTTTGGAGGTTTTTTTTTCATGCTTGGCACGTTTTTGAGCAGCGTTTTTGTAGCGTTTTTGCCGCGTTTTTGCCACGTTTTTGCCGCGATTTGCATTTTTTTTTTTTTTTTTCATTTTTTTTTACAGTCTTAAAAAAAAATTACAAAAAAAAAAAAAAAACGGCAAAAACGCACCAAAAACGCACCAAAAAACGCTGCAAAAACGGTGCACTTGCGTTTTTGATGCTTGTCCATTGAAATCCATTACATGCAAAACGCTGCTTTTTGCATGAAAAAAAGTCCCCGACCCTTTCCAAAAACGCAGAGATACAAAAAAGCATTGATGTGAACATGTTCCATAGGAACCCATGTTAAAAAATTCCCGTGCATTTCTGCAAAATGCAAAATGCATCAAAAAACGCGCTAGTGTGAATGGGGCCTAAGGCTGGATTCACACCTATGCTTGTTGCTTTTGAGCGTTTTTGGAGGTTTTTTTTTCATGCTTGGCACGTTTTTGAGCAGCGTTTTTGTAGCGTTTTTGCCGCGTTTTTGCCACGTTTTTGCCGCGATTTGCATTTTTTTTTTTTTTTTTCATTTTTTTTTACAGTCTTAAAAAAAAATTACAAAAAAAAAAAAAAAAACGGCAAAAACGCACCAAAAACGCACCAAAAACGCTGCAAAAACGGTGCACTTGCGTTTTTGATGCTTGTCCATTGAAATCCATTACATGCAAAACGCTGCTTTTTGCATGAAAAAAAGTCCCCGACCCTTTCCAAAAACGCAGAGATACAAAAAAGCATTGATGTGAACATGTTCCATAGGAACCCATGTTAAAAAATTCCCGTGCATTTCTGCAAAATGCAAAATGCATCAAAAAACGCGCTAGTGTGAATGGAGTCTAAAAAGCCCTTCACAAGATTTCATCCAACATGTTTTTCATACGTATTGTTAAGAGCATGTTGAGTGATCTTCTCATAGATAGTGTCTCATTGCAAATGCTCTTTTATACAGTCTTCAGCAGGCAAATGCATTAGTATTTGTGACAATACATCACTTCTTTTACTATTATCATTGGAATGGTGGAATGACAGAACCCATATACACAGTCAAAGTTACAATATTCTAATGTAATGTTGTCTGCTGGTACTTTAGTCACAATGATTTAGCTGTATTAATGAAAATGTTCATAATAGTTGAAGCACACAAGTATGCTAGATTTGGGTGTAGAAATCGAATTATGTTGTCATATAATGTAATGAAGGGTACATTATACTTATACAATGATGTCCCTATATTTAATACGATGTACTGTGTACATCATAAGAATATGTATATAAGACCTATGTTATGAACCACTTGAATTTGTATATAGACTTTGTATATTGTATTTTATGTATTTTATCTTTCTTTTCTTTACTTATCCTAGATTGTAAGCTTTGGGGCAGGGATTCCCATTCCAGTTGATTTTAATCACTGTCATTCTGTAGATCTCTGTTTATTTGTTATGTGCTTTTTAATTGCTTAAGTTGAGGTTTTATATAAATAAAAGTGTACATATAGAAACTACAGGCGTTGATGTAAATTCTTTATTGTAGACGATAGTTTGGTCTACAGCCAAGGATGCATACTGTAAATGCATGAAATTTTAAAGTACACCAGCCATCTCTGCTGGTTAAAACCTGTCAGAATTACATGTAGGTAGCTACTTATGTCTTATGCCTTCAGATGTCTCCTCCCTGAGAACCTTGAATCTCAGGGAAAATTCCAATAAATCCCTGTAGTGTTCATCTTCCTGCATCTTCTTATTGACTAAACTCAATGATAAGTATAGAAAAAATATGGTTAGCCTCTATAATAGTAGTAATGATAGAAGATAAATAGAAAAGCGTACCATCATCCAGGGACTTAGAGATAAATAGGTTGGATGCTTGGTCCCCAACCAAGCTTGGTTGGGAACCAAGCATCTGACCTATTTATCTCAATGATAAGTAGATTGTATACAAAAAGCTCACCAATAGCAATAAAGGAGGCCATGGTACAAGTGCGCTAAGATGAGGAACCAACGGGTCCATTTTCAGAAGAAAGGCTGTATGGTACCAAGCAGGGCCACACAGTGAAGTCCACAGTAATTGGGAGGAAGGTAAATATTTAGCACAGCAGGTTGCACTTGGGGGGGATCTATTAAATTATATGATTATCTAAAAATGAAGTCCTTTAAAGGCTAAGTTCACCTTTTTTTTCTAAAATCCAGCTCCCCTATATACCAATACACCATTAATTAACCTTGGTTGCAGAAAAATACAAGCTTTCTTTGACTTTGAGAACAAGGCCTTACCTTAGCCCTTGTGATATTTCCAAGAAGGCTTCAGAGACTTCCTGGTATACAGACAAAGACAGAGAAACCAGTAAGACCCAGGAAGGAGTTTACAGGCTGACGTCATTAGCACACAGCCATCAACTAAGTTTTCACAGCATTCTCTGCATTTCTCCACTCATGCATTTGCCTGGCATCCCCAGCGTTTCTTCAGACAGGCTCAGGCTGCATGCTAAACTCCCTGGGGCCTGCATGCAGCCCAAGGGACACCCCAGACATAGTGCAAGGACCTGCCTGATTGGATATAGAATGATTGGATAAATGGTGTGTCTTCCTATTATATAGTTTTGGTAAATCTAATGGAGATTGTACAGACATTGTACAATCAGATTGTATAATGTATGGCCACATGTATACATCTAAAATTACCTAGTTGAGCTTTCAGTGTCATTAATTGTTAATGGCACACGAAACACAGAAGCAAACACACGTTTTTCCACATGAAAAACCAGGTGACAAATGCTACTCGCACCACACCAAAATGTGCTACTTTGCCATGTGTAGCATAGCCCATTGATATCAATGGGTTGCTCTATGTGTGTCACTGGAAAAACATGTACTTCTACTACTTTAGGTGTAAATGGTGAATGAAAGTGAAATTGGTGCATTTACATAAGAATAATGAGGCTCCATTCACATCTGTGTGTTTCCAAACAAATGACAAACTGTACTTTGCCATGCGTTTTAGAAACGCTGCACATGTGCATTGTGTTTGTGTAGTTATTACATGTTAAAGGCACCCGAAGTGTGGCAAATGCATCAAAAACTACAGTAACGCATCATGCTCTGCTCCAAATAAGTTCTGGATCTTCTTTGGGGTGATTGTTGCTTGTTGGAAAGCCCACTCACATGCCTTACCAAAGACAAATGAAAACGCTCCAAAAGAAAAGCATGTAAAGAATGTGAGTTTTCGCTACATGGAGATGTGAACTAGGCCTGACAATCTCTCCACTCCCTCCTATGTACTTGTATAAACATAGCCATACATTATGCAATCTGATTGTACAATCTCTGTACAATTTCCTTTAGATTTACCAGAACTATGGAATAGGAGGACCCACCTGACCAATCCATTCAATTTGTATCAAATCAGACAGGCCCTTGTACTACATAGCTGATGGGAGATTGTACAGTCAGATTGAATAGAAAGTTGGTGAACGATGGTATTATAATAAGGGAGGTGTGGTCCAGAGTGGTGAACACACCCTATCACACACTCTTCTGTGATGCAACAAGGAAGTGAAGGCTTCTGGGAGATGACCTAACAGAAAGTGAAAGCTGAATTAGTGATGAAATCTAAAAATACAAATAAATTGACAAGATTTTAAACCTCCCGTGGACAAGGTAAGTGAGAGAAAAACACATTGGGATGGCTGGGCCAGAAATGGCTTTGGAAAATGCCTCTATTAATTCTGAAAACTGAAATTCTGCGTGAAAAGGTGAATTTATCCTTTAAGGAATTGTGTTGATGGGCAAACTAAAGTGTTTCTAAACCCTACAATGAAGTTCTCTTTTAGTTCCTTATTTAGTCCCTCTGTTAAATATACAATTGAAAGCATTATTATTATTATTATTATTATTGTTATATATGTTTGATAAGTTAAAAAAATTCTGTTGATCGAGGCAAAAATCTTGTGAGCTGGTAACTTCCTGTACTCCATGCCTGTGCTAACTATTAACAGTTATATTGCCATCTTAGCTATGAGGACTACAGAACCACACCCACAGGGCCGTCTGTGGGCACCATATCTTAGGCTGGCCATACATGGGTCGAATTTTGAAAGAATTTTCTTTCGAAAACCTTATCTAAGAATTTTCGTTCGTATTTCGTACCATTAGTGGGCTGCAGCAACAGCCGATTTTTGTGCGGCAATCATATTTGAGTAATCAGACATGTTGGAAATTTTTGGAAAAACAAATGATTTTCTAATTAATGTTGGGAGAATCGTGTGAGAAATGTAATCGAAAAAAGAAATGTGCATGTGCAAGAAAAGAAAATTCCCGGAAAGAAAACAAGATTCCCAGCCACGAAAATTCTTTTCTGTAGCAACATGAGGTGAAATTGAAGGCTTGGTTGGCTGAATTTCAAAATTAATGGTGGCATCATCGGATCACAAAAGGCACAAATTTTCTGATTTTCAAAAGAAAATTCTTTCGAAATTCAACCATGTATGGCCAGCCTAATGACTGATTGCTGTTGGGTTTAGATATACTTTAAACTTGCTTTTATGTGCATTCTGTTTCCACCTGAGATACTTTTGAGAATTTTCACAGTTCAATGACAGGCGCATGTAACCTGCAGATGACTTTCTTCTGACCTGCATTCCACCTTCTTACCGCAACCTAAGCAATTCTAAAAATTGGAAAATTCTGATGCAAACAAAAATTCACTGATGAAAGGCTGTTAGGGCCATATTAGATGGGCAATGTGTCAACAGGGGAAGAATCACTGAGGTGAGGCAGCCAATTACCCTATGTAGATGCACCCTCCTTGGCTGAAGCTGCTGCAAAATTTCAGTCACTAGCAAGGAGGCAAATAAGCAACTCCATAGGAAAACAGGCATTGCCTCTTAGATCTCTTGTTGCTGGTAAGTTGTTGCCAGAAACAGAATATAATTTAATGTGACCCTTACTATCCAAATTAAATGTGATGGGGGGGGCATTAACACTGCAGGGAAGTGTCGGGAGTGAAAAAACACCCTGGGATTTCACTATTGTTGTCACCACTTTAAACATTATCAATAGTTACAGGTTTACTTTAGATAAATACCCATTATTGGAAGGATAAATCCTCATTAATGGTGCATATTCTCTACTGCTGGGGAGATTTATAGCTGGGGTTTTTAGCTTTGCATTCATCATACTTGAAGCCTCAATTCTCAGTGGCAGCTGGAAGAGTCTGTATCCTCCTGCTGTTATAATATAAAAATTGAGCAGAGAGAGAATAAACCATAATAGCAGTTGAAAACAAAACCCACTGACATCTGGGTAATATACAGTTGTATCGGCACAACACTTACCGATCTTTTCCTCTCCCCCCCACCCTCTACACCTTTTTCTCTATTACCCTCATACAAAGTTTTATGATAAGTACTATATGTGCAACTGTTGGTCCAACGGGCTTCATATTTTCTGTTTAAAATTTAACTTCAATAAAAATCAGTTGAAACTAAAACCCCCTGTCATCTGGTAAACTTAAAATCCAATTGTTGCCAATTTTTTTAGGTTGTTTTTGCAGCCTATGCAAGTGTAGCACTAACTCTCTATGGAGCTGCTGGTTTAAAGTGGGCTGTTACCTTCACTCTCGATACCTCTGTTTCAGCGGCACCGGGTCTAGGGTTCCGTTGAGTTTACCACTGGATGATATATGCACCAAACACTTGAGTATATTTTCCAATGCTTTAATGAACAAGTAATAAAGAAAGTAGCATTAAAGAGGCAGAAGGAAAGTTTCAGGGAAGCTCAAATATCTTTCCTTAGTATTCTTTAGAACATTATTTGGAATTGAACACTTGTAGTTGAATGCACTCCCTTTGTGGGATTCAATGTTTGCCCTCCTGGATAGGCCTCTCTCACTTGCCTAGCAGCCAGTACGCAGCACGAACAAAATTCTCTGCCACAGACTTGTTTGGAATAAAACCCGTACAATCCTCAGCCACAGGATGTATTGGTTTGCGATGAATGTCAGACACAGTACTTGAACCTTTAAGCCAACCCGGCAGATACATCCTCCAACCGATTCACCGGGCCCCTCTCCAGACCAGCACTCTGCATGATCCTTCCATGACGGGTCCTCCCCTGGGATCTTCTCGGTTGTCCAGCCTCTTCACTCAGGATAGACAGCTCAGGACCATTCCTCTGCTGCTGTGGTAGGCCCCAGACAGGCTTCTGGGCCCACCCACACTCCGCAGCGGCGTTGGCCTCGGGAAAGGAGGACCATGAGGTGGTACTCTTAACGCATACCTTTCGGCCAGGAGGGCCAGCAGGTGGCTGAAAACAAACCCCTAAACATGGCGTCTGTCCCATAAATACCCTCTCCCAGAATGCAACTCGGAGGACCACCTCCACCGAGTTATCTCCGGGACAGAGGAGCACTCATACACTTCAACATGTTGCCTTTCCAACACCAGCCCATGGTGACAACGACACCCACCGGCGCAGTGTGGAACTACACGCAACTCAGCCAAGCTGGAACAGAGGCAAATCTAACTTCACCTAACAAGTAACCCACAAGATTTACCTATCAGTGGTAGATTAAAAATCTACCAGCGCTACACAAGTAATGAAAAAAATGCCCAATGGGGACACAGACTAAAAACTGTAAAATGATAAAAAAAAGAGAGAAAAGGTTAGAACTTTTGGCAATGTATTTAATGCTGTCCGTGCCTTCCTGTGGGGCAAGAGACAGAAATAAAAACAAATTCCCTTTACCAAAAACTGTAAAAACTTGCTGGGTTGAACGGAAAAAAAAACTAGTGGTGTGTATTAGGCTTAACATCATTCTCTATCTTTTACTTTTATCTTTTAGATCTTTATCTTTATCATTCTTTGAATCTACCCTGTATTGGTAGTTGAAGTACCCACTGTGGCCATTTTGAAATATTGACTTGTTCCTGGTAGTCACTTTATCCCTCTATGGAAGTCTATAGTTATGTATAGGTGGCAGTGGATTGTTAATATTAGATAAGTGTAGATATTCCATTGGACTTAGTGGAGACCTTATCCTAATATACTCTTCTAAATTGAGCAGACATAATATGGAACTAGATAAGAATAGGAAAAGACATAGTGAAGACTTCATCATGTTCACCCCCCCCCCTCCCCCCCCAGACCAGGCATGATGGGGCAAAATAGATAAGACTATTAGTAAACTCTGTTATCGTACTGCTCAGTGTTACAAAGTTATAAAATCTAATGTTTTGGCTTAGCCCCATAAATTACAATTGGAAAGATGAAATTTGAAGATGTAGTCTATAGTCAATAAAAGACTATATTACAGCTGGTGCATATGTTATCCCTACCCTAGTTAGGATATGCAACAGCGACATTTCTAAGAAGGTAAGAATAACAGAATTGCCACTGGGTCATTTGTTACTTTAAATATGTATGGCAATTTAACGGAATCCAGACTCAGAGCAGTGATTTATTGTTAGTAAAGCTGTCACTACAAGGTTATGTTGTACATACATTGTACTTAAATCAGAAACAAAACCTTGCAGTGGTATAGCCAATCTGTTATCTGCCATTTGTTATATACGATACAATGGTACAATGATATAATGAGATGAAAGTCCCAAGCAGCTATTTTGGGATAATGTGTGCTTCATCATAGTACAAATAATGCATAGTGGCAAAAGTATAATCAAAATAACACCTTTGATAACAGTAATGACTGAACAAAAAAAACAATGAAAGCTTGCAATATATGATACTTATATAAAGGGTATCTCTTTTTTTAACAAACATATATTAAGTACACTGCTATCTATTTGTCATTGTTATCACTCTTTGAGAATATTGTCCCATTTTGAAGGAAGGTAATTTAAAAGACTTTAAACATAAGCTGTGTTTTTTTTTAAAACTACTGGCAATTACCATATTTATCGGCGTATAACACGCATAGGCATATAACATGCACATTCATCTTAAGAGGGAAGTTTCAGGAAAAAAACGTACAATTTCAAATAAGGAACTTTGAAGATAAAATAAGGGTCAGTGCCCATCTGCAGCCTCACAAGTGCCATCAATGCAGCAGCCTCACCATTGCCATCAATGCAGTAGCCTCACCATTGCCATCATTGCAGCAGCCTCACCATTGCCATCAATGCAGGAGCCTCACCATTGCCATCAATGAAGTAGCCTCACCATTGCCATCAATGCAGCAGCCTCACCATTACCATCAATGCAGCAGCCTCACCATTGCCATCAATGCAGCAGCCTCACCATTGCCATCAATGCAGCAGCCTCACCATTGCCTTCAATGCAGTAGCCTCACCATTGCCATCATTGCAGCAGCCTCACCATTGCCATCAATGCAGGAGCCTCACCATTGCCATCAATGAAGTAGCCTCACCATTGCCATCAATGCAGCAGCCTCACCATTGCCATCAATGCAGCAGCCTCACCATTGCCATCAGTGCAGTCTGATTGATGCCCATCTGCAGCCTAGAGGGGACAGGGAGGGGGCGGGATGAATCTCCTATGATAGACAGAACAGTGGTCCAATGGCTTCCCAGGAGATGGGACTTCCTATTCCAGAGGCCGCCAAGTAAACAGGAGATTCTCTCTGTATGTAATCTGACGGTGCTCCTCCCACCCCCCTCCTTGTCCCCTCCGATGCAGCTAAAATTGAAGTATTGGCGTATAACATGCACACGCTATTTGCACCCAATTTTCAGGGTGAAAATGTACGTGTTATACGCCAATAAATACAGTCCATTTTTTTTTATTCGTGTCAACCATTTAGATGACAGTCTTGATTTTAAACAGCTCAGATTTACTTGTCATATAAAAAATAGACTTAAGAAAGCTGATTATGCAATAAAACCTGCTTCATGTGTTTTCCCTGAATATCTAACTTCAAACAGCTTAAAGTGGACCAGTGCTTTGTTAATGGACTGCCAAGCAACAGGTTCACATCAATGCCACCCTCTGCTGCAATGCATAAACACCTTTCTTTCACTCCCCCACTCCTGTTTAGCAGCCAGTAACAAGAAAGGGAAAGTTCAGCTGGAGCTTTTATAGGGTTTAGGACTATCTAATTTTTCGCAGGTGACAAATTCAATGCTGTGCCAATCACCAGACCCTGACACTGTCACATGAGAGGAAGGAGATGAAGTTACATATTCTTCATACCTGGAAGGATTGCGTGATTTATTCACTCTCCGGCAGTTAAAGCATAAGGGGATTGATGGAAAGGTAAGTATGTACAGCAGAGGTGAGTTGCTTTGCACTGTATGAACATAACACAAATTTCCTTGGCACCACCCCAATGCCTGATTATAAACCTTTATCAATTGGATGTGTACTGCCCATATATCAGATACAGATCTGTCAGTGTAGAAATATATCAACAAAAATGATGAAGACTAATGCTTTCGTAAATACTATCAGTAGGAAATAATTCAAAAGAGGTTTATGTAGTCATCCACCTAACACTATTAAAATAATATAAAACTTTATTGATTGCTCGTATAAAAATAATAATTATAAATCTTATAATTCATCAGAGATAAAACTGTAGGATTAAGCAGACAGGTTTATAATTCCTATACAGACCCTCAGAACACATAATAATATATAAAAAATAATAAGGTAAACAAAAACAAATATATATATATATATATATATATATATATATATATATATATATATATATATATATATATATATATATATATATATATATATATATATATAATACTATTATATTAGTCAAGGGAAGCCATGTTGAGAACCACTCCTTGTGATGAGATTTCAACAACAACATCCAATGATATCAACTGTTGTTTTAACATATGTATGTTTCATGCCCATAAATACATCTACTTGCACATAAGTACCTTTGAAATACAAGATGTGTCCCTATACAACCTGGGGCTTTTATTTAAAGCATTTACCATCATCAGTTGATATCATCGCAGGTAATGTCCCTAAAGTGGCCATTTGAATTTTAAAATTTTTATGTCCTACCAAATATCTTGCAATGTATTACTATATTGAATCAGTTGCTGGATTGGCACCTTTAAATATTATTATTATGTGAAAACCTTGACAAGTTATAGAACTACAATAATCAATAAACCACTTTTAAAATTGGATGATGTGGGGATATTTAAGACTCTTTAGGTAAATTATACCAATACCACTCTACACAAAAAAGATGTGCACAAAATACATAATCCTTTTACTTGGAAGGTTCTTCAGATATATTGATGAGATTTTATCACAATGAAAAACATGGCTTCCTATGACTCTGTATAGTTGGTTTTTATATTTTTACCCTTATTATTTTAGAATGTTATAGGAGGTTGTGTAGATTGAGTGTGGATGAATTACTAAGACTTTTTTGAACGATTAAAGTGAAAATAAAGTGACAAGTAATGGCGCCAGAAAATTAGTGGAATAGCAATGAGTGAAGCTGCCCCTTTAAGAGTGAATAATTCACTCCAAATATATGACTAAAAATGAGAGGAATAGTATGGCGCTACCTCATATACCTTCATCTTTTTTAACACTTGTGATAAATTCATAAAAACAAAGATATTTCCAAGAAAATCCGGATATGACGTCAGTGGAGAACTGACATGCAGCCTCTATACATTTCGTGTTATAGCTTCCTGATGACGTGTATAACACGAAATGCATAGAGGCTGTATGTCCGCTCTCCACTGATGTCATATCCGGATTTGCTGGTTCCTGATCCTTGTGTTTTGAAATGCACGCTGCAGCTGGTAGAACTGCCTGCACATCCATTCTAAGCTGTATATGTCAGTGCTAACTTATAGCACAACCTAATGTAAGTGTGCATTGCTTTACTTATTTGCCTGTACACACTAGCATCAAACATATTGCGCTATGATTGTTCAAATGTTTCTCCCGAGTAATGTTACTTGATCATCATCAAAGATTAAGGAATAATTCCCATTCACACTGTTGGTTGAGAGAAATCTATTTTTTTTTTTGAGTTTTTTAGTCTTATGCCACGTACACACAGTCGGGAAATGATGGATGTGAGCTTGTTGTCGGAAAGTTCGATCGTGTATATGCTCCATCGAACATTTGCTGTTGGACTTTCTGCCAACAGATGTTTGATAGCAGGTTCTTAAATTTTCAGCCAACAAAACTTTGTTGTCGGAATTTCCGATCGTGTGTACACAAGTTCACGCATGCTCAGAATCAAGCAGAAGGAGCCGCACTGACTATTGAACTTCCTTTTTCTCGGCTCGTCATACGTCTTGGACGTCACCATGTTCCCACGTTCGTAATTGTTGGCCAACATTTGTGTGACCGTGTGTATGCAAGACAAGTTTGAGCCAACATCCTTTGAACAAAAATCTACGGTTTTGTTGGCAGAAAGTCCGATCGTGTGTACGAGGCATAAGGCTCTGGTGAGTTAGCATTTCTCATGCGCTATTTGTGGTGGAGCACTACTTGAAGGATATTATTTGCCATTTTTCTTTGAGTAACGGTGATTGGACTTTTTTCTTTGCGAATATATATTGAAGAAATTTATTTGGACTATTTTTGCACATATTTATATCTCTTTGTAAAAACAAAAAATCTTGGAAATATCTTTGTTTTCATGAATTTATCACAAGTGTTAAAAAAGATAAAGGTATATATATGAGGTAGCGCCATACCTTTCTTCTTATTTTTATTCACACTTTTTGAATGATTCCCTATGAACTGAATATAAACTTCTTTATAAAACAAAATGTAAAAATACTTTCCTCACAACCAGCTTCTGATGGCATCCTGAAAAGAATGTGGGTCCTAAATATCATGAAAATGCGCTTAAAAAATAGTGCAGATTGCAATGTTTAGATCTTCAGTTTCCATGGATTCCGCAGTCCAACTTGGAGACATCAATGGCACCCACAGGAAGCATGGGAATCATGGTTTAAAGTTGTTATTTTTACATTTATCTTCCAATAGTTTGATATTTTTTATATGGCTTACCAGTAGACTTACCAGATAAGCAGTCCTTGAGTATTTATTTAAGGTCTTCTTTAAATCTAATAATGGGTGTCTTGGTTCATGGGAGGAGAGATTTAGCTTCTTTTCATAATTCAAATTTCTGTCTGTACTATTAAAGCTGTCTTCTGTCTTATAGGCTATTAATTTAGGAATATCAATAAACATTACCAAAAAGGTCAGTAAAAAAATATGCATCTATTTTGAATAGTTAATTTTACACAGTCTGCAAACTCTGATACATATATTACCGCTTGTTGCTATAACCTGGAAGCCTTCTTTGTACATTAGATATTTTTTATATACTGTAATGTTCTTTTTTTTTTGAATGTGGCAATAATCTGCATCTTTAAAACTTACCGATTAAACCCACTGAACAAACATGAATGTAAAGTTCAGTCTTTCATCCAGTTCACATTTTAAACAATTCTTGTTGTTTGCCATTATGACATTGTGATCTCCATTTTCATCTGTCACTTACTGTACAAAGAAAAAGCAAAAACATTTCTTTTGTAAATGTATGAACAATATATGTATGTACTTTTAAAATATTTTTGTATGTATAAGAATTGTAATGTTTTCTATTACTGTAAATATAGATCAAGTCTGGTCTTTGGTCTGCGACCATCAAACTTATGTAAAGATCTCTGTGAGTTAATGCTTTGTATGCTGTATAGATGGTATTAAAATCTTCTTTGTCCGATCAGTAATTTTCTGTGAAATGTGAGTTTGTTGAAGGGATGTAACTGGCTAAGGATAGCCACACACATATCTAATTCTAACAAGGTATTAATATCAGAAGTGACATTGGGTCCAATGTTACTGTATGTATGTATGCAATGGGACTGGGTCATCTGTAGGATACAACAATCATCCTACCGTTTGGAGGACATCTACTGTATATCAATTAATTCAATACAAGTAGCTCTTGATAAAAACTGACAGTGACGAGGTAAAATCTCAAGCTAAGACATACCCAAAACCATTTTTTTTGTGTTGGATAGAGTAGGGAATGGTCAAAACCTTTGTCAGTTTTTTGTATGACTACTGAGGAGATTTCACATCATGTCCTGTCTTAGAGACACAAGTGGAAATTAAAGAAGATCCTGTTAGATAGCTTTCACTGTAGCAGAGGTCTCCATTAGATTTTTCTCATCTTCTCCTATTCCAGTGACAACTGTAAGCATTTGGAATTCTCATCGCTTTCTGTCCTGGTGACAATGGTTACCAGGGCAAATATAGACAGTGAATCTCCTCACTGGGGACATAGACAATAATACATAACTGACCAGGTTTTAAACACTTAAATACTATTTCTGAAAACACATCTGGCTGTCTTGTAAGATAGTGTGAGCTTACATTAAAAAAAAAATATATTTTTGCTGTAGCCACTGGGATATCAAAAATAGCAAGGCCCAATGCTTGACACTGCCTCAAGACTCCTTGTTTTTTCTTTCTCAACGTTTAATTGGAAGCATCTTTCACTTGTGTTTGTTTTATTGCATGAAGTATATATATATGGGGATTTTTTATACGAGAAGAAAAGCATAGACATAAATAATGTCTTTGAGCTTGATCATAAATAATAAGAATGGGGATGGCATGTGTGTATGAATACGTTGTCTACAGAGAGATTTAGATGGCCAGAATTGGGAATCCTTGGTTTTAAGAAACACAGACTCTAAATTAGGTTATAACGTTATGCCAGGCTACCTGCAGACAGAGGATATACACAAAGAGTAATGGTCTGTTCTATAAGGATAAAAAACAAAATACCTGTATCTATAGCCAAAACTTTTTTCTTAGTTTTGAATAGAGTAGGAAAGGAACATCTGTCAAAGAAAAATCTCTTTTAGACAGTTGTCTCTGGAACAGACTTCTCTGTTATAACATTTCCCCTGGTCTTCTGTTCCATTTCCAACTATATCATTTTGAATTCCCCTCACTTTCTCTCCTGGGGACAATGATCTAAGACAATGATCAGAGAGAAAAATAATAATAATAAAAAAAAAAATATTTATATGAAATACATATAAAAAAGCTTATTCTCTTGCATATTTCCCTCCTCTACCTTCCTTTCCCACAATTGGACAATTATGTTTTTTTTTTTCATTTAAATATCTTTTCAGAACTGGCCCACACTTCCAGGTTTTTCATCTAGGTGAGAATGATGTTCCCAACTTGCCCTTCACACATCCCTGGAGGCCTGGGGGGCAATCTCCATGTGTGCAGTGCATCATCAGGGGGATGGCTGTCTCTTCCTGATTCCTAAAGCTGGCCCACTGATGCACACATGTAGCGATGCCTCATCAGAGGCATGGCTTGAAAACAAGGCAGAGACAGCTTGTGGAATGATGCTTCTCTTTAAGGAATAGACCTACACAATTTTAAAGGGGTTGTAAAGGCAGAAGGTGTTTGATCTTAATGCATTAAGATCAAAAGCCTTCTGTGTGCAGCAGCCGCCCTAGCCCCCCTAATACTTACCTGAGCCCTATCCCTATCCAGCGATGTCTACGAATGCCTTGGCTGTTCGTGACTCTCACTCCTGATTGGCTGAGACACAGCAGTGGCAACAATGGCTCCCGCTGCTGTCAATCAAAGTCAGTTAGCCAATTAGGAGAGAGAGGGGGTGGGGCCGAACCAGGGCTTAGTGTCTGAATGGACACAAGGAGCTGCAGCCTGGCTCAGGTGCCCCCATAGCAAGCTGCATGCTGTGGGGGCACTTAACAGGAGGGAGGGGCCCGGAGAGCCAAAGAGGGACCCAAGAAGAGGAGGATCCAGGCTGCTCTGTGCAAAACCACAGCACAGAGTAGGCAAGTATAACATGTTTGTTTTTTTATAGAAAAAAAATTGACTTTACAATCACTTTAAACAAACGGCATGCTATTTTTTTGAGATTATCAAAAATGTATAGCATTCATAGCTCCAAGAATAGGCCACCCTGTTTAAAAACATTTACTATATAAAAAAGGACCACATCTATCAAAAAAGTCCCTGTACATCTGTAAGAATATGTACAAAACTTGTCCACTGGCAAAATAAATTATTTTCCAGAAACAGATGTCCCAAGATGTATCTCCAATAAATGTCTGTGCAGAGAAAAATTCTCAAAACTGTCACATAAGCAATTTAGTATTTGAAAGATATAGAATATTAGAAGAAAGTTCTATGAATATAGTGTCACCAAAAGAATTATAAATACAAAGATGGTGTATATCTATTCAGGTAAGCATCCCAAAATAGATTAATGCTCTCTCACAACAAGGTTCTCAAATACTGTCATAAAAATGATCCAGTGTCTGAATTCACAAATGCAGAGTATGAGCGGTGTACCAAGGCTATTATATAAGTGTATGTTCCTTTGGTCACTTGAGCCCAATAACAATTCCAGAAGGCAGTGATTTCAACTACCAGGTAAAGTACATGGAATAGGATGAGTTTTCAACTTGAATAAAGGGCAAATATCCTAAAATATATACAGTATATGACTGTCTGTCCTAGAGCATCAAGTAAAGAGCAAGATATTAGCATAGAACTGTTCTGCCTTATATGCAGGAAAGAAGTCAATGTTGATAAATCAACAGCACTATAGAAGTGCTTAATACCATACAAGTCAACAGAGGTACTGGGTTAGCCAGAAAAGAGTGAGTAAATTGTAATCCTATAATTGCTAAGGTCCCCAGGCATATTAAACTGTCCCAGAGGTATAACACGGGCAGAAGCCGCCAGTAGTCTCTACATCAAGGCGCATAGACAAAAGCATATAGAGGAAAGTGATTTACATGATGATCCAAGGAATTTGTTATAAAGACTTTTTACCCAGTGTATGCAAAAGTATATCATCTTCTCCAGCCGCTCTAAAATGCTCAGTAGAACTGAAACTCAGTTGTCAGATCCACCTTATGCATATCTTTGTATCCAACCAATTCCTTGGTGCTGACAGGTACTTTGTTGTGGCAATACAGCATGGTTGCCGTCATGGAGGACAACCTGGGTACTGTGTGGCCCACGGATGAGTTGTAGGTACGAATTTCACCATTTACCCTTTCTAAAATGATCTGTGGTGACTGTTTTGGAATCAGAGTATCTGTCAGATACATATCAATAAAAATATAAAGTAATTGTGTAACTACAAGTTTTTGGAAACAAAAAAAAAAATCCTTATACAGCAATAACATCCTCACAGAGTTTCCAATCCTGCATCACACTAAAGTGTGTGTAACCCCTAACAATTATCTTCTCTTTCTTGTTCTTTGGTCTGTTAAATGTACCTTTGACAGTTCTTTGTTATATCTGTTTAGTAGGTGCAAAAAAAGTGGAAAAAAAGGCAGAGAAAACAAATGCAGCCACCACATGCTAGGAATAATGAGCGGCAATATATATAACATTTTTGTAGCATATACAATCACAACTCAAGTCATATTGTAATTGAATGGTATTAAAATTACCTTTCATTTTCAAACCGCAGCTCTGTAATTTTCTGAAAAGTGCAATGCAATATGGCTACCTGGAGGTATTCTGTACACAGACGGTGTACAGAACGCCCCCAGAAACATAATTTCCTGCTTGTGTGATCGACGCATTGATTTTCCTAGAAGTCTGCACTAAGATACAAGTCAGATTTCATGCATTCCCTGCAGCAAAAATGTAATTTTGGTGTGATGCTCCCAAAAAGTAATCCCTTCTTGCTTTTCTTATTCTTTCCTTTCTCTCCTGCTATCCCCTGTTTCCCACTCCTCTCTCTCTTTTACAACTTTCTAATTCCCACTAGTTTTTAATTACTAGTGACCTATCTCTCTAGCATTAGGTCACTAGTAGGTATATATTTGACAGAACATCATCCGGGACGACTCCACGAGACCCATGGTCCAACCTAAAGATGGTGATGGCTTTAATCACTAGAGAACCTAGTATCCTAATTTTTTCTTCACACTAGGTTTTCTCTCTCTTGTGCTTTAATTAGCAAGAGGTTACACAGTGATCCTGCTACCATACTTATCTGTAATTATGATACTGTCACCTATACCCTTTTACATCTGTAAGAAATACGATGTTTCATGTTCCTCTTGAATGTATCCCCTCGCAAACCTTATTCCACTAAGGGCTGCGTCCCTTTCACCACATTGTATTACAATATATCCTGTCTTATTTTCCCTGCAGATGGGAATTTTCGTTATTGTTCCTTATCTATGTATATTCTATTCTTCAATAAAATGTTTGAACAAGAGATACTCCCAATAGGACATCATGTCTAAAGGGATACAGACCCTTCAATTTTCCTAATTAGAGCCCTGCAGGTGCAGCAGCTGATAATTATGAAACCATTAGACTCACTTACCACATGGACACAAACAAACACATAGGGATTTCTTCAGAATAACAAAAGGTAGCAATCTGCAACAAAGTTTGTTAAAATCCTTTAATTTTTACATTACCTTTGACTAGATGTTTTTTAATTTTTACATCCTTAAAGTGATTTTTAATATTGTGTTGGACGTTACTTTCCTTTCAAAGTGGAAACAAGTCTATACACTGTAAGGGATTAGCACAGTAGCAGGATGTGCAGGACCCCCTGGATGGGTCACAGCGAAGTAGGCATGGACAGACAGCAGGATCTTTGTGAAAACAAAACAGTGGTTTATTTCCAAGTCTGTGGCTACAAGTGCAGGTATCAAAAACATCAAAAATAAAACAAAATAGAAAAAAGACCCTTGCCACTTTGGGCATCTAACTGCAAAACACAGGAACCTATCAACATGGTCTGAAACGGCCTAACGCTGCCCAAAAACCTGTCTGACACACAGAAAAACTCTTTTAATCATACAAAGTCATTTAATCATCAAAGTCATTTGGGTGGCAAAAATATGAATGCAATCTATACACTGGGGGGAGAACCTCTGGGGGAATCTAGGATGGCAAAGGACCTGGGGGCCCTAGTAGATGATAGGCTCAGCAATGGCATGCAATGCCAAGCTGCTGCTAACAAGGCAAACAGAATATTGGCATGCATTAAAAAGGGGATCAACTCCAGAGATAAAACGATAATTCTCCCACTCTACAAGACTCTGGTCCGGCCGCACCTGAAGTATGCTGTCCAGTTCTGGGCACCAGTCCTCAGGAAGGATGTACTGGAAATGGAGCGAGTACAAAGAAGGGCAACAGAGCTAATAAAGGGTCTGGAGGATCTTAGTTATGAGGAAAGGTTGCGAGAGCTGAACTTATTCTCTCTGGAGAAGAGACGCTTGAGAGGGGATATGATTTCAATTTACAAATACCGTACTGGTGACCCCACAATAGGGGTACAACTTTTTCGCAACTTTTTTTTAACAAGACTCGCGGCCACTCATTAAAATTAGAAGAAAAGAGACTATATGGGTAGAGATCAGTGTTTATAAACGTTTTTTATATATGTACCATCATCCCTGAAGTAGTAAAGAAAAGAGGTTTAACCTTAAACTACGTAGAGGGTTCTTTACTGTAAGAGCGGCAAGGATGTGGAATTCCCTTCCACAGGCGGTGGTCTCAGCGGGGAGCATTGATAGCTTCAAGAAACTATTAGATAAGCACCTGAATGACCGCAACATACAGGGATATATAATGTAATACTGACACATAATCACACACATAGGTTGGACTTGATGGACTTTTTCAACCTCACCTTCTATGTAACTATGTAACTATCACACAGACCACTGCTGGCCATACAATATACAATTTTCTTGTTCAACTTTTCTTGTTTCTTGTAGTGAGCCAAAACAGGCTCACTACACAGCAGAAACCCAAAAGCAATCAGTGTACAGCATAAACCTGGGACAACTATATCTCCCATCTTGAACACAACCCAAAGATTTTCCTGGCTTCCTGTCACAACACGTATAAATTATTTAGCCATAGTCATCTAATATATATCTCTAAACTGAGCCACAGTAACCTTCAGGATTGTATAGCGCTGTTTTTTCTGACACTGACCCACGGCCTTGAAGAAAATGTAGACTTTCACAAAAACATATTTCACTTTCAGGATCAATTCCATTACATTGGAGTTTGTCATAGTCCACATAATGTGACACGATTATCCCAAATCTCCAGAAAGTGCAAACACGACAAATGGTTTTATCTGCTGGGCTGGTATCTGATAACCACTATACTTTTGCTAACAACAGATGATATAGATGGGGCCAGTGGAAGTCATACAGAATTTATTAACTACAACAAAAGAGAATAAAGATGATATTAAAAACAAACAAGGAGGCGTAAGCCACTTTGACTCTAGCTATCTTTTGTAGTACTAGGCCTCGGTATGTTCAAAGCAAGTCCAGATTACTTGACCTTTCTTTCAATCCATCAGGAAAACATCATAAACTCAAAGTAAATCTGCCTGACCTTCTTATAGACATTGGACTGAGCAATTCTTCAATTTTCTGTCTCGCGCATGGTTTATAAAGAACTGTAAAATGTCAGAGATAAATATGAAGATTGTGTTTTAAGTGATTGATGTCTACGCTCATTCTTACACTTTTTTTTTATTTTCAGCAGACTGTTAAATAATCCCACATTCACCTCAGTAAACTAACATTAAGAGAATGGAAAAACGCCATAGAAAATAACAGATTGCTTTTGGTTGTTTATTAACTGCGAAACACTATGCAAAGAAATTACTTAGGGTTTAGAGTGGGTCGTAAAATCCTCCATCAAACAAAACGGAGTGTTACTGACATGTCTAGAAGTTTTGCAGTTTTAATTCCAGTACACTTGTAGGTCATACAAATATAAGCACATAGAATGAACAATGAGTATAATATAATTTTATATATTTTAAAATAATGTAGTCGTGAAACTGTACAGTGTACTGGAAGGGCAACTGAATGAATATTGTATTTATTGGCGTATAACATGAACTTTTTCACTCTGAAAATCGGGTGCAAATAGCGTGTGTGTGTTATACACCAATACTTCAATTTTAGCTGCCTCGGAAGGCACAGGGAGGGAGGCGGGACGAGCGCCATCAGATTACATACAGTGAGAATCTCCTGTTTACTTGGCGGCCTCTGTAATAGGAAGTCCAGTCTCCTGGGCTGCCATTGGACCACTGTTCTGTCTATCATAGGAGATTCTCACTGTATGTAATCTGTCGGCGCTCATTCCATCCCCCTCCCTGTCCCCTCTAAGCTGCAGATGGACATCGATCAGGCTTCACTGATGGCAATGATGAGGCTAATGCATTGATGGCAATGGGGAGGCTGCTCCATTGATGGCAATGGTGAGGCTGCTGCATTGATGGCAATGGTGAGATTGCTGCATTGATGGCAATTGTGAGGCTGTTGCATTAATGGCAATGGTGAGGCTGCTGCATTGATGGCACTTGTGAGGCTGCATTGATGTGGACTGATGAGGCTGCATTGATGGCACTTATGAGGCTGCAGATGGGCATTGATCAGGCTGCATTGATGGCAATAGTGAGGCTTCAGATGGGCACTGATCTTTATTTTGCTTCAAAGTTCCTTATTTAAAATGTAAGTTTTTTTTCCTGAAACTTCCCTCTTAAAATGAATGTGCGTGTTATACGCCTGTGCGTGTAATACGCCAATATAACATACGGTAATTAATGACAATATAAGCTTCAAAGGAAGTCTCGTTAAACTATTCAGAAGGGGTAGTAAATATGATATTACCATATTTTAGTATATAAATGGTTCATGACAACATTTTGTTGATTTTTTTAGGAACCTATAATGATTTGGATTACATTTTATTTTTTTTCATAGGTTGAAGAGTTTTTACATTCATTTTTTAAATCTGTTTTTAATATATGCTTTACATACAATCTTTGATTTATACATACACATTTAATATATGACAAAGGATCCCCATTACACTAGATTAGATAAATAGAGATAAATAAGTACCCTGTTTCCCCGAAAATAAGACCTAGCGTGATTGTCGGTGATGGCTGCAATATAAGCCCTACCCCCCAAATAAGCCCTAGTTAAAGTCCTTGTAGGTCTTCTTTTCAGGGTAGGGCTTATTTTCGGGGAAACAGGATAGGGCTTATTTGGGGGGTATGGCCTATTTTGCAGCCATCACCGACAATCACGCTAGGTCTTATTTTCGGGGAAACAGGGTAGTATCTCCTTTCAGGTAGTCGCTCTCTCTTATTGAAACTTTAGGAGGAAAGCATTCAGAGGGATGAATCACTTTTCTTTTTTTTTAATAATTCTTTATTTAGCATTTTCATACATGGACACGTGATAGACAAAACATAAGAGTAGAATGCAAGAGGTTTACAAAGACAAGACATCAGCCATTTAACAGCTTGCCCACCCGCCGCAGTGCATATACTGCAACAGGGCGGCTTCTACAGGCACTGTGATGTATTCGTATGTCGCTGCTTGTTCCCGGGTTCTGGGTGTGATTTGACACAGAGGGAGTCTGTAAGAAGATCTCTCCCATTGATTCATGTCTGGGATCTGTTGATCGGCTGTGTCGAATTTACAGCCCTGAGCCCTGTGTTGACAAATAACACAGGGCTCTGAACAGAGGAAACATTTGCTTTGTTTTTTTTCCCTGCAAAGCATGGAAAAGAAACAATTTGATCTGTAGTAAAAATAAGCACACATTACTCATTGTTAGGCACACGATTAACCCCTTTATGGAATCTAGGGGAAACTATAAGTAACTGTCCTACCATAGATCCACTCTCTTAAATTTAAACTAAAATTAATGAATGAAATCACAATTTTTCGACACATATAGTATTTCACGGTAGTAAAGGAGAATGGAAACAGGATTATTTGGTGGGGGTACATGATAACTTGGGAGGAAATGGGGGTATTTGGGGTAGAGGGTCTCTGCCCCCCTTAACAAAAGGGAAAGATAAGGAAGGGAAAAGAGAGAGCAAGATAATGATTCACTGTACACATAATTAAGTATTTTTGGTTGTTCACGTTTTGCAATAGGGAGTGGTTAATTTGTATAGAAGGTTTGGGGTTTGGGGTTTGGGGGGAGGGGGTGGGATTGTTTGAGGGAGGGAAATTGTATGATGGAATAAGTTAAGGAAATATGGGCTTTTTTCTTTTTCTTTCTCTATATAGAACTTTGAAAACTTTGAAGAAGATATATTCTAGGAGTGATCCATTCTTTTGTTTTTGAATGTATGTAAGGTCTTATGTTTATATAAAAAATTATTAAAAATAATTGGAAACACAATTAACACCTTGATTGTCCCTAGATGTTAACCCCTTCACAGCCAGTGTCATTAGTACAGTGACAGTGTATATTATTAGCATTGATCCCTGTATTAGTTCCCAGTCACACTGATGTGACTTGTCATGTGATTTGACAGGTCCAAATCGCATGACAAGTCGCACCCTAAAATTGGCAATGTAACTGTTCAAATCGGTGCGTTGTCGACTTTTCGGTGCCGCACTGATTTAACCAAGTCACACCTAAAGTCGCACTGACATACGGCTTTGAAATTGTGCGCCTTCAAGTGAAGTCACACAATTACAAATTCTGATTTGGTGTGATTGGGGGCTTAGTGCCACTGGAGATGTCAGTGGCAGTTAGTCAGTTCCCACAAAGTGTCAGTTAGTGTCATATTTCCTGCCGCACTATCACAGTCCTACTATAAGTCGCTGATTGCTGTCATTGCTAGTATAAAAAAATAATAAATAAATAGCAACTCCAGTATATATACCATAGTTTGTAGATGCAATAACATGTTGACATGTAGCAGAATACATTTTGGCCTAAATTCATAAACACAATTTATTTATTTATTTTTATTGAATATGTTTTATAACATAGTAAAATATATATATATATTTGTGTGAAAAAAAAAAGATGTCAATTTCATTTGTGTATAGTGTTGCATGACTGCGCAATTGCCAGTTAAATTAACTCAGTGCTGAATAGCAAAAAATAGCCTGGCCAGGAAGTGGGGGAAATCTTACAGAGATCAAGTGGATAATTTTATGACCATTTTATGTATAAAAAGATTTTTTGCAGTGTCTCAGCGCCATGATCTTGTCTAATATACCCATATCATACAAAGAAAGAAATAAAGAGCTTGAACAGGTAGAGAACCAAGAAAATGAGCAGGAAAGGAAGCCAGCTGAAGATAAAGGAAGGGGGTACCAGGGCAATTTCCCATTCGTCACAGCCATCTTGGTACACCCTGGACTCAGCCACACTAAGCCTACAGTCTGAAGTCGCCAAGCGGACATCTTTTAACACCCATCGAAATCTTGCATTTCACACTTATTTTTACCAATAAACTGAGCTTATATAGTGAAATCCAGTATTTAAAAGTCTGTGACATTGTTTTGAGGTTGAATTTTAAAAGCAGCTGTCAGATTAGCAAACGTGTGAGATCAGCAGGCTTACCACTGGTTTTAAAATTCAACATCAAAACAGTGTCACAGACTTCTAAATACTGTATTTGATTATATAAGCTCAGTTTAGTGGTAAAAATAAGTTTGAAATGCAAGATTTCGGTGGGTTTTAAAAGATGTTCGCTTGGCGACTTCAGACTGTAGACTTACTGCTGCTGAGTGCGGGGTGTACCAAGATGGCTGTGACGGAATGTCACTTCCGTTACAAGATTTGACGGGTCACCTAATCTGCTGAAACACCTGTATATCTCATGTTTGCCCTTAAGAGGGGCTGTAATGTAACCCTTAGGAGAAATTTACTAAAACTGATGCACATAGACTTCGGTGCAGCTGTGCATAGTAACCTATCAGCTTCTATTTTTATTGTTAAACCCGGCCTTATGGGGCGTATACACGGGCGGACTTTCCGACCGGACTGGTCCAACGGACTTTTGACAGACTTCCAACAGACTTTTTTACGAACGGACTTGCCTACACACAACCGGACTTTCCGGCAGACCATGTCCGCCGGTCTTCCCGACGGAGTTACGACGGACTTTCCAAATGAACGGACTTCCCCACACACGAACAAGTCCGTTCAATTAAATGTGACTCGGGTACGACGGGACTAGAAAAGGAAGTCAATCTTGCCGCTTTTATCTGCGAGATTGACACCTTGTGAGCCCCGTCGCAGAGCATACCAGGCCCTTAGGTCTGGTATAGATTTTAAGGGGAACCCCCTACGCCGAAAAAACTACGTGCGGTCCCTCCAAAATCCATACCAGACCCTTACCTGAGCATGCAGCCCGGCCGGTCAGGAATGGGGGTGGGGACGAGCGAGCGCCCCCCCTCCTGAACCATACCAGGCCACATGCCCTCAACATGGGGGGGTGGGTGCTTTGTGGGAGGGGGTGCCCTGCGGCCCCCCATCCCAAAGCACCTTGTCCCCATGTTGATGAGGACAAGGGCCTCTTCCCAACAACCCTGGCCGTTGGTTGTCGGGGTCTGCGGGCGGGGGGCTTATTGGAATCCAGGAGCCCCCTTTAATAAGGGGGCCCCCAGATCCCGCCCCCCACCCTATGTGAATGAGTATGGGGTACATCGTATCCCTACCCATTCACCTAGGGGAAAAGTGTCAATAAAAAAACACACTACACAGGTTTTTAAAGTAATTTAATAGACAGCTCTGGGGGTCTTCTTCCGACTTCGGGGGTCTTCTTCTGACTTTGCCGCTTCGCGGCCAGGGTTGTCGGGCAGAGGCCCTTGTCCTCATCAACATGGGGACAAGGTGCTTTGGGATGGGGGGCCGCAGAGTGCCTCCCTCCCCCAAAGCACCAACCCCCCTATGTTGAGGGCATGCAGCCTGGTACGATTCAGGAGGCTCGCTCGTCCCCACCCCCTTTCTGGACCGGCCGGGCTGCGTTCTCGGATAGGGGTCTGGTATGGATTTTGGGGGGACCCCACGCCGTTTTTTCGGCGTAAGGGGTTCCCCTTCAAATCTATACCAGACGTAAGGGACATCGTTGCTTCCCCCTCGCGCTCGCCGCAATAGGATGTAGATGTAGTACCCTTCCCTTGTGTTGTATCTGGTCCTTCGGACCAGCATACAGACGAACAGGCTTTCTGTTAGGAATTGAGTCCAGCGGAGTTACGACGTAAAGATTTGAAGCAGGTTTCAAATCTAAAGTCCGTCGGATTTCTGACCGAAACGGTCCGTCGGAAGTCCGATGCAGCCCACACACGGTCGGATTGTCCGGTTGGAAAGTCCGCCAATGTGTGTACACAGCATAACTGAACAATCTGACATTAGAAGCTGATTGGTTACTATGCACAGCTGCACCAGATTCTGTGTGCACCAGCTTTAGTAAATATCCCCACATGTGTTTAATTTTGTTGATTTTTTAGAAAACCACTTGGATAAGGTAGGCGGAGCTGTCTGCATTCAACAAATGGATCACAATTACATTTTTTATATCTCTTTTGTGGGAGAGGAGAATGGTGAAGTAAGCCACTGGGTCAGAACCCAAGCCACAATCAGTCAATTTGATGAGGATCGCTCTGACCTTCATCCAGAAAATAGCATGTTTGCTATATTCCCAGAAAATATGGATGAATGTACTTTTTTCAGCCTCACAACGACAGCACAAATCTGAAGACTGGTGAGAAATCTTATGCAAAACAGTCAACACTTTGTACCACCTGGTTAGTAATTTATAACCATATTCCTGGAATCTACTAGCTACAAAAGAATAGTTTGCAAAATACAGTCATCTCTCTGTGTAGGGGAAAGAATCACTTTTCTGTATAAATTTCAGCTTGAACTATTAAACTCTGTAAACACTTTTTTTTTAGCTAATGCCCTGTACACACGATCGGAATTTTCGTTGGAAAAACCTTGGATGGTTTTTCTGACGGAATTCCGCTCAAGCTTGGCTTGCATACACACGGTCACACAAACGTTCTCTGAACCTTCGACCGTCAAGAACGCGGTGACGTACGACGGCACTAGAAAAGGGAAGTTCCATACGAAGCAATGATTCTGTTTTTTAGAGCCGGCGATCGGCTTTTCCTAGTTCCTAAAAGCCGCTCGGCTGTTATACCGGAGGAGCGGGAGGGGACTTCCCCCCCTCCCACCACCTCCCGCCGCTCTTATCGGGCCTCCCGGCCCGATGACCAATCCGCCGCCTCCGGTGGCTAGTGACGGTCTGGAACATGAGCGGGTTCGTTCCAACCTCCTAATAGTAAACACGGAAGCGACGTTATGACGTCACTTCCCATTTACTCGGCTGCCAATGGGGCAGGTTTTAAAAAAATATACAGTATTCAGAATCGCTGAAAACAGCGATCTGAATACTTTGAAGTGCAAAGGAGGGATCGGGGGTCTTTTAGACCCCCGATCCCTCCATAAAGAGTACCTGTCACCACCTATTACTGTCACAAGGGATGTTTACATCCCTTGTGACAGCAATAAAAGTGATCAAAAATTATTTTTTTAAAAACACAATTTATTAATATAAAATAAATAAGAAAAAAAAATTTAAAGCTCCCCTGTCCCCGCGAGCTCGCGAAGCAAAGAAAACGCATATGGAAGTCACACCCGCATATGTAAACAGTGTTCAAATCACACATGTGAGGTATCAGCGTGATCGTCAGAGCGAGAGCAATAATTCTAGCAGTAGACCTCCTCTGTAACTCTAACCTTGTAACCATAAAAAAAATGTAAAGTGTCGCCCATGGAGATTTTTAGGTACCGTAGTTTGTCGCCATTCCATGAGTTCGTGCAATTATAAAGCGTGACATGTTTGGTATCTACTTACTAGGTGTAACATCATCTTTCACATTACACAAAAAAATTGGGGTAACTTTACTGTTTGGTTTTTTAAAATTCATGAAATTGTCCCTTTTCCCAAAAAGTTGCGTTTAAAACACCGCTGCACAAATACCATGCAACAACCGTTTTATTCTCTAGATTCTCTGCTAAAAAAATATATATAATATAAAATATATATAATGTTTGGGGGCTCTAATTAATTTTCTAGAAAAAAATACGGATTTTAACTTGTGAACACCAAATTTCAAAAATAGGCTTAGTCATGAAAGGGATAACATAACTTGCCGCACTAAACAATCAAAGTAATAAAAATTGTGAAAACAGTGTCCATATATTTAAACACCTCATATTAGTCTCCAAATTCAAAAAAACAATGTAAGTGAACACAGTCTCTTGAAGTGAATATCCAATGTGAGTGAACAAATACTGTAATTTGTGAAATTTTCACCCAGGTACACCTCCACCTTGAATCATGTGAAATGCTTGCTTACCAGAGATCTAGACTCCAAATTATAATGCCCTGTACACAGGGTCAGATTTTCCGACGGAAAATGTGTGATAGGACCTTGTTGTCGGAAATTCCGACCGTGTGTAGGCTCCATCACACATTTTCCATCGGATTTTCCGACACACAAAGTTTGAGAGCAGGCTATAACATTTTCCGTTGTAGGAATTTCCAATTGTGTGTACACAAATCCGACGCACAAAGTGCCACGCATGCTCAGAATAAATAAAGAGATGAAAGCTATTGGCTACTGCCCCGTTTATAGTCCCGACGTACATGTTTTACGTCACCGCGTTCAGAATGATCGGATTTTCCGACAACTTAGTGTGACCGTGTGTATACAAGACAAGTTTGAGCCAACATCCATCGGAAAAAATCCTAGGATTTTATTGTCGGAATGTCCGATCAATGTCCGACCGTGTGTACGGGGCATAAGAGTTTAGACAAGCGTGAGTGATACACAGAAGATCTATTTGATTCCCTCTGTTTAGGCTTAATAGGATAGTGTCATGGCTGACAATGAAAGTCACTCCAACTCGCAAACCATAGCAGAAAGAAAAATGGTTCACATAGTGTAAAACTGTATGGTATTTTAATAAAAGAAAATGATACTAAGAACTCCAGATAAAATCCAGCATGTAAAAAATCAATGGTTCCCAGGAACTAGTCCACATGTAGACAGGCTCGACTTGCGTGGTAACATCACAGACATGGACCCTGCCCTATGCGTTTCATCAGAGTTGACGTCCTTGGGACATATTATAATAATATATTATGCTAATAAAGGAAAAATATATTTTATCTTGTAAACCATGATCATAATTAACATATTAAGAAAATGTAAATGTAAAGAGTTGGGATAAGAACAACTAGGCCTTTCATTCTTCCAGTGGACTTGGCAACCAGGCACCTCACCTTAGGTAAACCGTACACTGATATCCATTTACAGAGTTCTTTTCTGGCTGACGTTGACTTTAAAGCAATACTTGCAAAGACTGTTTTTACCAACTTTTACTCTTTACCGAAGTAAACCATTAAAACAGAATCTCCTGGCCCTTTTCTCTCGTAATCCTATTGAATACTATACTCTTTTTTGCATTTTGAAGATGTCTTGATTCAACCCCTTACGCTTTTAAGTGTTTGTAGCCTACCCTTATATACAGCGCCTTGAAAAAGTATTCATACCGCTTGACATTTTGCACATTTTCTCATGTTACAACCAAAAAGGTAAATGTATTTTATTGGAATTTTATGTGATAGACCAAAACAAAGTGGCACATAATTGTGAAGTGGATAAAAAATGATAAATGGTTTTCCAAATTTTTTACAAATAAATATGTGAAAAGTGTGGTGTGCATTTGTATTCAGCCCCCCTGAGTCAATACTTTGTAGAACCACCTTTTAATGCATTTACAGCTGCAAGTCTTTTTGGGGATGTCTATATCAACTTTGCACATCTAGAGAGTGACATTTTTGCTCATTCTTCTTTGCAAAATAGCTTAAGCTCTGTCAGATTGGATGGAGAGCGTCTGTGAACAGCAATTGTCTTGCCACAGATTCTCAATTGTATTTAGGATTGGACTTTGACTGGGCCATTCTAACACATGAATATGCTTTGATCTAAACCATTCCATTATAGTTCTGGCTGTATGTTTAGGGGCATTGTCCTGCTGAAAGGTGAACTTCCACTCCAGTCTTTTGCAGACTCTAACAGGTTTTTTTCTAAGATTGCCCTGTATTTGGCTCCATCCATATTCCCATCAACTCTGACCAGCTTCCCTGTCCCTGCTAAATAAAAGCATTCCCACAACATGATGCTGCCACCATCATGTTTCACGGTGGGAATGGTGTGTTCAGGTAGATGTGCAGTGTTAGTTTTCCATCACACATAGCGTTTTGCTTTTCAGGCCAAAAAAGAAAAATTTTGGTCTCATCTGACCAGAGCACCTTCTTCCACATATTTGCTGTGTTCCCTACATGGCTTCTTGCAAACTGCAAATGGGAGTTCTTATGTTTTTCTTTCAACAATGGCTTTCTTCTTACCACTTTTCCATAAATGCCAGATTTGTGGAGTGCACGACTAATAGTTGCCCTATGGAAAGATTCTCCCACCTGAGCTGTGGATCTCTGCACCTCCTCCAGAGTTACCATGGGCCTCTTGGCTGCTTCTCTGATTAATGCTCTCCTTGACCAGCTTTTGAGTTTCGGTGGACGGCCATGTCTTGTTAGGTTTGCAGTTGTGCCATACTCTTTGAATATTCAGATGATGGATTGAACAGCGCTCTGTGAGATCTTTAAACCTTGAGATATTTTTTTATAACCGAAGCCTGCTTTAAACGTCTCCACAACTTTATCCCTGACCTGTCTGGTGTGTTCTTTTGCCTTCATGATGTTGTTTGTTTACTGAGGTTTTCTAACAAAGCTCTGGGGGCTTCACAGAACAGCTGCATTTATAGTGAGATTAAATTACACACAGGTGGACTCTATTTACTAATTAGGTGACTTCTGGAGGTAATTGGTTCCACTAGATTTTAGTTAGGAGTATCAGAGTAAAGGGGACTGAATACAAATGCACGCCACACTTTTCACGTATTTATTTGTAAAAAATGTTGAAAGCCTTTTATCATTTTCATTCCACTCCACAATTATGTGCCACCTTGTGTTGGTCTATCAATCACATGAAATCCCAATAAAATACATTTATGATTTTGGTTGTAACATGACAAAATGTGAAAAATTCCAAGGGGTATGAATACTTTTTCAAGGCACTGTATTGTATGTAAATTTTGGGAGGACAGATAGGAATTTAATTTGGTAGCAGATTTGAATAAATATATACTGGAAATATATACTGGATATATATATATATATATATATACATATATATATATATATATATATATATACATATATATATATATATATATATATATATATATATATATATATATATATATATATATATATATATATATATATATATATATATATATATATAGTTAGGTCCATATATATATTTGGACACAATAAAACACCAATGACCCAGTGCCACTGGAAGCCATACATGGCAATGCCATCACACAGCCTCCAATAGGTTTTACAAATGACATTGTGTTCTTTGGATCATGAGCTGTTCCAAGCCTTCTCCACACTTTTTTTCTTCTCATCATTCTGATACAGATTAATTTTAGTTTCATCCATCCAAAGAATGCTTTTCCAGAACTGGTCTGGCTTTTCCATTCTTTAGACTTATGAATGGCTTGCACCTTGTGGTGAATCCTCTGTATTTGCTCTCGTGAAGTCTTCTCTTGATTGTAGACTTTGACAATGATACGCCCACCTCCTTGAGAGAATCCTTCACTTGTCTGGATGTTGTGAATGGGTTTTTCTTTACCATAGAGAGGATCCTGCGATTATCCATCACTGTTATCTAGGCCTTTTTATGTTACTGAGCTCATCAGTGCATTCTTCTTTCCTCAGAATGTATCAAACTGTTGATTTGGCCACTCCTAATGTTGCTGCTATCTCTCTGATGGATTTGTTTCATTTTTGAAGCCTTACAATGACCTGTTTCACTTGCATGGATAGCAACCCAACCATGACCCCCTTAAATTGTGGGTGTGGTCAAATTTCACTAACAGTGAGAGGGTCTTACAGGGGTACTAAACACCAGGAGTGCATTACGTACAGAGTGCAGAATTCTGAAGTTCGGGAGTACTTGGGGGGGCTTACACACAAATTGCAAAGTTCAGGAGTGTGCTGCATACAGAGTGCAGAGTTCAGGGTTGCGCTATACTCATATTGCAGAGTTCGACCTTTTTTCACACCTACTTACCTCTGCATCCACATCTCACTTTCACCCCTCTTCAGCTCTGACCTCTGCATGCAACCTTCCCTCAGCTGCCCCCATCTTCCACATGTCTTAATATTGTTGCTGTATTAAGCTGAATCACCCAGCTGGCTCTAGTCGCTCCCCCGTCAAACTCTGTAGATGGCTTGCCTCTCTCACTTGCAGGAGATGATCCCGAGGGGGTGTCGGCATCCACACTCCACTCTGGGCACCTGCATCTCCCTTGTCCCCATCCTGAATTCAATGGGAACCACTGAGGAGATCAGATCTGTGGGAGCCATTGGGAGACAAGCTGTCACTTGTAAACACAGAAGCCGGAGTTCTGTGTTTACAAGTGATATTGGTGAGCAGGGAGCAGAGGGCCTGAGCCAGAGGTGGTGGAATGAAGTTCCTCCAAGGTCCAGCTGAAGAAAAGCTCTGCTGGTGAATATTCTTTGACTATAGTTCGGAGGGATACACTAAGTAGATTCAGTAGATTGTTTAGGGTTCAATACTTTCCTAGATCAAAAAATATAAATAACTACTAGTATTTATATGAATTCACGGTGCCATATCTGCCTAGGAATGTATTCCCTGCAATTAGTGGTGAGGAAGAAAGTTTTTTTTTTTATCCTGATAAAAGCAAACAGATGCACAGCATATGAAGTATTTTGGCTTTCCTCTTTACAAACTAGGCATTAGAGTATCCAGAAGATGTAAGAGTTTTTTTTGTTGTTTTATTCTACATTTGATTTAAAATAATACTTTTTGTAAATCTTGATATTTTTCAGACACAATAGACTTTCACTATACAGTTATGTATAATGTAGCTTTTCTCTGTGCAGATTATGTCATCATACTGGCTTTGGGAATAAAAAAAATGACTGTTCGGAACAGGGTGTTAGTAGGGATGGTCAGATGTGGTGCTTTTCATTGCAGTACCTGAGGTTTTTTGCTGAGCAACGCCAGGCAGGATGTGTCCAGGCAATCGCTCTGAGTACAGAGAACTGAGCAATCACACAATCCTTATGGTGCTCTGTGCACTAGAGGGAACCCTGCAAAGAACTTACTTGAAGACTTGTAGTGGGACATCTTTGAGAACATTTTATAGACACAGGATTCTCTTGAGATTTGGTGGAAATCTTGGCGTGGCCATTTCGCATCCAATTCGCATAGGCGTGAACCCAGCCTATGTGAATTTGATACGGAGAAAGCCGCATCCAATTCGTATAGGTGTGAACCCAGCCTAAAAGTGCAGTGGCAGCAACAACACAGGATATTTTAACTTCACAAGACAGTCAACTCTAACAACGCACATTAATACACAATATTAATGTATATCTAAAGCCAAACATTTTTTTCCATTTTGGACTTAGTAGGGGAGGATTAATACTACAGGCAGTTTTTTTTTTTTTTTGCCATCAATGTCCAATTAAGCAGATTTCCCTTTATTTTCTGTAGACTCAACAGGAAGGGAGAGGAGATCTTTCCAATGTGAAAGATATCTCCTTTTAGACAGTTGTCATGGAAACAAGTATATCCATCAAAAGATATAATTTGTATTATCTGGTGGCAACTGAAAATTTTGGATTGACCATATTTTTATTCATGGTGACATTATTGATGGGGAGAATTAAAGAAAACAAATCTCCCTAATGAGGACACAGAACGCAATAAAAATCTAATAGTGGATTATACCTGTCATCATTCTATCCTAATCTAAAAAAAGTTTTGTCTTTTGTTATACTTTAACCTATACCTAAATCAAGCACAGACAGCAGAAGAGTTGACAGCATAGTAGGATTCATAGCATAAAATCCAAGCAAAGTGCTCAATCATTATATCACAATCAACAAACAGACTGCAGGGTTCCGAAGTCCAACTCCAGCTTCTGCCAGCTCACTTCCAATAGGATATTAGTAATAGATAGCCTACATCACCTGAAGATCCAGTGTAAAAAAAAAAGTCATATGTTTTATTGATATATAATGCTAAAAACACAGCCCTGCAGGAAAAGCTGACATGTTTCAGCCCATAGCTATGACTGGGGCCCTTTAGGGCTGAAACATGTCAGCTTTTCCTGCAGGGCTGTGTTTTTAGCCTTATGCATCAATAAAAAGTATTATTATTATTTCTATCATGGGACACAGAGCCTTTGATAATTACTTAGTGGGTTAGATAATCACCATCAGGTGATTGGACACTGGCAACCCTAATTACAAGGCAAGTTCCTTCTCTATATAACTCTTCCCATATGGAGAGTACCTCAGTTTTTTCTCCAGTGTCTAAGGTGGTTGGTCACGTTAAAGATGTCCTAAGAAGAAAGCTTTGTTTGATGGTCTCTGCGGGGGCCTAGGAGCTATGCAACCGGATCCATTCCTCGGGCCAATAAAAACGCCTAATATGGATGGTAGAGACAAGGTTTTGCCTGTAATGTCTCTCTCTGAGGACTGGGCTCTGGGATCCAGCACTTTGGGGCACAAATTAAAAGTTGCTAGAAAAGTTTCTGGCAGAGTCTTCTACGGGTCCAGGGACAAGGATCCTGTAAGTAGGAAGCCAGAACCCTGAAGGTTGGCACGTTACCCACCATGATGGGTGAAGGTTGGATCTGTCTGTTCTCAGCAATCCTGTGGCGGGGATAAGGTAAGTGAAGACAATTCTAAGTATACACCTTATGGATTATCTTCTATGAGTAGTCTGCATGTCTTACCTGTTTTCTGCCACTAGAGGGAGTAAGAGACATACCTGGTGTATACTTGTATGCCTTCCAGGATACACGCTCTGTGAAGCTGCTCACCTCCTCCGCTGCAGGCCCTGCCACATGATCTTGAAGGGGGATCCCACAAAGTCTAGAGGGTCCCACGTAGTCTTCCGGTTGTCTTCTGCTAGTCCTACATGCGCGCACAGGGGGGTGAGCTTTTACGGTGGATTCGGCGGGGAAGGAGGGGGGCGTGGTTGTTAGCATGGTGCACATGCAGCATGCATGGCACATCAGTGCGCAGGCACAAGATGCTGTTTTTAAAAGCCCAGAACGCCAGAGCCCTGTAAGCGGTGGGACACAGAGCTGTGGGCAGTAAGCATCTTGGTGGGTTCGGATCCAGGCATATAAGACACCTGCACGGCATCAGGTTGTGCAGACTAAGCTAATAATAATATTGTAAGACTAAGCACAACAGTGATTGCATTTATACTAGTACCTCTGCTTTTGTCAGCTTAGGACTATGTCTCACTGTAAGAGGGCTTCAGGGGCAGGAAAAAGAGCCTAGATGTAAGGGTTCTATCCCCCCTGAAAGACTGGAGGCAGCCACACAGGATGAGCCATTGGCCCTGTCAGACTTGCAGCCTCTCCCAACATTGCAGCCCTGCATAGGTCTTTTAAAGACGGTTGTTTGCATTTGCAGTGTGTGGTGTACAGGAGAAGTTAGCTGCTTAATCGCAGCATCCTCACAAGAGGGCAGAAATTGGGGTAGTTCCCCTTCCCCTGCCCTAAATCCTCAATCAAGAGGATCAACAATCTGATGATGAAAGATCACCATCAGGGGACATGGAACAGGTGCAATCTGACGAGGCGGAAGTAACAGAGGCCTCACAAGCTCTGGAGTTGTAGCTGCAATCTTTTTCAGAAATTCATGCTGCGTATAACTTACCCTCAGCCTAGACGGCTGAAGCCTCTGTCTCCTACTTGGGTTTTTTTCTTAAATTCCCATAGGCTTCTTGTACCTTTCCAAGTCTGTCCATTACTACAAAGAGATGTAGAACCTCCACAAGGTCCTCATGCAGGTGCTTGCTTACAAACTAGCACAGCTGCTGAGATGCCTGCGGCCATATCACCCTGAAAGCACCCGATCTCGTCTGATCTCAGAGGCTAAGCAGGGTTGGGCCTGGTTAGCACCTGGATGGGAGACCGTCTGGGAATACCAGGTGCTGTACACAGTTCTGTGCACATTGTTGCTAACACAAACAGCTAAACGCATGAGTGCGGGAACGCACGTCAGCGGACGATAACTTCCTTTTATCAGTCCACATATTTGCATAAATTACCTGAGTATTGGAATGTACAAGATGCATGTGGCAGAACATATAATACACCTAGAGATACATGTTTTCTGTTTGTGGTGGACTTACATAGTCACATGAGAAGTGCTTATTTGCGCAGAAATGCCTAAAAATTGCATGAATGCCTAAAATCACATAATTGCCTAAAAATGCCTATTTGCATAAAGATACGGCGTCGCACAAGAGTGCTTGACCCCACAAGAGTCCTTGTTTGCCCAGGGATACTTGCTCACACAGAAAGGCTTGTTTTCACAGAAATGCCTAAATCGCATAAGAATGCTTGGGTGCATAAAGTTGCGGGTTCACACCAGGGTGTTTGACCTCACAAGAGTCCTTCATTACCCCAGGATACTTGGTCAAATGGAGAGGCTTGTTTTACAGAAATGCCTAAAAATGCATAAAGATGCTTGATTGCATAAAGATGCTGGATCTCACAGGGGTGCTTGATCTCACAAGAGTCTTTGATTACTCAAGGATACTTGGTGACGCAGAGAAGCTCATTTTTTTTCAGAAATGCTTAAAATCGCATAAAGATGCTTGATTGCATAAAGATGCTGGATCGCACAGGGGTGCTTGATCACACAAGAGTCCTTGGTCTCATAAGGGTACTTGTCTGCACAGTAGTGTGGTAGAATGTTTGGTCGCATAAAAGTTGCTGAATCGCATAAGAATGCATGATCGCCTAAGGTTGCATGATCACCTAGATTTGCATGGTTGCATAACGAGGCATGTTAATTTAGCCTCCTTAATTATACAGGATTGCTTATGTTCACATAGGAATACGTGTCTGCTTGGATACAGGATGTGTAATCTTGCATTACACATTCAGAGACGCATGCTTGCTTGCAAGGTGCCCATTCCATACCACACGTGCTATAGGTATGCGTGTGTACAGCACACACGTTTTAAACATATTATAGAAAATTCATGCTTCCATGAACGCACGCTTCTTTTGAGCCATATGGCATTAACTCTTGCCAACTACACATATGGAGAATCATTTGCATATGTGTTTTCAGAGCTTGTCTGCATTTCACAGGGAAACAGCACCTCTCTGGTTGGTAGGCTTGCCCTTGTGGTTTGCCAACATGCTCAACTCTTTTATAAACTGCTAGGGCCTGCCTCTAGTGGGTCTAAAAGGCTCAGGGTATAGCTGTGATGGCATACCAAGACAGTCTGCTGCCAATAGATCAGTTGGCAGCATGGCTGGACCTAAGTGTGTCCAGCATGGTCTTTATAGCCCCTATGGGGGCTAGAGTATTTGGGGACATAGTCCAAAGTAGGGTATCTTTAACCCAAATCAAAGGCCAAGACCATAAAGATTTGGCTCAAGGGGGCAAAGCAAGGGATAGACTTACCATTTGCCTTTTGTATGAGATTGTTCGGGAAGATAGTAGCCTCGTTTAAGGCTGTTCCTTTTACCCAGTTTTCGCTCAACGCCATTACGGAACAGCATACTGTCTGCTTGGAGCAAGAGGATCCAAGCCTTAGTTTTTCCCAGGCGTATCACATTAGAAGTACGTAAGAGCCTCAGTTGGTGGTTGTTAGGCAAAAGTCTATAGGAAAATCCTTTATTCCAGTCACCAGGAAAGTGGTAACTATGGATAACAGCCTTATAGGCTGGGGTGCAGTCCTAGAAGAGCTTTCGCTCCAAGGAAAGTGGTCCAAACCAAAAGGTTCCTGCCTGTCACTGCTACAGCAGTGACCTATATCAATCAAGCAGGCACCAGGAGTCCGAATGCCCAGAGGGAGGTGAACCATTTTTGTTTGGACAGAGAGGCATGTTTCTTGCCTATCTGCAGCCTTCATTCCAAGGATGGAAATTATCTAAACCGCCAGCAGCGGTGTCCAGGAGAATGGTCTCTACACCCCTCCATATTTCAGGCTATATGCCAGAAATGGGGTACCCCGCATGTAGATCTTCTAGCCTCCAGGCTCAACATGAAGCCAGACGATTTTTTCGTCAAGAACAAAGGGTCCACTAGCATGCGGAACAGACACGGTTCTCTCTGACCTAAGTGTTCTCTCCAGTTCCGCTCCTTCCGCCTCTTCTTCACAGGATCGGGGCGGGGAAGTAATTAGTTATTCTGGTTGCTCCAGCTTGGCCCAGAAGGGCCTTGGTATACGGAATCGTAAAGATGGTGGTAGGAAGACTGTGGATTCTTTCACTATACCTAGACCTGCTCTCGCAGGGACTAGTATTCCATCCTTCCTTATGGAGTCTAAATTGGATGGTTTAACTGTTGATACCTACATCCTGAAAAGTCGTGGGCTTTCAGGTCCAGTTCTCTCTACTCTGGTTAATGCTAGGGGGCCGGCCTCCAGGCTCGTCTATCACAGAGCCTGGAAGGCGTATGTTTTCTGGCATGAATCCAGGGGTTGGCATCCTCAAAGGTATGCCAGTGGCAGAAGTCTCGCCTTTCTACAGTTAGGGGTAGAAATGAAACTGGCCTTGAGCACATCAAGGGTCAGTTCTTGGCCTTATCAATTTTTTCAGAGGTCACTCACCTCTCATACCTTAGTCCGGGATTTTTATCTAAGGGGTGTCGCGTTTAATTCTGCCAGTTGAGTCTCCCTTGTTCCCGTGGGATTTGAATGGTCTGTTTTTACAAAAACAGCCTTCTGAACCAAAACGCCATATTCCTTTGGTTCTTTTGACCAGAAGATTGAGTTTCTGGTTGTCATATCCTCTGCTAGAGGGTATCAGAATTAACAGCTTTTTGCTGCCTAAGGTGGTATCAGGATTTCATCTGATGTTGTCCTACCATCCGTATTCTGCGGAAGTAGTAAGAGCAGTCAGGGTCTACCTGAAAGCGATTTCTCTGATACGAAAAGCTGATGCTTTGTTTGTGCTGCCGGAAGGTCCTAAAAAGGGCCAGGCTGCGTCAAAATTCACTATCTCTAAATGGATTTGACAGGTTATTGTTCAGGGTTATGGTGTAAAGAAGAAGAGTCCTCCTTTTCAGGTTAAAGCGCACTCAACTAGAGCAGTTAGTGCTTCATGGGCAGTGCATCACCAGGCCTTCTTGGCTCAGATCTGCACGGCTGCAACTTGGTCTTCAGTCCATACATTCACTAGATTTTATCAGGTGGACGTAAGAGGACATGAGGATGCTGCTTTTGGGCGCAGTGTGCTGCATGCAGCAGTAAAGGTCCTCTTGTCTGTTGGTGATCTGTTTTCTGATCTGTGTCTCCCTCCCCTCAAATTTGGGCATTGCTCTGGGACATCCCACTAAGTAATTATCAAAGGCTCTGTGTCCTGTAATGTATGAACAAGAAAATAGAATTTTTAAAAACAGCTTACCTGTAAAATCTTTTTCTTGGGAATACATCACGGGACACAGAGCTCTCGCCCCTCTTCGGGATTATGCGTTGGGATACCTATTGCTTTGCTACAAAACTGAGGTACTCTCCATATGGGAGGGGTTATATAGGGGAGGAACTCTCCTTGTAATTAGGGTTGCCAGTGTCCAATCACCTGATGGTGACTATCTAACCCTCTAAGTAATTATCAAAGGCTCTTTGTCCCGTGATGTATTCCCAAGAAAAGGATTTTACAGGTAAGCTGTTTTTAAAAAATCCTAATTTTTTACACTGGCACATTCTGTGATGTGGACTGTCTATTACTAATAGCATAATCAGATTCTCAGATAGCAAGCAATTGAGTTGCAAGTTTGAGAATGACTTGCTAAGCTATTGCTAGACTTGCCAGTTTGTTGCACAATTGCAGCAAGTCCGCATTGCATGACTCCAGATCAACTTTCTTTGCAAACATTCTGTAAGTCTTCTGCAAGTTCTGGTTCAGTTATGTTGTGCAACAGTCATCCCACCACAGGGGTCACTGTGACTTGTAGAGCACTTACTGTAGACTCACCATTGCAACTTTGCTGTTGCTAGAGACTTGCCATGTTAATTTGCTACAAATTGGGACTTGTGCGTTAAGTGCTCTGCAAGTGTACAACTTGCCAGTGAAAATGTGCAGCAAGTTAACAAGAGTTACAATTCAACACTGCCACACATTTGTAGCAAGTTATCCTTGCTATCTGGATTACTAGGGACCAGAACTTTGGATAATAGTTGTAGTAGCAATAATAATATAATAATAATAATAACCACAATGATATTTTATATTTAACCACAGTGCTACAGTGCTAAGTCAAACAAGCTATTTCTTAAGGTAGTTATAAAGCTTAGTTTAAAAAAAAAAAAAAAATAGCAAACATGCCTATACTTACCTGCTCTGTGCAATGGTTTTGCACAGAACAGCCCCAATCTCCTCTTCTTCTAGGGTCCCGTGTTGGTGCTCCAGGCCCCTCCTCTTCATCGGGTGCCCCCAGGGAAAGATGCTTTCCCTGGGGGCACCCATGTGTGCTCGCTCCGGAGTCCCTCTGCTGCATCCATTGACACAGACAGCAGGACTTGGACCCACCCCTCCCCCTGCAACCGTGTCACCAGATTTTATTGACAGCAGTGGGAGCCTATCGCTCCCACTGCTATCAATCTGACCAATGAGGAGAGAGACAGCGGCGGGAGCCACTACACTCATGCACATTGCTGGATCAGATACAGCTCAGGTAAGAAAAAGGAGGTTCTGTGCTTCAGCTAAAGCACAGAAGGTTTTTCACCTTCATGTATAGAGTGCATGAAAGTGAAAAACCTTAAGGCTTTAGAACCACTTTAACTGCACAAACTAGGGTCTGTGACTAGCAAAGATCCTAATGTCTCACGTCAGCCCTTCTTTACTGGAAACTTCACAGTTTAGTTTTTACTATCAGCCTCCCTAGTGGTGCCCCTTCCTATCCTAGACCTCATAGTAGCCACACAGGCTACTATGGTTATTGTTACACCACTGCAAATAAAGAAATAATTGAGCACATAAATTCTCCCATATAAAAGCATATATGCACTTGAGCATTAAAATGTCATACAAATTCTAAAAAAAAAAAAATATTTTAAAAGTATGTTTTAGTCTTTTAAACTGTGCAGTTTTCATTAAAATTTAACCTGGTATTCCAGCCATGAAGGTATTTGTTCAGACACTTCTTGCTATACGGGGACAACACTCTGTCCCTGTCTTCCAATTGTGCCCTTTTGTTGTCAACCTATCACACAGGCTTCCAACGGAGACTATAGGTGACTGTTTTATCACATATTACACAGCCAGGGACCACTGTTGCCATCATCAGATTAGGAATCTTGCCCTCAGTGGCGGTGCGTCCATAAAGGGCACAGGAGCACCACCCCTCTCTCCTCGCACTGCTCTATCACCATAGATAGATTCATGCATTGCATGAATCTATCTATGGTCGCCGCTGACACCCCCATTTCAGGTGTCCAGCCCCTTTTCGGGTGCCGGGCACCTGAATTACATTGGCGGGGGTGTTTTTTGGAAGCACCTGATAAAGCCATAGGCTCTAATAGGAGCCCAAAAAACGGGCACAATGCTGTGCATTCGCTGTTCACTCAGCTGTGTGTTAGCAAAGCGAAGGAATTCGCTTTGCTAATACTGAACCATCTCTCAGCCAATCAGGTGCTCGGGTCTGTTACCTGTCACCTGATTGGCTGAAACATCAGGCGTTTGTGATTGGACGCCTGAGAGAAAGGACAGAAGAAGACATCGAGGAGCGTGCAGGACACCGCCGCTGACCCACTGTGAGACAGGTAAGTGCCGGGCAATTCACACTGGCAGCATTTGATGGGGCACCGTAGCGGCAATTGATGGGCACACGGGCAGCATTTGATGAGGCACAGTAGCAACAATTGATGGGCACACTGGCAGCAATTGATGGACATAGTAGCTGCATTTGATGGAACAGTGGCTGGGCTTGATGGGCACAGTGGCTGCATTTGATGGGCACAGTAGCGACAATTGATGGGCACACTGGCAGCAATTGATGGACATAGTAGCTGCATTTCATGGACACAGTGGCTGCATTTGATGGGCACAGTGGCTGCATTTGATGGGCACAGTAGCTGAAATTGATGGGTTTTTTTCAGTTTTTTTGCGCCCCCCCACCAAAAAAAAAATTCTGAGCACCAGCCACCACTGCTTGCCCTCCAATACGAGAAATGCTAATCTGGAGATGATTGCACACATCTGCACTGGGTGTGCCTTACTACGTTGTTTGATTCCTTTATAGGCTACACATACTGTGTGAAGGAAACATTAACTTTCAGGATATATTTTTACCTTTCATTGAAAACTACTTCTAGAGTTTAAAGTTTAAAACACAAATATATATATTGTTGTGTTACATACGTTGCTGACTTTACAATAAAACATTTTTCTTTAATGAGTTAGCTCATCTAAGGCCAGTAAAATAGCAGTAAAATGCCTCAGGGTCTTTTTTGGCGATACATAATTTAAAGTTAATTAGGTCTAACTTAGTATTATGCCTCCTTTTTAACAAATGTGTCTTAATGAATCTCCTCTACTTTTTTGCTCTAATTGTTACATTGTTATTAATGATGTCTTACGATTTTGCTAGCACAAAGTTTGCTCTGCACACCTTATAAATGGACTTATTTATTTCTATAATTAATGTACCACAGAGGAGATGGAGGAGTAAAGGGCGCACAGAGTTATGTTTTAAGAGTTGCAAAAGGCAATTCTGCTTTGTAATTTCTTCCCAGAAACATCAATTTAGCCTGCATCTCCTACTGTCAGTGTCTGACTGTGCTTTTGCGTAGGCTTTGTGTTGTTAACTTTATAGTGGTTTAAAAGAAAATACTGATCATTTAAGGAGTTTGGAAAAGTGAAAGGGCAAAGTATTAGAACAGCATGTATTAAAGAATGCATTCAAATGCAAAGATTGTATTTCTGTTCCTTAAAGGGGCATTACAACCTATATTATTGTGTAATGTAAACAACATCCAGTTATGCTTGATTAAAAAAGATGAATGCATCATTTAGATATAAATTACATAAGTACTTATCAACGTGAGTTGATATTATCTTCTTTTCACCCTGTACAGCAGCACTTGCAGAAGAAAGGACAGCATTCTGAGCCAGTTAGGGTTTTAGGACATGCAGATACCTGGAGGTTCTCTTTATAGCATTGATGCGGCAGTCTTATAAACCAATATGTTGGTTCATAGCACTGTTAGTAGAAATTCTGCAGTTCATCTAAGGCTGCCATACACAGAACAAATTTCTTTCCTCAATAATTCCCCCATCAACACAGACAGGGTCAAAGTGGGTATCCCTCCTGCCAGGCCATCGTCTTCTCCCGGCAGGGGCAGAGAGGGCAGGGGAAGCCGTCCTTGCTGGGAGAAGACAGTGATTAATGCTAGCTGCTATAGCAGTGATAATCACAAGAGAATTGTCAGGGCTGGGCTCAGCCCTTCCTTCTCTGACCTGGCTGCTCAGCTGTCGGCTAATTGCCAGCTCCTTTCTCTCCACAGTGACTCAGCTGTTGATGATCTGCTCGTCAGTCCTGGCTACTTAAAGCCGTCCAGCTCACTTCATCTCTGCCTTCGGCTTTGGTCACATCTCAGAGACTTTCTCCTGCGTTCCTGTTGAAGACTTGCTCAGCTGACGTCCCTTCTGGTTCCTGATCCTGCTTGCTGTATTACTACATTGATCTCTGGCTCTCTGACAGTGGCATTGGCTGACTACCCGATCTGGTTACTGAACTCTGGCTATGTATTGACTATGCTTACTCTGTTTACCTTTTAATTTTTATTAACCAAGTGTGAGTAACTGTCTCGGTCTGATTCACGGTTTCTGACAGTTGGTGAAGGCCATGAATTCAGAAGATGCAGTCAGTCCACTTGTTGGTAATATTTTTTCCAGATTGGATGACCAGGATCACAGCATGGATCAGTTTGCATTGGCATTACAAACGCTCCTGAGTCGCACGGCTCACCTGGAATCTTCCACTATGGCTGCTCTGGTACAACCTGTGTTGCAGGCCATCCCTGCTGCTGCTCCAGTCTCTCTGCAGGCACCCGCCTCGAGTATTACCTTGATAAGAGGCATGTCTGGTTCCGCTCTGCTTCCCCAGCGATTTGGGGGTGATCCAGTTCAATGCAGAGGGTTTCTCAAGCAGGTTGAGATATACTTTGAGATGCTGCCCCGGGCGTTTCCCACGGACAGAAGCAAAGTAGGTTTTGTGATATCTTTGCTTTCTAAGAGAGCCTTGGTTTGGGCAAACCCTCTATGGGAGATGCAAAAACCTGTGGTCCTGAGTTACCTAGAATTTGTGGCTTCTTTTAAAAGGGTATTTGATGTTCCCGCATGCTCCGCTTCTGCTGCCAAGTGCCTCATGTCCATCAAACAGAGTACGAGAACTGTTGCCGATTAGGCCACTGAATTCCGTACTCTGGCAGCAGAGGTTGCGTGGAACAATGAGGCCCTCGTGGCTGCCTTCTCTCATGGTCTCTGGGATAACATCAAGGAAGAGATAGCAGCCTGAGATATACCCACTGAGCTGGAGAGATTGATCACATTTGCCATCCTCATTGACTCCAGACTCAGAGAAAGACTCTCTTTTAGGGAGCGCTGGCACAAGCCTCCTGTACATTTGTCTCCGAGCTTTGCAGTCCCACCCTTGCCTCCCTCACCTCCCATGCCTTCTGGTACTGAGTTGGTCTGTGAAGATGAACCCATGCACTTGGGCTTCACGCGTCTCTCTGCTGATGACAGAGCCCTTAGGAGGAGGGAGAGATTGTGCCTTTATTGTGGCCAGGCTGGTCACTTTTTGAAGTCTTGTCCTACCCATCCAGGGAAAGACCGAACCTTGAGGTCCTGTCACGGACAGACCTTAGGTGGCATTGTTTAGTCTCCAGTTTCCCAAAAAGATAAGCCCCTGGTTTTGGTTACCCTGTCTTGGGCTGAGTCATCAGTCGAGATACAGACTCTAAACGACTCTGGAGCTGCAGGCCTGTTCATTGATGCTGCCTTTGTATCAAAGCACTTGATTCCGCTGCAGCTGCGTGACACTCCACTTGCCATTGAGGCTCTTGACAGGAGACCTCTACAGTCTGCCCATGTGACTCATGAGACTGTTCCATTGTCCATGGCCGTAGGGGCCCTTCACCATGAGATAATCCAATTCCGAGTTATTTCCTGACCTAAGTTTCCGCTGGTTATTGGTTATCTTTGGTTACAGAGGCACAACCCTTCTTTTGATTGGCTCCGTGCTGAGGTTCTGTCCTGGTCGCCACAGTGCAGTGAGAGATGCTTCCTGAAGGTATCCAAGGTCCTGTGCACCTCTTCACTCTCCTCCCTGCCGGAGGAGTACCACGATTTTAGCGATGTCTTTGATAAAGGTCAAGCCAGTACTTAGCCTCCACACCGGTCGTATGATTGCGCAATTGACCTTCAACCTGGTGCCATACCCCGTCATGGCCGGGTTTACCCTTTTTCGGTCTTGGAGGATAAGGCCATGGAGGAGTATGTTGCAGACGCACTTTCTCAAGGTTTCATCCCCAAATTCCCGTCTCCTGCTGGTGCTGGGTTCTTTTTTGTGAAGAAGAGTGGTGAACTGAGACCTTGTATCGATTATAGGGGTCTCAATCGTTTCACTATTAAGAATGCCTATCCCATTCCATTGATTACAGAGTTATTTGACCACCTCAAGGGAGCAACGTTTTTCACGAAGCTTGATTTGAGAGGGGCATACAATCTCGTCAGGATTAAGGAGGGCGATGAGTGGAAAACTGCGTTTATTAACAGATCAGGTCATTATGAGTATCTCATAATGCCTTTTGGCCTTTGTAACGCTACGGCAGTTCTCCAGGAGTTCATTAACGATGTCCTCCAAGATCTGTTGCTGTTATGTGTGGTGGTTTATCTCGACGATATCCTCATATTTTCCAAGTCCCCGGAGAGCCACCACACAGATGTCTGTCGTGTGCTTCAGATACTAAGAGAGAACAATCTCTATTGTAAATTGGAAAAGTGCAAATTCAATAGTGAACAGGTTAAATTCCTGGGTCATTTCCACTGCTGGTTTTTCGATGGACCCAGTGAAACTTTCAGCGGTCTTACAGTGGCCTTGACCCATGGGTTTACGTCCTCTGCAGCGTTTTCTTGGCTTTGCCAACTATTATCGTAAGTTTAGTCGTAACTGCTCTTCTCTGGTCAAGCCCCTGACTGATATGGCCAGGAAAGATGGCAACCCACAGAGTTGGTCTCCGGAGTCCATTAAGGCCTTTGAGAGTCTCAAGGCTGCCTTTGTTTTTTCTCCTGTGTTGGCACACCCTGATCCTACGTTGTCTTTTATCCTAGAAGTTGATGCTTCTGAGCCTGGAGTTGTCGCCCTTCTGTCTCAACGTCCTAACTCTGAGTGCGCTATGCATCCGTGTGGCTACTTTTCCAAGAAATTGTCACCAGCAGAATGCACGAGATTGGTGACAGAGAGCTGTTGGCGATCATTTTTGCCCTGAAAGAATGGAGACATCTCCTGGAAGGTACCACTGTGCTGGTTCTCATTCTTAATGACTATAAGAATCTCACATTCTTGTCTGAGGCTAAGCGACTCTCTCCCAGGAGGGCGCGATGGGCTCTTTTCTTGTCGAGTTTTAATTACATTGTCTCATTTTTACCCAGTACTAAGAATGTAAGGGCTGACGCTTTGTCACCTCAATTTTCCTCCACTTCTAAGATGGAGTCGGTTCCAGTTCTTGTGATTCTTCCTGATCGTATTCTGGCTACGGTTCGCACAAGTCTTACTTCTCCTTTGGGTGACAAAATTCTTGCTGCTAGGTCGATGCTCCTCCTAAGAATCTTTGTGACCACTGCTTTGTTCACGAGAGTCTCCATACTGCTGTGCTCCAGACTTACCATTCTCCCAAGGCTGCTGGCCACTCTGGGAAGAATCAACTCTCTTGGGCCATTTCCCAACAATTCTAGTGGCATAGTCTACATGCTGATGTTACCGCCTTTGTAGCTGCCTGTTCCGTGTGTGCTCAGAGTAAGACTCCACGACACCTTCCAGTGGGCCTCCTACAACCCATACCCAATGGAGAGAGGCCCTGGACCCACCTGTCTATGGATTTCATTGTGGAGTTACCCAACTCCCAGGGCAACACAGTTATCCTTATGGTGGTTGACCGGTTCTCAAAAATGTTGCATTGCATTCCACTCAAGAAGTTGCCTACTTCTAAGGAACTGGCTTCTATTTTTGCTCGGGAGATCTTCTGCTTACATGGGCTAACCAAGGTGATTGTCTCAGACAGGGGTAGTTTGTGTCCTGGTTCTGGCGAGCCTTTTTTGCACAGTTGGGTATTCAGCTTGCTTTCTCCTCTGCGTATCACCAGTCTAATGGGGCTGCAGAACGAGCCAATCAGTCCTTGGAGCAGTTCCTACGTTGCTATATTTCTGACCATCAAAACAACTGGTCAGGGCTCTTACCATGGGCGGAGATGGCTCACAATAGTGCCTTGTATTTAGCTTCCCGCTTGTTCCCGTTTATGGCGAACTATGGTTTCCAACCTTCCGTGTTGCCTGCCTCGTTTGTTCCGCAGAGTATTCCTGTGTTAGAGGAGCATCTCCGTGGCTTTCATTACACTTGGGCACAAGTCCAGGAGGCTTTGCGACATGCTAACGATAGGTACAGACTCCATGCTGACCACAGACGCCTGCCTGCGCCTTCCTACTAGGTTGGGGACAGAGCCTGGCTGTCGTCTCGCAACCTCCAACTTCGTGTTCCTTCTTTGAAGTTTGCACCTCAGTTTATTGGGCCTTTCCGTATCCTTTGCAGGATTAACCCAGTGGTTTACGCGTTGGACCTTACTCCTAGTATGCGTATTTCTAAAGTGTTTCATGTATCCTTATTGAAACTTTTGGTCTGCAACCGCTTTACCACCTCGGTGCCACGTCCTCACCCTATACAGGTTGAGAACCATGAGGAGTATGAAGTACAATCCATTGTTGACTCCCGTAGGTTCTGTGGGCGCATACAGTACCTGGTGCATTGGATAATGATAAAGAATAACTAATTAATACATTCATTTTTCATATAAAGATATCTTTTGAACAGCCAATGCCACTAAAACCACCTCAGAAAATAGTTGTTTATTTATTATAGGTACTTTTATGACACCATCATTTTACATATGCAGTATCTCACAAAGGTGAGTACACCCCTCACATTTTTGTAAATATTTTATTATTTATAGATTTATTATATCTTTTCATGTGAAAACACTGAAGAAATGACACTTTGCTACAATGTAAAATAGTGAGTGTACAGCTTGTATAAAAGTGTAAATTTGCTGTCCCCTCAAAATAACTCAACACACAGCCATCAACGTCTAAACCGCTGGCAACAAACATGAGTATACCCCTAAGTGAAAATGTCCAAATTGGGCCCAATTAACCAATTTCTCTCCCTGGTGTCATGTGACTCGTTAGTGTTACAAGGCCTCAGGTGTGAATGGGGAGCAGGTGTGTTAAATTTGGTGTTATCGCTCTCACTCTCTCATACTGGTCACTGGAAGTTCAACATGGCACCTCATGGCAAAGAACTCCCTGAAAATCTGAAAAAATGAATTGTTGCTCTACATAAAGATGTCCTAGGCTAAAAGAAGTGTGTCAAGACTCTGAAACTGACCTGCAGCACTGTGGCCAAGACAGCAGTTTAATAGGACAGGTTCCACTCAGAACAGGCCTCGCCATGGTCGACCAAAGAAGTTGAGCACACGTGCTCAGTGTCATATCCAGAAGTTGTCTTTGGGAAATAGACATATGAGTGCTGCCAGCATTGCTGCAGAGGTTGAAGGGGTGGTGGGTCAGCCTATCAGTGCTCAGACCATACGCCACACACTGCATCAAATTGGTCTGCATGGCTGTTGTCCAAGAAGGAAGCCTCTTCTAAAGATGATGCACAAGAAAGCCCACAAACAGTTTGCTGAAGACAAGCAGACTAAGGACATGGATTACTAGAACCATGTCCTGTGATCTGATGAGACCAAGATAAGCTTATTTGGTTCAAATGGTGTTAAGCATGTGTGGCGGCAACCAGGTGAGGAGTACAAAGACAAGTGTGTTTTGCCTACAGTCAAACATGGTGATGGGAGTGTCATGGTCTGGGACTGCATGAGTGCTGCCGGCACTGGGGAGCTACAGTTCATTGAGTGAACCATGAATGCCAACATGTACTGTGACATACTGAAGCAGAGCATGATCCCCTCCCTCTGGAGACTGGGCTGCAGGGCAGTATTCCAACATGATAACATCCCCAAACACATCTCCAAGACGACCACTGCCTTCCTAAAGAAGCTGAGGGTAAAGGTGATGGACTGGCCAAGCATGTCTCCAGACCTAAACCCTATTGAGCATCTGTGGGGCATCCTTAAACAGAAGGTGGAAGAGTACAAGGTCTCTAACATCCCCCAGCTCTGTGATGTCATCATGGAAGTGGAAAAGGACTCCAGTGGCAACCTGTGAAGCTCTGGTGAACTCCATGCCCAAGAGGGTTAAGGCAGTGCTGGAAAATAATGGTGGCCACACAAAATATTGACACTTTGGGCCAAATTTGGACATTTTCACTTAGGGGTGTACTCACTTTTGTTGCCAGCGGTTTAGACATTAATGGCTGTGTGTTGAGTTATTTTGAGAGAACAGCAAATTTACACTGTTATGCAAGCTGTACACTCACTACTTTACATTGTAGCAAAGTGTCATTTCTTCAGTGTTGTCACATGAAAAGATATAATAGAAAATAATAGAAAATGTACAAAATGTGAGGGGTGTACTCACTTTTGTGAGATACTGTACTGTATATTGTACATTCACATCAGTCCCTGCCCTAAAGGAACTTATAATCTAAGGTCCCTAATTCTCATACTAGGGCCAATTTAGAAAGTGTCAACTAACCTAACAGCACGACTTGGGAGCATAGGAGGAAACCCACGCAGGCACAAGAAGAACTTGCAAACTCAAGACAGGTGGTGCTGTGGGGATTTGAACCAATGACGCTAGTGCTGCTAGGCAGAAGTGCTAACCACCTAGTCACTGTTTGGCCCAAAAGATTTCATTACCATCAAATTTGTTTCCAAGAATGTTGATGTCTTTGTCAATTCAGTGCAACTTCCACTGATGAAGTTTTTACAAAATATGTGCTGGAAGTTTCCAGACTCATATTTCTGGTTTAAGAAATATTATCACTTGTTTTCTTCATAGGCAGTATTGTACTGGTGGAATAAAAAATAGTAACATACATGTGTTTTACAAAGGAACAGATTACATATTAGATGATGGAAACCTTCAGAAAAAATGTCACTTGTTTCAAGACATAGATCCTTGACCTGTTACAGGTTTTGACTCATGAACACAACTGATCCTTACAGTATTTCATAAATGTGGCAGAACATTGAGAAACAGATAGAGATAATTAAATTTTATATGCATTTAAAGCTGGAAGAAACACAAAAACAATTACTTTCAAGTGCTCCATTGAAGAAGACATCTATCAAAGGAAAGAAGTTCATAGTCTGCTCTAAGAGTTATAAATGACATCCCTCTGATATGGCAGTCAGCTGGTTTGGCTGAAAAGAGGCTGAACTTGGCAACATTCTAATTTCTTTGATGCATCCATAGACAATGTTGGCAAGGCTCATTGGAGTTAATTTGCAATTAGATCAGTTAGTAAACCATGTCTGACAACTACTGCTTAGTCAACTATATTGTGCAAAGACCTGTCTGAACTGGCACAAGTTAGATGGACTATTTAGATATGCCTTCATATACAGAGTTTTGGTAGCTCTAAAAGAGGTTGTGTAGAAACTGTACAACCAGAATGTATAATGTATGGCCAATTTAAGAGAGGAAGAAGGCACATGCGCGACTCTCAGACATGGCGGACGTGTAGAGGCCGAGCTCTGGATCCCGTCTCCTCTCCAGACCCCCTTAACGCTTCTATCCTGAAATAATCGCCACAGGGGTAAGCACAAATACTCCCTGCATGTTTGTAGCACCTCATGGGCAAAATCAGGCAGTAAAAACATTGCTACAGGCCGCTGCTGGACCCGCGATACCAGACCGCGATGGACAAATATCTTACTAGGCCGCAATCCTCGGCCTTGCCTACACCCATGGACCCGTTCACTGCTATGGACCCCTCGATGGGGACGGACGACCCGGACAGTGGCCCATTTCAAGCACAGGACACTCAGATGACTCCTGCAATGGCTCCTCAAATCACACAGGCTGTTTTAACCCCCGAATTGCTGGATGTAAAGCTCCAGGCCCTCCTCCAGCAAATGACATGTAACTTCGCTGCAGAGGTGGGTAAATTATCCCAGGAACTGCGGGGGGAAATTGCCCAAATAGGAGAAAGAACTGATGCTATAGAGACTAAGTTTGACAAGCTTGTCCATTATGTACAGGAACCAGAGGAAGAAACTTCCTCACTAAAACACACTGTGTCCCAACTCTAACTGCAACAGGAAGACCTGGAGAACAGGAAGAGACGTCAAAACTTACATTTTCGTGGTATACCAGAGACTGTAGGAGACAACACCCTGCAACAATACTTGCTGGGTCTCTTTAACACACTGGCCTCAAAAATTGCAGACATAGATTGGAGACTAGACCGGGCTCATAGATCCCTGGGCCCTAAGCCACCCTCCGGAGCTAGGCCTAGAGACGTCATAGTCCGCTGAGGCCTTGACCCATGCCACACTCAATAAATCTTCCACTGAATACAAAGGGGCAAAAATACAGATATATAATGATCTCTCTGCGATTACTCTGGCTAAACGCAGAAATCTGCATCCAATTACCTCTCATTTACAAAATCTATGCATCCCATATTTCTGGGGCTTCCCGTTTCGACTGATTGTCGTGAGGGATCCCAACACTGCCTTCACAACATACACGAAGGGGAAGCATTTATAAAAAGCCTGGGCTTACCTCCACTGCCTGATGATTTTATGCTTCCGCCTGCTGCACTGCCGGGCTGCAACACCCCTAATAAACCTAACCGGGTCTGGACACCGGTCCAAAATAAGCAGAAAAGATCTTTCTCCACTCCTCAACACACTCCTCAACGCTCAACCAGATGCTCCCCTTAAACAGATGGCAGCTACAGTTGGTCCTAACTTTACAGGCAGGATTGCCTCCAACCTAGTGACAGATTATATTTGTTTTCTTTTTTTTTGCCTGTTAACTTTTCTCTGTTGTGTGTTTTTCCCTCATCTGATAACACCCCGCATACCCATGGGGTAAAGTATATCTTTAAAGTTTTCATATTGTTGTTCTTTTTCTTTATATGCATTTTTTCTGTTTACATAAAGTTACGAGAAAGAAAGGGACATTTTTACATTCTTTTGTTATGACAATTTTTAATATACTACATACCTGCTGGAGAGCAGGTGGATCCCTCCTCCTTACACCTCCATCTGATGGGAGTCGCCAAGTGGCCTCGTTCTGTCCATGACTTCGGTCTAGGATGCCTGAGTAGCATTTGCATCTCAGGCGTATTGACTCTGTTTTTTCTTTTTTTTGTTCCAGACCCCTTTTGGGTCATGCCAAAGTTTTTTTTTACCACTGTTTTTATTTTTGTTTCAAGAGCGGTTCAAAAAAGGAGGTACATTCACATACTGTTATAGGGCAATCTCTCACTTAAGAGAATTACAGGCATCTTGGTTTATAGAGTTAAATAGCAGATACACTGTTAATATACTATGGCTTTAAAAATAGTCTCTCATAATGTTAAGGGTCTGAATTCTATCCAGAAGCGATGGATTGCTCTTAAAGATTTTAGAAAATCTGGTGCTAATATAGTGCTAGTACAGGAGACTCACTTCCGTGCTGGGGGTTCAATGAAATTTGCATCTAAATATTTTCCTACCTCTCATGTAGCTTCTGATCCTTCTGGTAAAGCTGGAGTAGCTATCCTTTTCAGAAAATCTTGTTCTATTAGGGTCAAAGACAAATGGATCGACCCCCATGGGAGGTTTGTTATCCTGGTCTGTGAATACATGTCATCTATTTTCACGATAGTAAATGTTTATGCACCCAACTCTGGTCAAATTGTCTTTCTAGATGAGTTGTTTGGTCGGATACAGAGATACTCCCAATCATTTATGATAATGGGGGGAAGATTTCGATTTGATTATGTCCCATAGAAGAGATAGACATACACTATTTGGGGATGTAACCCATTAACGAGTGATCTCCCAGGCCACCTCTTTTAGAAAACTAATTAGATCTCACCAACTACTAGACGCCTGGAGAATTAAGCACCCAACACAAAGACAATATACCTTTTACTCCATGGCCCATAAAATGTATTCTAAACTAGATCACATTTTTATAACAGCACCACTACTCCCCCATACAGTAGATTCTGATATATCGCCTATTACCTGGTCAGATCATGCCCCCATCTCATTGGACCTCTTACTACACAATTCTACTTTTAAAACTTGCCTTTGGAGACGAACATCTTCTTACCTCCACTCCTATTAAGGAAAGACTGACCAGGGAACTGAGCGAGTATTTTAAGCTAAATGTAGGTTCGGTGCAAAAGGTCTCGATCCTTTGGAAGGCCACAATGCCTGCTTCCGCGGCTTCTGCATTGCCGAGGGTTCTCGCCTTTAGAGAGATAGCGAGGGCCGTCAGGTTTCTCTATTAGCTGATTTAAGGCATGCGGAGCAGAGACTTGTGGGCTCCCCAACAGTAACTGCATTACGCAATCAGCTGAAATCATTAGCATACAGTAAAACAGCGACATCTCTTATGTGGGCAAAACAAAAATTTTACGAATTCTCTAATAAGCCACACAGAATGTTAGTTAATAAGCTACGCCCACGTCCTTTTCATTCCTTCCCTGAACTACTGATTCAAAAAATGGCACACCTACCCATTATCCCCAATGACCAAAACTTTTGGAAATTTCTATAGAGAGCTTTACAGCTGTCTTACCCCAGAAAAACAGTTTACACAAGATAATTTTGATTAGTTTGTCAAGGACCTGTCTTTGCCTAAACTGACATCTTCAGATCTTGAAAAGCTTAATGCCCCTGTCTCCCCTGAAGAGCTAACAAGAATAGTTAAGGACCTCCCTCTACACAAATCCCCAGGCCCAGACGGTCTTATGTACCTTTATTATAAAACTTTTTTGCCTACTTCAATGCCACATATGTTACACTTATTTGGCTCACTCTTACAAGGTGACACACCTCACTCTCAGTTCACTCACTCTTATATATCGGTGATACCGAAACCGGGAAAAGACCCCTCTATACCTGACAACTACAGGCCTATAGCCTTATTGAATTCTAACTATAAGATTTTTACAAAAATTCTGTCATCTAGGTTGTCCCAAATTATACCAAAATTGGTCAATAAGGATCAGGTGGGATTTGTACCATCTAGACACGCAAGGGATAACACAAGGCGCACTATAGATCTGATTGACCTACTGAACAAGTTCCCTAGCCCAGCTGTCATCTTGAGTCTAGATGCCCAAAAAGCATTTGACCACCTAAGCTGGCCCTACTTGTTTTCTACACTTATGAGATTTGTGTTTGAGGGTCTTTTCTTTAAGGCTATACAGGCCTTGTATACCCACACATCTGCACAGGCACACCCCCTTTCTTTTCATCCTGTGCCTGGAGCCTTTGGCAGAGGCAATAAGGTGTCATCTGGACATTAAGGGGATGCTAATGAGACAGCGGGAGTACAAGTTATCCCTAATCGCTGATGACATTCTTCTTACGCTAACTAATCCCATTGTTTCACTCCCCTCCTTACACGCCCTTCTACAGACATTTGGGTCCATTTCAGGCTATAAAATAAATGCTTCCAAAACTGAAGCACTTCCTCTACATATACCAGCAGATACCTTAACACAACTTACATACCCCTATAAATGGTTTCCTGAAGTTTTAACATACTTAGGTATTAAGCTTACCTCCTCATACTCTAGCTTATATTCTACTAACTTTCCCCCCTAATTTCAGGATATATACCGATGTCTTCATCAATGGGTTACATACCCTATTACTATGCTAGGTAGAATTAACGTTCTAAAAATGTCAATATTGCCAAGGTTACTATATCTCTTTGAAACCCTACCAGTGGCAATACCTATTACTCAGCTTAAATCTCTTCAGAGGTTTTTTAAAATTTATATGGAATAATAAGACACATCAGATAGCAAGCTCAGTGGTTTTCTCTCTAAAAACTCAGGGGGGTCTGGGTGCCCCTGACATCATAAGGTACTATTATGCCTCTCACCTTCGGCTGGTAGTCTCCTGGTCATGTCAGGTGGCTCCGAACCGGTGGTCAGAGATTGAGAGGGGTGCCATATACCCGGTACATCCCTGCTCGCTGGTATGGTCCCGTTCCCTACTAAATGATCCCGTATTGAAGAATATGTGCTTAGCACCAATGTTATTCACCAAGTCATTATGGGATAAATGTGTACTGAGGTACTCGCTCTCTTCACCATGCCCTCCTCTATCTAACATACTGCTAAACCCAGCTTTGCCAGACAGTTTAGCCTTTGGACGCCTGCTGCCCTGGATGCAGACGCCCCTCTTTCAATTACATAACCTGGTGCATTTGGTCGCTCGCAAATTCCATACCTTTGCAACCTTACAAGAAAATTTTTCTATTCCTTTTTACCTTCAAGTTAGACATTTTTTTCACTCATTGTCCCTGACTCGCACTCTGGACCTACCCACTCCCTTTGAACATTTATGTGCTGAGGGTCCTCACCAATTCCATTTAATATCATCCATATACCATATTCTGTACGAATCCACAAAAGTTCTAGCTGACACCCACTTGTATATGCGTAAATGGAACATGATATTGGCACATACTATCCCTATGCAAATATGGACAAAAATTTGGTTGTCAACTTTTAAGTCCTCTAAATGTGTGGTCCAGAGAGAGATGGCAGTGAAGATCTTAAAGTTTTGGTATAGGACTCCAGAGCGTATTCATAACATTAATTCTACCCTCTCACCTAAGTGCTGGAGATGTGGAAAAGAGACAGGTTTGCACTTTCATATTTTCTGGACCTGTCCACTCATACATGTATTTTGGTTGGAGGTTATGCAAACGCTCCAGAGTGTAACAGATCTCCCACTCCCCTTAGATCCTATTCATTATTTGCTTGGGCTCCCCTTTCCAGGTATTTCTAAACCAACTAAACGTTTGACCTCTTATATACTTTTAGCTGCGAAGAGGGCTATACTGCTATGTTGGCTGTCTACCACCCCCCCCTCACTTACAATTCTTACAACTAGTAGCAGAAGTCAGAAGGATGGAATTTCTTACAGCTACGGTACATGACACGGTCTCTCAGTTTAACAAAATTTGGGAGCCCTGGGACAAATAACAATATGGGGATCTTGTGAACTGAATATATTTTTGAAGATGGAATATGTTTTTTAGACATGTGCACACTGAAATATTATGTTTCGGAATTTCGTTTTCGTCCGAAAAATAAATTTATTTAGTTACTCCCGAAATCCGTTGTTATTTTTTTCGTTTTGTTAAAAAATGCATTAGTCCGAAAATCCAAAATAATTAGGGTCAAATCTGTCATTGAAGGCTTATGGTGTCTGTCGAATGTTCTAAGGAGATTCAACGGAGTAGCTAAACTGTACGACGCGGCAATCGCACATTTCCGGTCGAATGTAACGCCTACAAGCTATAGTAGAATTCTAATGTTGTATGACACTAGTAATAATTATATTTAATAATTATTATTACTAGTCAACCTACATTAGAATTCTTCTATAGCCTATGGGCGGAGCATTTGACCATAAATGTCCACTCGCGGCGACTGCTTCGTCGAATCTTTGTGTTGAATCTTTTCTCTCTATGTCGAATAATCTTGGACTAATAGAGTTAGATTAGGCACATTCAACCTTTTTTGCTATTGTCTCTATAATGTTGAATCTTTTCTCTCTATGTCAAATCTTTTCTCTCTATGTCGAAGCTTTTCTCTCTATGTAGAATAATCTTGGTCTAATAGAGCTAAGGTTAGGCACATTCAACCACAGGTTCGATGGACACAGATCGCTATTGCCAGCGTCATGTCAAATCTCCTACCTATATCAAACTATTGTTACAACGAAAATGAAAATAAAGCATTTGTTTATGTCGGATCTTTAGTTTTTCGGATTCTGCACGTTCGTTATCGTTTGTTAAAACGATAACGAAAATACCAAAAAATTCGGACAAAAATGCATTCGGACGAAAATGAATGCACATGTCTAATGTTTTTCTTAATAGGTCCTTCTCCTTTCTTTTGTGCTGCTCTCCTGCACATCCCTTTATTGTGAGTTGACATCCACATACTTACACCCTGTAATTTGTGCTCTTGCCCTTAGTTATTTGTTAATGTCCTCCATGCGTAATATGCAGGAAAAGATGTGATATTGCTATATGTTCCTAAGCATCGATTTCCTGTGTACCTCTTTAGTGTTATTTGATACACATTCTGTGCTGTACCTATTGTATTTTTGTTGCTTATCGAACTAATAAAAATTACAATTACAAAAAAAAAAGAGAGGAAAAAGCATCACAAGGAGCCAGCCAGTTGTGCTGCAATGAGGTGAAGCTCTGATGACTCACGTCATCCAATTTTATGCAATCAAAAACATTTTTTTTCCTTGCACGTAATTTGGTATATTTTGCAAACTGAATTTTAACCACATTCCCTAAGTTAATGAAAAATTTACTTGCAATCAAAGTGAAAATTCTTTTGCAAAGTGAATGGCCTATTTGTCTTTAATAAATCTACCCCATAAGCTAATAAATCTTGGATTATCATATGAGTGCAACACAAAGATGTTTAGAAATCTCCCTGATAAGTATGCTGTTTGATCTATGGATTTCTGCAATATATACTACATTTATGATGTCACACTGCTTAACCTAGGACTGCGAAAGACAGAGGTGCCTCAACACAACATGCAGTTTCCACTTACAGTATAAGTGCAAATGAATGTAAATGACACTTAACTCAAAAACATAGTGTGTATATGCCCCTGGAAATATAGCCAAGCAGTGAACATCTTATAAACCATTAACTAGTTTCATGACCCCCCAGCAAAGCTTTACTTCTTTGGTCTCTATGACTGTGTTCTTTGTTGGCTCTCATATTACCTCTCCCACCACACCTTCAGTGTCACTTACAATTCTACTTCCTCCTCTCCTATTCCTCTCTCCATCGGGGTCCCCCAATGTTCTGTTCTTGGACCTCTCTTATTCTCAATCTACACCTCCTCTCTGGGTCAGCTGATAGCCTCCTATGGCTTTCAATATCATTCCTACACTGACAACACCCAAATTTATCTCTCTACCCTTCAGCTCACTCCAACAGTCTCCTTGCGCATCACTAATTTACTAACAGACACATCAGGCTGGATGTCACACCACTTCCTCAAACTCAATGTGTCAAAAGCCAAGCTCATAATATTTCATCCCCCACATGTCCCTTCCCCTGACTTCTCTGTCAAGATCAATGGTACAACCATCAATCCTTCCCTGCATTCCACAGTGCTAGGTGTTATCCTGGACTCTGAACTTTCCTTTTAACCCCACATCCAATCACTTTTTAAAGTTTGCCACCTCAACCTCGGCAACATCTCCAAAATATGCCTCCCTCTCCTAATCAATGACACCACAAAGCTTCTAATTCACTCCCTGGTCATTTCCCACCTCGACTACTGCCTCTCCCTCTTCATTGGCTTATCTTTAAATAAACTATCCCCCATTCAGTCCATCATGAATACTGCTGCCAGGCTCATCCACCTACAGTGACTGTTGCCCTCCATTGGCTTCCACTCACCCAACAAATTAAATTCAAAATACTAACAATAACTTACAAAGCCATGCACAACTCGGCCCCCAGCTACATCACTAAACTAGTCTCAAAATAACAACCACATGTTTTCTTTGTTCCTCCCAAGACCTCCTGCTCTCTAGTTTCCTTGTCATCTCCTCCCATGCTCACCTCCAGGACCTCTCCTGAGCCTCTCCCATCCTTTAGAATTCCCTACTGCAATCTGTCTGACTATCTCCTAATCTATCCACTTTTAGGCGATCCCTGAAAACTTTTTACTTCGTAGAAGCCTATCCTGCCTCCACCTAACAACTGTATTTTTATTTTCTCCATCAGCACATCCCCCACAGCTATTACCTTTTGTTGTATTACTTGACCCTCCCTTTTAGATTGTAAGCGCTAATGAGCAGGGCCCTCTGATACCTCCTGTATTGAATTGTATTGTAACTGTACTATGTGCCCTCATATTGAAAAGCGCTGCACAAACTGTTAGCACTATATAAATCCTGTATAATAATACTGGACAAACTGCATTTGTTCATAACAATAAAAAAAGACAGAATACATCATCCTGAAAACACCCTAGTATTCTAAGATGTATGTAATGTCTTGAGAACAAGAAAAAATGTTCTATGTGGCAATATAGGTAGGTCTGGACAAAAAGTTGAGATTCTACGTTAAATGTTATAGTGTTACTAAACCCAGCACCCTGCATTCACTATATCTGGTCTCCTACAGTACACAGAAGATGGAAATGCAATTATATTAGTAAATATAAACTGCTAAATACCTTTTCACTTCAGCATTGTACAGCAGTCTTGTGACTTCTATCAGTGTCTGGCTAAAGCTTGTAAGAGGGATTTTTATTCTCCTCCGACTGTCCTGTGAAGCTGCATGACCCTTGACCCTCTGTCTGGACAGTGCTGATTGGCCCTGTGCTGATCACATACACCCTCCCAAGAAAAAAAAATCTCTTTAGCAATACACACCAAACTGAGCATGTGCAGAATGCCTCCAAGGCTTAGTACTATCAGGAGTTGGGTTGGTGACAGTGGAAGAAAGGGGAGGGTCAGAGAAGACAGGTTCAGACAGCCTTTTTACACAATGCAGAGGATTAACCCCTTAGGTTCCACAGTGAATATAACAAGCATGCTTTACTGCATATACAGATTGATTTTACTGTTGTGGGTTTAATAACAAAATGCCTAAAAATGTATCACAAATTGTATACAAGCCAGCAGGTGGATCAAGCCTGCCTTTTAGTTACACAAAGCCATGGGTTTTCCTTATGCACCATTACAGCTTTCTAGACACTGGCACCCTAACAACCAATGATGTCATCAGCTGATAAGCAGAATGTCTGTTGTCTCCACAGCATCTTTATTTGACCCTCCTCTGCTGCTCTCCCTCAGCACTGGGGTCATATTAGCTGACTGATGGAGAGAAATGGAGGGAGAAGAGAAACACTGGAATACTAGTCAGTACCAGTGTGCAAAAGTGTATTTGCTTTGGAAGAATAAATCACTTCTAACACTGGGTGTGCTACGTATGGATGTTGCTGCATTATGTAAAACCCTTTAAGTATTAGGTTTTATGTAAAACTATTTAATAATTTTTTACATTTTAGAATGGGGTGCCTTAGGACTGTCCATAATTTTAAAGGGTACCTTGAGTCTGTCTATATTTTTAAAGGGTCCCTTGACTGAAAAAAGGTTGAGAAACACTGCTGTAATTTATCAACCAAATATGTTTATGGAGTCATGCTGTCTTGGTGTATATACCATGAAGCATTCCTCAGCCAATGTAGCAAGGCAGTAGCAGAGTATAATAGGGATGAGGCTCAGGATTGCTGCTGCCATTGTTTCACATGAATCCTGCATGTTTGAGGTTGGCAGAGCCGGTGAAATAATACTGGAATTTGCTATACGGCATTAAATAATGCACTGCCTGACCTTTAAACTTTGGTTAAACGGTCAATAAGGGGGTTTTTATATAAGCCACCAACCTCACTACAAAAGAGTGGGTTCCCAGCAACCATAATAACAATGCGTTTTAAGTGTAATAGGAACAAGTACTGTCCAAGATACTTTTTTAATTTGCACTAACATTCAAAATCCCAGGACAAGCTTTCCGGGTGTACCTCCTTCTTCAAGGTCCAAGCAGTACTCATACACAAATTTTTAGCAGAATGTAAAAAGACCACCTCTGCAGGATTTTTTTTCCCTCAGAGATGGTCTTATAATATGCTGCTAAAACTTTGTGTATTAGTACTGCTTGGACTTGAAGAAAAAAAAGTTACACCCTGAAAGTGTGTCCTAAAAATTTGGATGTTAGTGCAAATAAAAAAAGGGTCATGGACAGTACTCATTTGTTTTTATTACAAATGCACTAATATGGCTACAATTACCTCAAGCATCTGTAATAGGGTAAATATTGGGAATGTTGCTTACAAAGCACATAGGGAAAGGTTAGCTTAGAGTTTGTAGGCACTGGCAGGTCTGTTAAAGTAAACTCTTACTGAATGTAAAAACACCATGCACCCAAAACACCACACACCCCTACCCTAGGTGTACCTGAACCTTCTGCCATATTCCTTTATTTTCAATAGAAACTGTTATTGGTAAAAGGAAATAATATGCAATAGAAATCATAATAAAAATGAGAAAATGAGGATCTAGATCCCTGAGGGGGATTTTAGACAATAGTTCCATAACGTGATGAAATGTAAACAATACAAATACTACAGTGGTAAAACAAGAGAAACAAAGAAGAAAATAAAGGAATATAAAGAGATATGTCAGGGTATACAGTAAGTATCACATTATTAAATATAGGAAAGGTGTTTTCATCATTATTCAGTTAAAAAGGTATACACTTCTCAAACAAATACCCAAAAGCAGCAGCAAAGTGGCATGCCTGTTATATCTTTATGATTTAATAGATGCTTGGCAAGCAGTCAACCCCTCCACTAGAGATTAGACACACTTCTCGCAGGTGCATCATACACATTCTCGAATAGACCACATTTTTTGTACACACTTCATTGCTACCGTATACAACGTCAGTGAAAATCTTGTCTGTCCCCTGGTCGGATCATTCTCCGATAATATTATCATTGACGGATCTTTGGACTAAACCACACCCCTCTCCATGGCACTTTAATGTCGCCTTATTAAATGATCCCATAGTATATGCGGGAAAAGAGACAGATTTGTGTGCGTTTTTTCGAGATAACTCATCCTCGGATGCGTCTCCCACTATAAATTGGGCAGCCCATAAGGCCACCATTCGGGGTAAACTTATCTAGCTAGCAGCCAGGGCCAAACAAGCTTGGGAACAAATAATCAAACAACTGGAGGCTGACCTGGAAAGTCTCATGAACGAACAGCAAACAGCTCCTCAGGTAGATATTAGACATAAAATCGATACGGCTAGGCTAACATTGAACTTGAGTCTAACTACCCAAGCTGAAAAACACATTCGTTGGTTGAGACATACTACACGATGGGTGACAAACCTACCATGATGCTGGCTAGAAAATTGGTACCCCAGGTGCATACACCAACTTTACCCAAATTACGATTATCTACTGGACACCCAAACCAAAACCCTGAGTTGATCATACAGGAAGTCTATAAATTCTACTCTAAGTTATACAGTTCACCTGATCAGTTCTTGCAAGCTAAGGCAGATGAGTTTCTTCAGGATATTCCACTGTCTCATCTTACACAAACTCATATCGAACTTATGGGTAAGGAGTTTACGGAATCTGAGATTAGAATGGCCATAAAAACTGTGCATCCCTCTAAAGCCCCATGTCCGGATGGCTTCTCCAGCCATTATTATAGGAAGTATCAGGAGATCCTGATCCCCCATATGTTCTCCTATTTTAATGACTTAAGACAGGGTGATAGCATCCCAAAACATGAAAACGCTGCATATATTCACATTATCCCCAAACCAGATAAAGATCACTGAGATTGTTCTAACTACCGTCCAATTTCCTTAATAAATGTGGACTTAAAAATAATGACAAAAGTGCTAGCCCTTAGATTGAATTCTTTTCTTCCACAATATATTTACCTAGATCAGGTGGGATTTGTCCCTAATTGCCAGGCATCCGACCAGAAGAATTATAGATATAATTTCAGCCATTCATTCTGATTGGGATCACAAGGGACCCCGACAGGGCATGCTGCTTTCTATGGATATCCATAAAGCATTCAATTCCCTATCTTGGGGCTATTTATTTCATGTTTTTTCTCACTTTGAGTTTGGCCAAATTTTTTTAGCACTACTCCACGCATTCTATGACATGCCTATTGTGTCCTTAATGCTTAAAGGGTATTCCACACAATCCCTCGCTATCTGTAGGGGGACTCAGCAGGGGTGCCATTTGTCCCCATTACTATTCATTTTAGTAAAAGAACCGCTTGCAATAAAGATCCGCAATTGTCCAGATGTTAGGGGAATAGAATTCAGGGATAGGGAACATAAATGTATACTATTCACAGATGACATCTTGATGGTCATGTCGTCACCCATTACCACCCTTCCCAACCTATACGCAATACTTAAACCCTTTTCAGTCTTACAATCAATCATGACAAATCTAGGGCACTGAATATCTCTGAGTAGCACTCAAAAAGCCCTCGAACAATCTTATAAATTTCATTACCTAGGTATTCATGGTATTCATTTGACGCCTTCTCTACATACCTTATATTCCCACAACTATCCTGCACTGTATAAACGTTTGACGGCAGACTTAGCTAGATGGCAACTCCATCCTCCATCGTGGTTCGGCAGACTACATTCAGTAAAAATGAATGTTCTTTGAGAATTCTATATATTTTTTGCAGCTATACCAGTGACACTTGTTAGATCTGATATTATGGTATTTCAAAAGAAGCTTCTTCAGTTTATATGGGGTAAAAAGTAGCGCATAAATGGTGCCAAAAGTCTTCAATCAAAAAAAAAACAACTGAAAAAAACAAATGTCCACAAATAATAAACATAACAGTGAAAAAACTTGTAAGTCTCTCAATATAAGTGAATAAAATCCTGTCGGTGAGTGGGAAACAAATGACATGGAATGTCCCACTGAAAACCATGCGTGGATGCAGGGAGACAGAAGTTAAAACGCAGGTGAATCAACCAATCATCCCCAAGTTGTATCTCTCAACAACATGCGACTTGGTAAAGGTGGTGTGTAAGAAACTCTTACCAGATATGATGGACTCCCTTGTCAGTGACAGGGAGTCACTCGAGTGGGTTGCCTCTCAGGGCCAGTGAACAGACATCACAGCTCTGCGAACCTTCTGGGTCAAACTCTGCGCGGATCTCCCGGGGTCGCCAGGTGGGTCCTCCCAAAGGATGGCCAAGGTGCGGATCAGAGGGAACAATGTGTCACGTACAAAGGCTGGAGTGAAGGCTGGTTGAATCTCTCAGTAAGTATGTGGAGAAAAAATAAACAAGCTCCACATAGTGTAGATGAGCAAAAATAGGATTTTTATTGCTAAAAACGCCAGATAACAATAAAATGTGATCACAGAGTATAAAATCAAAAATGGGCAACAAGGAGGATGCTGGAAGCGCCCGAAGCTTTTCGATCAATAGATCGTCTACTGGGGCATGAATAAGCTCACACTGTTTACCCCAAAACAGAAAGGAGGCTTAGGACATCCTGATCTGCTGAAATATTTTCACCCAGCCCAATTGGCCCAACCTAAATTCCATTCCCAGCAGCCCCACATGTCGTTGATGGAATCCTTTTCCTGTCCATTTAAACCAATCTCCCACATTATGTGGCTGCCTTTGAAGATCAGCCTGCAACTCTATGCCCCTCCCTTTCTTTGTCGCTAGATATCTGGGATGGACTGTCCATATCTCATAACTTCAAATCACCTCACATCCCATTAGCTCCTCTCTTGCGAAATTAAGATTTCACCCCTGGCCTCACCCCCCTTGCTTTTAAATGGTAGTCTAACAAGGGTTTCATGCGGATTGCGGACCTTTGTGATCATAAAAGTATGTTATCCAAAAGATTGCTGATAGAAAAACACCAACTGCAGGATTCTGAACATTTTAGATATACTCTATTATCTACATACCTTATCACGTAAAAGTGATCTCGCAACTGTGTCACCTATGGAAAATATGTGTCCTCAATATGATAAAATCTGAGGTCATATATCTGCAATATACACTATTCCAATGTATACCTCAGTAAAACTGAGTTATATGGCTAGATGGGAACAGGATATCCATGAAACCGTGGAACTTGAGGAATGGCACTCGATAGCGCTAGCAGCATGAAGGTAACTTATCAACACTTCTATTGTAGAAGAAAACTATAAGGTATTACTGAAGTGGTATTTGGTACTGGCTAGACTGGCCACTTTTGTTCCAGGGGCTTCCTTTAAGTATGTTCAGGGCTGTGGTCAGGAAGGGACGGCCTACCACATATGGTGGCAATGCCCAAAGGCACAGAGGTTTTGGATCAGGGTTTACAATTTCATTTATAAGCCCAAATTAACCTAAGTCCCCAAAACACGTATACTGGGTTGTAAGGTAGAAGAAGCCTCAAAAACTCAGGGACAGCTCCTCACATTCATATTTGTTTCTGCAAAAATTACAATAGCCAGGACCTGCAGCTATACCATTTGACCAACTCAAACATAAACTTTCTTGGCTTATGTTAAATAAAAGGTTGACGGCAATCTTACAGGATAAAATGAACCTGTTTGAAAAGGCATGGGGTTCATGGATTGGGTATCTAATCTAATGATTGATGATCCCCGCACTGTCGCTGGCTAGGTTTCTCCTTCTGTTCAGCATGGATCAGAGCGTGGAGTCCTTTCCCTTCCCCCCTTTTTCCTCTCATTCTCTTTTCATCTCTCGTCCTTATTGGATTCCTTTTCTCTTTTTGTCTTCCCTCTTCTACCCCCCCCCCTTTTTTTCTCTTCTTTTTTTTTCTTTCTCTCTTCCTTTTGATTTCTGGTATTGTGGGGCCTGGATTGCATTCTTCCATGCTTTTGGGGGGTGGAGAGTCTCCCGTTACTTGTGGGGGGGGCGCGCATCCCTTGGCGTGGGGGGCGTACTCGGCGACCCGTTTAATTGAGCTGATACCATGACGTAGAACATATTGAGATGTTTAGGATTTGCAGTCTGCCTTACAGCTCAGTTGGGAAATTAATAATCAGGACTGTAGTTAATGAAACGTTATTAATATAGATTACGGTTTCTTGCCTCTAACTCAGGCTGTCCTAGGGAGCATGGCCTATCACCACGTGGAGTATGGTAACATGTTCCTTCCAATGTACTTATGTAATTATAAAGGCCGATCTTTCATTCGTGTACTGTATGTTCTTCAGAATATGGAAGCTATGTATTTTTCAGAGTCAATGCCAAAGTCTTTATTCTGTTCTGTGAAAAACTTGAATAAAAATCATTGAAAGAAAAAAAGGTATACACTTGTTTAAATGTTTACTCATAGGTCTAAAGAATGTTACATAGTTGGTGAGGTTGAAAAAAGACACAAGTCCATCAAGTCCAGCCTGTGAATGGTATAAGTATTAAATCAGTCACATGCATGGAGAAATGTATTTAAATTGGGATATAGAAAATATGTTCTTCACTTTGATAAACTGAGAGAAAGGGAACAGAACAAAGAATGGCTACGAATGTCTCCGGTGCCTAATCATTTTTTGCACTTGTCAGAATGTGAGAAGCTAAACCAGGCATTCCAGGTTTTATGATATTTATGTAATCGGTCATGTGTCATAGCCGTTTCTTCCATGTGGTGTATGTTCTCAACTTCTGTTAACCAATCCCTTACCGAAGGAGCTCTCATTGTTTTCCAAAATTTCAGAATAAGGGATTTGGCTGCGTTTAATAAATGCTTTGTTAAGGAATGCTTATAGCTCTTAAGTGGACAGAAGGAGATGTGACGCAGACAACATGCAGCATCCAAATTCATATTGGTATCATTTATTTTGAGAGTTAGATCACAGATCTGGTCCCAGAAAGGAGTAATTAAAGGGCATTGCCACCAGACAAGGTCATGCAGGGGCCGGGGAAAAGATGCCAAATTGGTCTCCCCTTCCACATGATGTGCATGCTACATCCCATGAGACTAGCGGTTAGAGGCAGCAGAGTCTTATGTTTACCTCTAGCTGTATACAGCTATGAGATTGTAGTAGGCATGGGTGTGCCTTGGCACCTTCACATACCAGGAAGTAGGGATGGGCCGAACAGACCCCTGTTTGGTTCGCACCAGAACTTTCAAACACCTTGAAAGTTCTGACCCAAATAAAGAACCCCATTAAAGTCAATGGGACCTAAACGTCAAAAATCAAAAGTGCCCATTTTGAAGGCCTGTATGCAAGTAATTGGGCATACAGTGGTTTTAGGGGTCCAGGTCCTGCTATGGGGGATATGTATCAATAAAAAAAAGTTTGTGAAAAAGTCATTTTTAAATGAGCAGTGTTTTTTTTTTTATTTTTAAAGTGAAAGCATAAAAATGAAAAATTCCTTCCAATATAGTGCCTTGGGCATACCCTTAGTCTACCTGTAAAGTGGCAGATTTGTATCATGTCTAGAATCTGCTGCAGCAAATAATTGCATTTATAAAGCCAAAAAAAAAGAATTTTTCCCTGCAGGCTGCCTTTATTTTGCTCAGCTATAGCTGGGGAGCCAGTGTGTATGATGAGGCCACAATGTAGTTCACTGGAAACAAGATTAGAGATTTTTTAGATACATTCTGGTGTCACTTTGGCTTTGTATAGAAGTAACGGGTGCGTAAAAATTGGTCTTTGGGTGTCGGTGGTGCCTTCCCACCATAACCCTATAGAGGTACTCTTGATAAAAGCAAGAATTGACCTTGCTTTAAAAAATTGCAATGATATGCACCTGTCAAACAGGTGCAGAAAAATTGGTCTTTGGGTGTCAGTGACGCCTTCCCACCGTAAAAAAGAAAAAAGAAAAAGAATTGCGCTAGGTGCGTAAGTACGTGGAAAAATTATTAATGAAAGTAAAAAACTTTGAAGAATATCCTGCAGCTGAACACTATAACCCTGATATGAGAGCACATAGATAGCAGTATAAAAATATGAGTGCAGCGCTAGATAAGTACCACAAATAATAAAATTGTGTATAATAACAATTATAAAAATATGAAACTGTACAATTATATATAATATACAACAACAAGTGCAAGTTGTGCCAATTGAAAGTCAATAGAAATGAGAATCAAGTGCAAAGAAAACTGATAATCTAAAAGTCCATGAAATGAATCGAATAGATAGTGCATAGCTGAAACACAAAACCACAAAAAAATTGTAAAAAAAAAATATGAAAAAAAGTTAGTGAATGGTGATATCCAGATAGAAAATATTCAATGCGAGACCCTGGGTCTGAACTTTCACCGTCAGTGCTGCCCGTCACCAGTGATTAAACAGTGGAGGCTTACCAGAATGCCTGCGACCGCCCTTACTCAGGGGGGTCAGTACAGGCTTAGTAGATCAATCAGGAGACACAGGAACACTGTTGGGATCTCTTTAACTTCCTTCCAAGATAGCCGGTCAGCAATAGTGAAGAGGACCTAAATGGCGCATTCCCGGAAGACCGCCCCTATATCGCAATGAACGAGCGTTTCCATAGATCAGGCATAAGAAGGGAGAGAAGAAGGGGAAAGACTCCAATGGTGTAGAACTTCTTCGATGATTTATTAAAAAATTCAATAACAGAAACGTTCCTTGCAAGGACATGGGTTAAAAACAGCTCTGCTAGTATCAAAAAATCAAGACGCGCATTCGCAATGCATGTGACCCAAAGGTAAGGACGGTCCCAGGCTTTCTGGTAAGCCTCCACTATTTACTCTCAGGTGACGGGCAGCACTGACAGTGAAAGTTCAGACCCAAGGTCTCGCATTGAATATTTCCTATCTGGATATCACCATTCACTAACTTTTTTTCATATTTTTTTTCACAATTTGTTTGTGGTTTTGTGTTTCAGCTATGCACTGAATTAGATTCATTTCTCATGGACTTTTAGATTATCAGTTTTCATTGCACTTGATTCTCATTTCTATTGACTTTCAATTGGCACAACTTGCACTTGTTGTTGTATATTATATATAATTGTACGGTTTCATAATTTTATAATTGTTATTATACACAATTTTATTATTTGTGGTACTTATCTAGCGCTGCACTCATATTTTTATACTTCCCACCGTAACCCTATAGAGGTGCTCTTGATGAAGGCAAAATAAATTGCAATGATATGCACCTGTCAAACAGGTGCTGAAAAATGTTTTTTTTGTGTTAATTGTGCCCATGAAACCTATACCAAAAACATTCTTTCAGATGAAGTGATTGAACACCCTCAAAGCTAGGCAGCCTCGAAGTCCTGCAGAGAAGTCCTTCATAAAAGTCAAACGGTCCACGGAGTCTGTAGACAGACACATTCTATGCTCTGTATAAAAAACTCTTGCAGCACTGAATGTCCATTCTGAAAGCACACTGGATCCTGGGCAGCCCAACAACTCAATAGCATACTGGGCAAGTTCTGGCCAGTGGTCTATTCTCATAACCCACTAAGTCAGTGGATCATCAGCTGGAAAGCTCTCCATTTCTTTTTTGGCCCCGAGGTAATTGTCCGCCATGTGATAGAGACGCTGCCGATAGGATCTGGAAGCTGACAGCCGTGGGCGGTGAGGACAAAAAAAAATTCCAAAATGCCTCACTTAGGTGGACGCCTTCTCTAATGCTCCTCTCTTGACCAACAGAAGACTCAAAACTAAGTTTTTCATGACACTGTAACCTACTTGAGGCAGAAAAAAACGTTCAATAAAATCCTTTTTAACGTGTCCTCAAGAGATTTTATCTTCTGCACTCTCTGTGGGGACGGGATGAGTTCTGAGACCTTCCTCTTATAACGGTGGTGAAGGAGGGTTGCCAACCTGTAATCATCCTTCTCCTTTATGCCACGTATTCTTGGGTCCTTTCGCAGGCTTTGAAGCATGAGGTTGCCCATGCGCTTCAAATTTGCCGAAGCTTGAGAAGCAGACTCCTCGGGGTCACTCAGAATGACAGCATCTGGAACTTCCTCCTCCTAGCCACATACTACTCCCGAGGGTCCTGGGGTTGGAAAGCCATCGACTACAGATTGACACATGTCTTCCTCTTCTTCGAAGCCTATGAAAGTACCAGAATCCTCCTTCTCATCCTCCTCCCCTCTCTCCTCCTGTGTGTTCTCCGACATAGGAATGATGGTGTCTGGATAAAGGGGGCCTTGAGAGGAAAGGAAGTCCTCCTCTTCCTCCTGCTGCTCTGCCTCCAGTGCCATGTCCACAATGCCACGCAGAGACTGTTCCAGCAGGAACACAACAGGGATTGTGCCACCGATGCATGCACAGTCACGGCTCACCATCCTTGTGGCCTCTTTAAATGGTGACAATACAGTGCATGCATCCTTAATGATCAGCCATTGGCATGGGGAAAAAAAGCTGAGGTGGCCTGAGCCTGTCGTCATGCCTTATTCGCACAGGTACTCGTTGACAGGCCCTCTGCTGCATGTATAGCTGCTGCAGCGTTGACAAAGTCGAGTTCCACTTGGTGGGCATGTCACAAAACAGGTGGTTTATGGGCAGGTGAATTTCCCACTGAGTTTAAACCAACCGAGCCCTGGCTGTGTAAGACTACTTCTGGCCAGCTTTAGCACATCTTGCAACCCTGGGTACATATTTAGGAAAAACTGCACCACCAAATTGAAAACATGTGCCAGGCATGGCACATGTGCCAACTTTCCCTGTCTAAGGGCAGACAGGAGGTATGAGCCATTATCGCACACCACCATTCCTGGCTCCAACTGGCATGGTGTCAACCACCTCTGGGCCTGCTGCAAGAATCTCTGCTCCGGTGTGGTTCCTGTCCCCTAAACACACCAGCTGAAGCACTGCATGGCACCTTTTAGCCTGACTCTGGGAATAGTCCTTTGAATGCTTAGGGGGTACCTGATGTTCATAGGACAGTTCTGCAGAGGAGGGCATGGAGGTGGCGGAGGAGGAGGAAGAGGAGGAGGAAGAGCTCACAGGTCTGGCATCATCACCACCAGCTGTATGGAGACGTGGGGGCACAACAAGCTGCAGCACCAAGCCCTGTCCTGCATCCTTTCGGGTTGAAAGCAGCATTACCCAGTGTGCTGTGAACAAAATATATCGTCCCTGCCCATGCTTGTTCGACCACATGTCAGCAGTAAGGTGGATTTTACAGCTGACTGCCTTGCCCAACGATGCCAGAACATTCCCTTCCACCTGATGGTAGAGAGAAGGAATGGCGTTACGTGAAAAGTAGTAGGGAATGGGAACCTGCCATTTTGGTACAGCACATTGTGCAAATTCACGGGAAGGGGGCAGAATCCACCAGTCTGAAATGCAGAAAATGGAGAGCCAACAGCTTTGACAAGCTTGCATTTAGACGCTGGGCGTGTGTGTGGCAGGGACTGTATTTTTTTTCCCGCTGCAGCAGATAGGGCAGAGAAATTTGCCGGCTACAGTCTACAGCTGGTGGTGTGCTGCTGGCAGATGTGCTGCTAGGACCTGGGACATCCTGTGCTATACCATCATCCCTGTCAGTGGAGGCTGAGAGGTAATGCCTCAGTATAGCAGGGGCATACTGTAGTGGGTAAGGAGGAGGGACAGATTTTGTGCCCCTTTTGTGGAGCTTTTAGGTGCTCTTGCCAACGTGCTGAGTGGTTGGACATTAAATGCCTTGTTAAGCATGTGGTACCCAAATGGCTAGTGTTTTTTGCCACGTTTGATGTGCCTGAGACACAGTTTGCAGATAGCAACAGTGCAATCTGCTGCAGATGTGCTGAAAAAGGCCCAAACAGCTGAGCTTTGGGGAGTGGGCCCTGAGATAACAGCTGCAGAATGTGATGGAATAGGGTGGCTGTTCTCTACTCTTTCTTGATTTCGGCCTCCTTGGGGTTGTGACCCCTCACCTTCAGTTTCCTCCTCTGCTCTATCTTGCACATCAGTGACCTCATCATCATCATCTCCATCTCCTTCATCATCATCATTACCACTGGAGACAACTTGGTAATACGCTGCGGCTGGGGGAACACGAATGCCAATTTGTCTACCAGTGTTCTCCCCTCTTTCTAGGCTCATGTTCCTGTCATCCTCAACCTCAAAACCAACATCTAAGTCCAGTAATGGCTGGGCATCATCAAGGAGCAAGTGGCTGATGCTGTGGTCAAATAACTTAGCTGACTCCTCAATGGCTGATGTTGGGGCTATGGCAGGAATAGATGTGGACAAGGAGGCAGGTTTATCCACTCTGGCAACTGCAGGGGACTGCACACTTGTCTCTGCTTGCATGACAGAGGATGAGGAGGATGAGGAAGGTTTAGTAAGCCAGTCCATCACCTCCTCTGCATGCTGTGGCTGGATAGCACGGGCAAACTCACTAAACAGAGGAGATGATGCCCTGCCTGAGGGTTGAACACCACGTCCACCTTTGCCATTTGTTGCTGGCCCCTTTACAGTGCCAAGGGAACATCTGCCTCTCCTTGTTGTACTCCCAGACATTATTGGGAGGGAGGGGGTGGTGCTTATAAGCAAATGTAAAGAAGAAGTGGAAAATCTGTACGTAGATGCACTTTAATCATGGTAAAGTGGTGTTTGGTGCACTTTAATTTGAGTACTCTACACAGACACACTCCACAGATACACTATAATATACTGCAATATAATCCGCCAAACGTACAGTGATGCACAGAACTATATGGCATTAAACTTGCGGTAACGCAAACAGAAGTAAATGGCATTAAAATTGCAGCAATGCACACAGAAGTAAATGGCGTTAAACAGTAAAGCTAAAAACTATACGGCATTAAACTGGCAGTAACACACACAGAGCTATATGGCGTTAAACTGGCAGTAACGCACACAAAACTATGTGGCGTTAAACTGGCAGTAACGCACACAGAACTATATGGCATTAAGCTGGCAGTAACACACACAGAACTAGACATGTGCACATTGAAATATTTCGTTTCGGAATTTCGTTTTCGTCCGAAATATAAATTTATTTAGTTACTCCCGAAATTCGTTTTTCTTTATTTCGTTTTTCGTTAAAAACTTGCATTCGTCCGAAAATCGAAATGAATTAAGGTCAAATCGGTCATTAAAGGCTTATGGTGTCTGTCGAATGTTCAAAGTAGATTCGACGGAGCAGCTAAACTGTACGACGTCGCAATCGTACATTCCGGTCGAATTTTCTGGGATGCATTTGACCGGAAATGTTCGATAGCAGCATCGTACAGTTTGTTTAGCTGCTCTGTCGAATCTTCTAACTTTTGACAGACACCATAAGCCACATTTACGTTTGCATGTTTTCGTTTCTGTGTCGAATCTTCATCGTTCATGCTCATTGCATTGGTCTACTCTGCCCCAGCAGTCAGCCAACCAAACTTTCACATTCGTTTCTCAATCGGAAGTGCGGCCGCAAAATCCGACGCTGTGTGGCTTAGAGAGATAATGGCAATGGCAGCACCAGCAGCAACCCATTCCAGCACTAGCAGCATGGAGGAGGCTGTTCCTGGGCCTTCTAAGGCAGCATCCAAAAATGGGCGCAGGAGGGGGACACAAGCTGCATCCAGCAGGAAGCGTAACCTAATGTGGACTCATATTGAGTCCCAGGTCCTGGTAAGGGAAACGCTTCCTTGCTGGATGCAGCTGTGTGGCCCCCGCTCCAGGGAAACCACTACGGAGTGGAAGCGAGAAAAGTGGGAGGAGATTTCCAGGAAGGTGGAGGAGACATATCGCCATCGGCGTGACCCGACTGCCTGTCGCAAAAAATTCAGCGACATAAAACGGTAAGTAACGTGTCTGATTATTTTTTTTTTTTACATTTTAACCACTTCAGCCCCAGAGGTATGGCTGCCAAATGACCATGCCACTTTGTGCGATTCGGCACTGCGACGCTTTAACTGACAATTGCGCGTTCGTGTGACGTTGCTCCCAAACAAAATTGATGTCCTTTTTTTCCCACAAATAGAGCTTTCTTTTGGTGGTATTTGATCACCTCTGCGGTTTTTATTTGCTTTTTGCTATATAAGTATCCCCAACAAATATATAAAAAACAAATTTTTTCCTCAGTTTAGGCCGATATGTATTCTTCTACATATTTTTGGTAACAAAAATTGCAATAGGCGTTTATTGATTGGTTTGTGCAAAAGTTATAGCGTCTACAAAATAGGGATAGTTTTATGGCATTTTTATTAACAATTTTTTTTACTAGTAATGGCGGCGATCAGCGATTTTTATTGTGACTGCGACATTATGGCGGACACATCGGACACTTTTGATGCCATTTCGGGACCATTGTCATTTATACAATGATAAAAGCTCCAAAAAATGCACTGATTTTACACACACACATATAAACATATGTTATTGCTATCACAATTTGATGTCAGTAAAGTTAGGTGAATTTTTTTTTTAAAAAGGAATAAATAATTTTCAATTTATCCTCCCTCCTGTGAAAAACCAAATTTGCACATAGGTGTGCCTAGCCTACACATAGTTTGCAGTTGCACATGTTATATATTATCGCCACAATCATTTTAAGAGGAATATTTCCATGCCGTTATTTGTTCTTAGTTAGTTATCACTAAACTGAGCAGTAAGTGCTTTTAAGTTCCACTTGACCTGACCACCTGTAGGTTGCGCCCCCTTTCTGACCAGGCCATATTTTGCTATTTAGCGCATTGCAGCTTTAAACTGCACGCTCCTGTGATGTATTACCCAAATGAAATTTATGCTCTTCTCCCGCCATATATAGAGCTTTTATTGGTGGCATTAGATCACCGCTGGGTTTTACATTTTTTGTTATTGAAAAATAAAAAAGTTATATATATATATATATATATATATATATATATATATATATATATATATATATATATATATAAAAAAGTGTTACGGTGGCTGGACTTAACCAGCTTGCGGACCCGCCATATTTTTAGTTACTATGGGGGGGGTCCACATCTGCAAGTGGGTTAATGCTTTGCAAAAGAAACAAGGAAGGAAATTTTACACTATACACAGTTCACACAAGCGCGTAATAGAAAGGTGGACTGGAGTGGACACAATGGACATTTACTTGGCACAATCCCTATCCTGCCTTTTATTATTTATTATGCACCAAAAAAGCATAGGTTTTTCTTACAATAAATTTGGTTAATAAATAAATGTGCAAACCTTGTGCTACATGAAAAAATGTGCCTAATCCAAAAATTCCATTTGCATTGTTTCATTCTATGGGTGCATTCTACATGTGTTTCATGTGTTGATGTCATTTTCAGATTACAATTGTAGTTTAATTGTGGAACCCGTTTCTCTTCTCTTTTTGTTTTGCAGTTCCATAGCGCGTAAACGCAGGCAGTCGGGGCGCAGAGGAAAGCAGGTATCTCTCCTCCCCCATGAGAAGGAGCTCTTAGCAACTGTAGGGGAGGATGAGATAAAAAAACTGCTTGCTCATCAGGGTTGGTGTCAGCATTGCATTGTGTGTAGGAAATTTTTTTTGTCAACCATGCGACGCGACATAGTCATTTACCATGATGTGTTTGATTTTATTTAAAGATCGTCTCCAGGCCCAGCGCTGCCGGAGGCAGAGGGCAGAGGAGCAGGAGTCCTCCACGTCATCATGCAGTAAGTACTGTAGTAGTGACACTAATACAGTGGTTCCTTTTCCATTTGTCCAGCCTTCCATTGTTGATTCCAGCGTCATTGTTTCTCGCTCATGTAGTGACAGGTAGAGCCTCTGCGACGCTCTGTCAGGTAACGCAAGCGATTGCGTAACTTACGTAATTTGACAGAACGTGGCCGCTCTGAACTGAGGTGCCTGATCAGTGGCAGTGCACCTAGCACTCGCCGGCGCTGCTGGAACCAGGACAGGTAAGTGCCTCGTATTTGTTTTTTTTTAAATGATTTTTTCTAAATGGTGAATGCATGTCCCTGCCTTGTAGATAAACGTTAGTGACCTGCCCTGTATTGCCATGCTAATGGATAATTAATTTTATCTATTTACACTACAGTATATTTATTTACGTTTATTAACGTTCATCATTTCTCCTTTATAAATAGGTGTCATCCAGTCAGAGGGGGAGACTGAGGAGGAGGCTGAGGCAGCAACGCCCACATGTAAGTTAGTATAATCTTGCTGGTATCTGCTGAGTGATCATACATGTTTCAATGTTCTTGTACTAATGTGTGAGATTGTTGTACACTGCAGATTGTAATGTTCTTTTCTATCATTACTCAACAGCTGCTGAGCAGGAGGTGGAGGAGACCTGCCCTGTAGAGGCTGCTGGGGATGCGGAGGAACAGCCAGATGCGGCAGATCCAGGGAGTAAGCATAACTTTTTTTGTATTTTACAGGCAAATATAGTATTTTAAATATGAAATGCTGATGGCATACCTTGTCTAGAATAGCTTGTGATTTATTCTGCAAGGCTTCGGTTTAGCTGGAACTATTAATTATATTAGTTCCCCTCTGCAGATGATTCCAGTCTTCCTGTTAGCGTGACCTGTGCTTGTTAATATTTCCCCAATGTCCCTGATCATGCCACCTTCTTGCTGCAGTTTAGATTCCCAGTCTGAGCCAATCACTGTTAATCATTATGAATAACACAGCAGGCTGGGGGGGGTGTCAGAAAAGAATCTCCAGCTATTGGCTGGCAGTCCCTGGACATGTTCAATCTCTGGCATGCCCCTAATGCATGCATCAACACTTTTCTCATGATGTTATACCTGTTATACCTCCTAGCCTAGACCAGGAGTGAGTAACCTACCTAGCCTAGAACAGAAGTGGGGCTTAATTTATTCAACAATCAGTGGCCTTACAAAATTATCAACTTTAAAAAATAGCCTGCTATATTTTATTAAACAACTTTTTATTAGGTCATCCCAAATGCAATGGCTTGAATGGCTTCTCTTTGGTGAGTGTAATGTTAAAAGCTGGTATAGCTGATATGTTTTTCTGCAAGTGCAACTGATCCTCCATATTTGCCAAAGTCAGTCAGTCTGGATGAGGTAGATTAGTTAGCAGTAGCACTTAGGCGTCCATTACACCTTAAGATTTTCTCCAGCCGCCCGTGCGACCAAGCGGATAAAATCTTTGGGAGATTCCCCTTTACACTGCTCGATGTGTAGAGGGGAATCCCTTTGTACTCTGGCCGGGGAGGACACTCAGCTCCACCCCGGTCAGAGTACAGTAAAGTAGTACTACACCTTCCTGCACAGCTCTGCAAACTTGGTATGATGCAGCGAATTGACACAGACACCACTATCTCCTACACACAAATTGATTAGGTGCATCTCACTAAATATCAAAAACTGGTATGGATGGAAGTGAAAACATCTCAAGATGTTACAGGATTGTCTACAAGGGCTGGGAGATCGTTGCCTTTATATAATGTTAGGGTGAAGAAGCCATGTGTATGTGTATTGTATTATCTATCTATCTAATGTATTTTCTTTTCTTCACAGGTGAAGTCTTCATCCTGCAACTGCAGCCTGTGGACGAAGACCTGGACCTGCCCGCGTCTGGTTGGACTGGCTGTCCTTCTGAGTCCCCAGTGGTTTCTACAGTCCTCCACCCTTCAACATCCCCCCACCTGGCCTCCCCTGTGCATCCTTCACCCGCTCCAGAACAGGCACACATCCCCCACCCTCCAGAGCCACATGTGACGGATTATCTGCGGCGCATTGTGGAGGTCCAAAAGAGACATTTTGCAGTTACCCGGAGGCTGCGTCGATCTTTGGCCCTCCACAATCGCCGGCAGCTCCGTCACTCTGTGGCTCTGCAGAGGTACCAGCGTAGCCTCAGGAGACACCTGGAGGCTACGCGGTACCTTGGTGACCAGTTGGCTGGGATTAATATGTCCCTACAGCGACTGGTCACCAGGTTGGGGGAGAATGTACTCTAATTTTTTTTTTTTTTTGTTTTGTTTTGTTTATGTTAACTGTTAAATAAAAAAATTTTGTTCAGAAATAATTGTTTTCTTGAGTTTTGCTTTACTTGTTAGATTTGTGTGATGTTTATCTAAATGAACTAGTCCATATATTGTTACTAACTTACTAGAGGCCTTATAATTGTAGTTTTTCTACATTTAACCATCAGGCTGAACTTAGAAAATTGATGAGATTTCTCTCTACACTATTTCAATGTGCAAAGGGTAATCCAATGTATTGTGTCCAGTCACGCCGTTCAGCTTTCCCTCCACCAGAATACACAGCAGATAGTTAGAGCAGGGGTTACTCTATACAGTCCTCAACAGTTCACAGGACATAGGTTGCAGGCTTGGATCAGGATCAGAGAGGGCCCTGGTGTCCCCAGGGTCAGAGATGGTAAATGGGAGGGGTCCTGGGCATCTGGATGCAGCTCAGCAGTGACCAACTAATATATCTTGCATAGAATCACGTTTCCAACTGTATGCTTCTTTGTGCTATGTTGTGTTGGTAGCATATTCTGATCCTTGAGTTGACAGTCTCTCCATCAAGAGGAACTGTCATGCTGTTGAGGTCATCTTTAATCATTGTCTCTTATTTCCAGACCACCAAACAAAAATGGTTAAATTAGCACATGTTGCTATTTGTATTTACAAAGACAGCAACACGTGAGCAGTAGCGCCACGTCAAGGCTTCAACCCTTGCTACTGTCCATTCACACAACATTCATTCATGCAATCAAGCACACTCTAGTCACTCTACACAACATTCATTACAAAAAAGGGTGATGGAAGGAATAAAGGGAAAAATCTGGATTGCTTAAAACAATATAATTCTATTTAAATCTTGGGGTCACACCAAAGTCAAGTAGACAACTGCTATTGTGTCAAGTGGTAAGAAAATAAAAAAAATGATTTTCCTCAACATTTGGATGGTTCCTCTGAGTCCCATCTATCTTCACTGTCCATTCACACAACATTCATTCATGCAATCACACACAATCAAGTCACCCTTGTCCCATCTATCTTCACATGGTAACAATGATTCAGGTCTCACAAATTAAGGGTAGGGTAACCCAGCTTGGGGAGGTTAAATTTGAGGAAAGTTATTTGTTCCATCAAATGGGGTGTTAGTTGTGAACGGTGTGGATTAAGGATATTCCCAGTAATAGAGAAAACTCTCTCACTTTGCACAGTGGTTGGAGGACAGGATAGTAGTTGCTGGGCAACCAGGCAAAGACCAGGCCACAAACTTTTCTTACCATCCCAATAGGTCAAAGGGTCCTCTGTAGGAAGCAAAGGTGCTTCATATAGGTAGGCCCTGACCATTTCAGAGGCACTGCTCTCCTCTCGATTACCTGCTGCTTGACCTGCATCCACCAGATTGTCAAGTGCCTCTACCCAACATGCACATGCTCCACTCTGTTGTTTTTGAGTGATGCTGCCAGGCCTTGGAATAGCAGACATGGCAGGTGAATCTTCCAAACCAGCCTCAACCGTCGTACATCTCTGTTGCTGCAAATTCCGGACCCTTTCAATCAATTTTTGTTTCCAGTAGGAGAGGCTGTTGTCTCTGAGTGCCAGTTTACCTTTGATCCTGGGATCACACAGGGAAGCCAGCATGAGTTCAGGGCTTTTGCGGACACGGTCATTTAGCCGATCTTTTAAGTTAGCTTGTAGCTTTCTGATGAAAGACGCTACATCGGCATGAAGTGGGCTGCCACAAACAGGCTCACTGTTTTCTAGGTACAATCCCATCTTATCTATGAGATAGGTAAACAAGGGTATGACCTGTCCTAGGCTGGCATTGCTCTGACTCAAGTTTTCCGTCACATTCCGAAAGGGTTTTAAGACATAAACGAGCTGCCCAATTATACACCAGTCATCACGTCCCAGTGTGGAATCAATCCCGATGCTGTGGCGGGATGATAGATTGTGGATGGCTGTCTTTTGCTCCAAAATGCGTTCCAGCATTTCCAGGGTATAGTTCCACCGGGTGCTGACATCTTGTTTCAGGCGATGTATGGGGAGCCCTGATTGTTCTTGCTCCTCCCTCAACAGTTGACTAGCCCCAACACTGCGGTGGAAATGCCCTGCAATCTTTCTACAAAGGTCCAAGATTTGAGCAATCTTGTTGGTTTTCTCCACTGGGATTGCACCCTTGACCACTAAATGCAGTATGTGTGCAGAACAGCGCACACCGACAAAAGATCCATCTTGGAGAGCTTTAACCATGTTTGAACCTCCGTCTGTCACAATGAACCCAACAGAGACAATATGTTGGCAGAGCTGTGTTGGTCATCACGGACTTCTGTGTGGAGCAGGAAAGCTTGATAACCCTGCTGGTCTTGCGCTGCAGACCTGCTTCCTGATGGAGTTTGAACTCTTACACCAGCGCCACCACCAACAGGCACAGTGGCCTGCCACCAGTGTGCAGTCAAAGACAGGAAAGCGTGTTGACCGCTGGGAGCTGTCCACAAATCAGTTGTCAAATGAATTGTCTGACCCTCGGCTTTGGCCATTTTTTCCTTCAATAATCCAACGCATGAGTGGTATAGTGCTGGAATAATCTTTCTGCTGAAAGTTGTTCGTGCAGGAACAACGTATCGTGGAGCAAGGGCATGCATGAGCTGTTTAAACGGCTCCCCTTCAATCATGCGAAAAGAGGCTCCTCCAACAGCAATGAATTGGCCAATGAGGCGGGTGATCTTGTTGGCCTGCTGTTTTGACATGCCCTTGGAACTAAAGCCAACAAAACTATCGAGGGTAGGCTGATGATGTCCTTGGGAGGATGAGGAGCCTGATTGGGTCTGCAGTGGAACTACTGCACGTGGGCGGGTTGTATTAATTGAACCCTCTCTATTGCCTCCTGTGCTCTGAGTAAGTGGTGTGCTTGAGGAGGTACCACCAGTACAGTCAGAGTCCGTTATGCTGCTTCCTGCGCTACCATCTTCTTTTTCTGCCTCTGCCCGCAGCAAAGTAGAGTGGTGGTAATTTTTAAGGTGTAGGTTCATACCAGCATTGGTTAAATGACCTAACTTTTTACCCCTACTTACTTGCTTCCCACACAATTTACACTTGGCAAAGAACCCACCTTCCAATGTTTGAAAGTATTTCCAAACGTTGCTGCGGCGGGATGCAGCCCCTTGACCCTGTGGATATCTATTTAGGGCTGATATAGCTGCAGCAGGTAGCACACCAGTGGTGGAAGCTGTTGCCACTACAGTTACACTTGGTGAACTAGAACTAGTGCTGCTAATGGCAGGGGTGCTGGGGACTGGGAGGTCGGTGATATCATCACAGGATTCTTCCATAATAACAGAGGGAGAAGGGGAGTTAGCAGCAGATGAAAAAAGTGGACCGCTACCTGTCCTACTCCTCACAGAATATCCCTCTTGCACTTTCTCCAGGTCAAGCTGTAACTCCTGTGGGCTAAGATTGTATAAAACATCCGCAGTGTTTGGGGAAAGAGGAGCATCACATTCTAAATCATCTTCTTGGGCCAATGAAGAAAAAGTCTCACACTCTGTCTCTGCTGCTGTCTCCCTCAATTGCTCCTTTGGGGAGCTGGGCAGTGGCACTGGTAGTGTGATTGGTGGTGGTGACTGTAAAGGCAACTCCACTTTACTAGGTTTCTTGCCTATTCCATAAAAATATGCAGCCATGACACCTGTAGAAGTGGAAGGAGGCGCTGCACTGGCAGTGGAAGTGGCAGCAGATGTTGGTGGTCTGGCAGGAAAAGTAATATTAGAAGAACTGTGGGGTGGAACTAGCTTTGCTGGTGGCATTGGCGGTGACACCCACTGCTGTGGACGGCATGTTGGTGGCAGCAGAAGTGTCAGAGGCACAAGTAGCAGAGACCTTGCCACTTTTTTTACCAAGGCGTCCACCGCGACCACGACCACGACCACTACCTCTACCAGCCTTCACTTTTACATTAGAACGGTACATTTCTGAACTTTACAGCAACTGCAAGTCAGAAAATGGACTGGAGTGGAGATAGGGTATATAGAATCTTAATCTATAAATCACCCCCCACCACAACACGGGCAGCCTCTGAGGCTATCACAACACTAGCAGCAACACTAGTATCACTAGTCTATCTATCAAGTTCACAACACAGATGTAGCTTGCTTCACTACTATTCTGCTGCTGTGCTTAGCTTATGCTCAAATGAAATAGTTCAGGATCTCTGATAAAGTGACAATGAATTCAAACGGACCAGCTAAGATTGACTGTTCTGAAATGAATCAGCGTGTCTGTCTCTCTCTGCTAGCAAATCGTAAGTGAAACTAAGTTGGCTGTACATGCGGTTCTAGCTATGTTACTGCCCCTCCTCTTTGGTTACAATTGACCAATAATAACCATCATCATCATTATTTTTATTTTACTTAATTTTTCTCTCTACGTCGAATCTTCTCTCTCTATGTCGAATCTTCTCTCTATTAGACATGTGCAGGATGAAAAAATTTGTTTAGTTTAGTTTCGTTTCAATTCGTTATTTAACTAAATTCGTTTAGTTAAATTAGTTGCATTTGTTACATTCGTTTTCGGAATTCGTTTGGTTTCGTATTCGAATTAGAAAAAATTTGACCGCATTCGAAAAAAACTGTCAAATTCGAAAAAATTCTACCACATTCGCAAAAAACTATCAAATTCGAAAAAATTCTACCACATTCGAAAAAAACTGTCAAATTCGAAAAAATTCTACCACATTCAAAAAAAACTATTAAATTCGAAAAAATCCTACCACATTAGAAAAAACATTAACTGAATTTGAAAATATTATAATAATAATGAAAATACTATATATAATTTGAATTAATTCTATGTGAAATTCAAATTTCAGAAGATGGTTCTAAAATTAGAATTTCGTATAGAATGAATTCAAATTTGAATAGAAAAGATTAGAATAGAAAATAATAGAAATAGAACAGACTAGAAAAACAATAGAACAGAATAGAATAAGATATAATATATATATATTATATTTTTTTTCTATTGTTTCATTGTTTTTCTATGCTATTCTTTTTTATTCTATTCTAAACTTTTCTATTCGAATTTGAATTCATTCTATACGAAATTCGAATTTCGGAAGATGGCTTCTGAAATTCGAATTTCATATAGAATGAATTTGAATAGAAAATAATAGAAAAGAATAGACTAGAAAAACAATAGAACAGAACAGAATAAAATATAATATATATATATTATATCGTATTCTATTCTGTTCTATTGTTTTTCTAGTCTATTCTTTCTACTCTATTCTAATCTTTTCTATTCAAATTCATTTTATATGAAATTTGAATTTCGGAAGATGGTTTTATATATTATTTTTTTTCTATTCTGTTCTATTGTTTTTCTATTATTTTCTATTATATTCTAATCTTTTCTATTTGAATTCAAATTCATTCTATACGAATTTCGGAAAATGGTTATATAGAAATAGAATGAATCAAATTCTAATAGAAAAGAATTGAATAGAAAAACAATAGAACAGTAGAACAGAATAGAAAGAAATATTATATATATATATATATATATATATATATATATATATATATATATATATATATAAATAAAACCATCTTCCGAAATTGGAATTTGGTACAGAATGAATTTGAATAGAAAAGATTAGAATAGAACATGAAAATGAAATTGAATTCATTCTGTACCAAATTCCAATTTCGGAAGATGGTTTTATATATATAAAACCATCTTCCGAAATTGGAATTTGGTACAGAATGAATTTGGTACAGAATGAAAACAATAGAACAGAATACAAAAAAAAAGATATATATATATATATATATATCTTTTTTTCTATTCTGTTCTATTGTTTTTCTGTTCTAGTCTTTTCTATTAGAATTCGATTTCATTCTATTTCATTCTGTATAACCATTTTCAGAAATTCAAATTTCATATAGAATGAATTTGCATTCAAATAGAAAAGATTAGAATAAAATAGAAAATAATAGAAAAGAAAAGAATAGAAAAACAATAGACCAGCATAGGAAAAAAAAAATATACAAATTATATAAATTATATTTTATATATATATATATATATATATATATATATATATATATATATATATATATATATATATATATATATATATATATAAAATATATTATATATATTCTTCCAAAATTTGAATTTCTTATAGAATGAATTCGAATTTGAATAGAAAAGATTAGAATAGAGTAGAAAAGAAAAGACTAGGAAAAACAATAGAACAGAATAGAATAAAATATATATATATTATATTTTATTCTGTTCTGTTCTATTGTTTGTCTAGTCTATTATTTTCTATTATAATCTTTTCTATTCAAATTCAAATCCATTCTATACGAAATTCCACTTTCAGAAGCCATCTTCCGAAATTCGAATTTCGTATAGAATGAACTCAAATTCGAATAGAAAAGCATAGAATAGAAAAGAATAGCATAGAAAAACAATAAAACAGAATAGAATTAAATATTATATATATATATATATATATATATATATGTATATAAAAAAAACATCTTCCAAAATTAGAATTTTATATAGACCGAAATCAAATTTGAATATAAAAGATTAGAATAGAATAGAAAATAATAGAAAAGAATAGACTAGAAAAACAATAGAACAGAATAGAAGAAAATATAATATATATATTATATTTTCTTCTATTCTGTTCTATTGTTTTTCTAGTCTATTCTTTTCTATTATTTTCTGTTCTAATCTTTTCTATTCAAATTCGAATTAATTCTATACGAAATTCAAACTTCAGAAGCCATGTTCCGAAATTCGAATTTCGTATAGAATGAATTTGAATTTGAATTGAAAAGACTATTATAGAATATAAAATAATAGAAAAGAAAAGCATATATATATATATATATATATATATATATATATATATATATATATATATATATATATATATATATATTTTATTGCTTTATTATTTTATATTCTATCTAATTGTTTTTTTTTAGAAAAACATTTTCTATTGTTTTCTAATTCGATTCGAATATGTTTTCGAATTCGTTCGTTTTTTTTCAGATTTGTTTCAATTCTTTACTTTTGTAATTCGGAAATTCGGATGCATCCGAATTTCCGAATAATGAAAAATTCGTCCGAATTTCGATTCGGAACGAAACGTAATGCACATGTTTACTCTCTATGTCGAATCTTTTCGAATAATCTTGGACTACTATGGTGGATAGACTATAGAGTTAAGGTTAGGCACATTCGACCACAGGTTCGATAGACACAAATTGTTATTGTTAGCGTCATGTCGAATCTCCTATCTATATCGAACTGTTGTCGCAACGAAAACGAAAATAAAGCATTTGTTTATGTCGGATCTTTCGTTTTTCGGAATCTGCGCTTTCGTTATCGTTTGTTAAAACGATAACGAAAATACCTGAAATTCGGACGAAAATGCATTCGGACGAAAACGAATTCACATGTCTACACAGAACTATATGGCGTTAAACTGGCAGTAACGCACACAGAACCATATGGCGTTAAACTGGCAGTAACGCAGCGGGTCATATGTTGTCTTGAATCTATAGGCTGGTTCTGAGCGCCCAAAATATGACAACTCCCTATTTCATTTGAGAATGGGAAAGAGAACTGGGCTATAATTTTACATCAGAGCAGATTAAAAGGCTGATGTGAGCGACACACCATACTTCAATAAGTTCTCATATGCCAGTTCCTGACAAGATGGTATCGTACACCGGTTCAATTGGCTCAGATATATCCATCGGCGGAGGGGTTGTAACCAAAGGGGTTAATTTCTGCATTTATGGTAGCATTGCCCAAAGATGAAAGTTTTCTGGGAGGAGATAGCCCCTTGGATTAAGAAAATGAGACTTAAGCCTCGTACACATGATCGGATTTTCCGATGGGAAATGTGTGATGACAGGCCGTTGGCGGAAAATCTGACCATTTGTATGCTCCATCAATTGCTGTCGGATTTTCCGAGGACAAATGTTGGATAGCAGGTTTTAAAGTTTTCTGCGGACAAATGTCTGTTGTCGGATTTTCCGAGTGTGTGTACACAAGTCCATCGGACAAAAGTCCAAAGTACAAACACGCATGCTCGGAAGCAAGGACGAGCCAGAAGCGGTTGGTCTTGTAAACTAGAGTTCGTAATAGAGAATTAACATTTGTATCATAGTATCATAGTAGGTGAGTTTGAAAAAAGACACACGTCCATCAAGTCCAACCCATGTGTGTGATTAAATGTCAGTATTACCTTGTATATTCCTGTATGTTGCGATCGTTCAGGTGCTTATCTAATAGTTTCTTGAAACTATCGATGCTCCCCGCTTAGAAAACCCCAAGTGGAAGGGAATTCCGCATCCTTGCCGCCCTTACAGTAAAGAACCCTCTACATAGTTTAAGATTAAACCTCTTTTCTTCTAATTTTAATGAGTGACCACGAATCTTGTTAAACTCCCTTCTGCGAAAAAGTTTTATCCTTATTGTGGGGTTGCCAGTATGGTATTTGTATATCGAAATCATATCCCCTCTCAAGCGTCTCTTCTCCAGGAGAGAATAAGTTCAGTGCTTGCAACCTTTCCTCGTAACTAATATCCTCCAGACCCTTTATTAGCTTTGTTGCCCTTCTTTGTACTCACTCCATTTCCAGTACATCCTTCCTGAGGACTGGTGCCCAGAACCTGACAGCATACTCTGGTGCGGCTGGACCAGAGTCTTGCATGCCATTGCTGAGCCTATCATCTACTAGGACCCCCAGGTCCCTTTCCATCCTAGATTCCCCAGAGGTTCTCCCCCAGCGTATAGATTAAATTCATATTTTTGCCACCCAAATGCATTGTTTTACATTTTTCTACATTGAACCTCATTTGCCATGTAGTTGCCCACCCCATTTATTTGTTCAGATCTTTTTGCAAGGTTTCCACATTCTGCGGAGAAGTTATTGCCCTGCTTAGCTTAGTATCGACCGCAAATACAGAGATTGAACTGTTTACCCCATCCTCCAGGTCGTTTATGAACAAATTAAATAGGATTGGGTCCAGCACAGAACCTTGGGGGACCCCACTACCCACCCCTGACCATTCGGAGTACTCCCCATTTATCACCACCCTCTGAACCCGCCCTTGTAGCCAGTTTTCAATCCATGTACTTACCCTATGGTCCATGCCAACGGACCTTATTTTGTACGGTAAACGTTTATGGGAAACTGTGTCAAATGCTTTTGCAAAATCCAGATACACCACGTCTACGGGCCTTCCTTTATCTAGATGGCAACTCACCTCCTCATAGAAGGTTAATAGATTGGTTTGGCAAGAACGATTCTTCATGAATCCATGCTGATTACTGCTAATTATACCGTTCACATTACTAAAATCTAGTATATAGTCCCTTGTCATCCCCTCCAAGAGTTTACATACTATTGATGTTAGGCTACCTCTTCTGTAATTCCCAGGGATGTATTTTGGGCCCTTTTTAAATATTGGTGCTGCATTGCCTTTTCTCCAATCAGCTGGTACCATTCCAGTCAGTAGACTGTCAGTAAAAATTAGGAACAATGGTCTGGCAATTACTGAGTTCCCTAAGTACCCTCGGGTGCAAGCCGTCTGGTCCCGGTGATTCATTAATGTTAAGTTACCCAAGTCTAATTTTAATTCTGTTCTCTGTTAACCGTGGAGGTGCTTCCTATGATGTGTCATGAGGATAAACACTGCAGTTTTGGTTACTGAAGCCCCCCGATTCCCTCGTGAAGACTGCGGAGAAGAATACATTTAATACCTTCGCCATCTCCCCATCCTTTCTAACCAGATGTCCCTCCTCATTCTTTATGGGGCCAATATGGTCATTTAGGAACTGGCGAGCCTTAGATGAATGCATGGTTCCCATTAAAATCCACCATTATGATAACACTTCCCATCCTTGATGCTAATCCAAATTATGATAGGAGATCTGTCTCCCCTTCCTCCCTCAAGTTAGGGGGCCTATAGCATACTCCCAATATTATTTTCCCCGTAGCTTCATCCCTTTGGAGCTCCACCCATAAGGATTCCACCTCCTCCCTAGCTCCCTTAGTGATGTCATCTCTCACATTCACTTGTACATTATTCTTGATATATAGGCATACCCCTCCCCCTTTTTTACCCTCTCTATCCTTGTGATAAAGGGTATACCGTTGAATGTTTGCCAGCCAATCATGAGAGCTGTTGAACCAGGTCTCTGAAAATCCCACAAAAGCCAAATCCTCCCCGTACAACAGTATCTCTAGTTCACCCATCTTGTCCGCTAGGCTCCTGGCATTGGTGAACATGTCACGTCGTTTAGACTGGTCGCATATTATCCTCTTATTGTGTGTTCTGAGTTTGCAACTAGGAATTGCTACTATACTTACCTTGGGTTTATGTGCTTTGGTCAACCTACCACTAATGCTACCGTATATACTACCCTCTGAAATATGTTCCACACTGACTATCTCTACCTCTGAACCCTCCCCCCATCGCCTAGTTTAAAAACTCCTCTAACTTTTTGGCCATCTTCATTCCCAGCTGATCTGCACCCTCCTCATTTAGGTGCAGTATGTCCTTTCTATAGTACCGGTTATCGACTGAGAAGTCAGCCCAGTCCTCCAGGAACCCAAACCCCTCCTTACTAGACCAGCTCTTCAGCCACTTGTTTACTTCCCTAATCTCCCTCTGCCTTTCTGGTATGGCTCGATGTACTGGTAGTATTCCTGAGAATACTACCTTGGAGGTTCTTTTCCACAATTTAGCTCCTAAGTTCCTAAAATCGTTCTTTAGGACACTCCATCTGCCTCTGACTTTGTCATTGGTGCCAACGTGCACCATGACAGCTGGGTCTTCCCCAGCCCCTTCCAGTAATCTGTCCACCAGATCCGTGATTTGCCAAAATCGAGCACCTGGTAGACAACATACTATTCGGTGCTTCATGTCTTTGTTACAGATTGGCCTCTCTGTTCTGAATTGAGTCCCCTACCACCAGAATCTGTCTTTCCTTTCCCTTCCCTGGTCTTTGACCGGTTACACCAATGTCACTCAATGGAGCGTACTTATTGGGATGCTCCAGCCCCGGATCAGCCTCCCTGGCACTTCCTCCTCTACCCTTCCTGATTGTCACCCATCTACTCTTTGCTAGTGCCTGCACCTCTTTGTCTCCACCCGCCTCTGTGCTAGCCCCAGCCGGAACTTGCCGTGTACATTCCTGGGCATCGTGCCTATTAAATATAATGTGGATTGGGGATTATACCCTGTCCAAATTACCTAACAACTAGCTTCCTGACACTAATACTCAACAAGACAATACACATGTACTCAACAAGACAATACACAGGTACTCGCAGACCTACATGCACTCGCAGACCACTTGCAGACCTGCGTGCACTCGCAGACCACTCGCAGACCTACGTGCACTCGTAGACCACTTGCAGACCTACGTGCACTCACAGACCTACGTGAACTCGCAGACCACTCGCAGACCTAAGTGCACTCGCAGACCACTCGCAGACCTACGTGCACTCACAGACCTACGTGCACTCGCAGACCTACGTGCACTCACAGACCACTCGCACTCGCACTCGCAGACCTACGTGCACTCGCACTCGTGACGTGGCAAATTATGAAATCTCGAAATTCAGCGCACAATTTTCTTATTCTTTAATTGGATAGTAATGAAGCTGCTTTGCTGATGATACTGATGGAGTTATTGCAAACAAATTTTCAAAGGCTTTTTTTTCTAGTGATATCAAGCATAATATTATTTATTTATTTATTTATTTATTCATTTATTTATTTATTTGAGCAAGTCACCACAGCACCATTATCCCATAGTTTTTAAGATCAAAGAGACAACTATGTTGGTGTCCCTTGTCAATTTTACATTGTAATTTTTTAAATACTTGCCTACTCCCAAACTGTCATTTGAAGTAAAACACATAGCCAAGTATTATTCTCCACAATTTTTTATTGTGCATTAAAAAAAGAAAACAAATAAAATTAAACATGCTATCTGCCAAAAGTACTTAACCAAAAGGTGCATTCTATGCATCCAAAAATATAGAAAATATACCAAATCAAATCATTATTCAACTGAAAAAATAATGTCAAAACAATAACTCCAAGGCTAATAATAATTAACCCGTTATCTCCTCCGATTCCGCAACATGGCTGGTTGACGAACGGTCATTCAGAAACAAACTGAAAAGCACAAAATGAAAAGTGCGAAATGAAAAGTGCAAATCAACACTCACCAAACTTCTACTAACACGAAATTAGCAGAAGGAGCCCAAAGGGTGGCGCTAAAGAGCTGAAAAACAACGTAGTAAGTCACTACTTTCGTAATTGTTGGCCAATAATTGAGTTCCATGTGTATGCAAGACAAGTTTGGGCCAACACCCTTTGGACAAAAGTCCACGGTTTTGTTGGTCAACAATCCGATCGTGTGTACAAGGCTTTAGACCTATAGAATTCTCTCCATTACATTTTCTTTTTCATGGGATGCCATCATCCGCTGGGTTTTATAAGAGAAGCGTTACTCCCCATTTACTAAATGCAGCCAAAATATTGATACCTAGATTATGGAAACAGTCTGGATGTCCTACTATAATAGATTGGAAAAGGGAGGTAGAAAAAATAATGGAAGCAGAGAGATGGATACATATGGTTAAAGACCAACAAAATACATTTAAACATACATGGGCAGGATGGCTGTATTACTCCTCAGAAATAGGGGTGGATTAACCACTTGACAACTGGGCACTTAAACCCCCCTCGTGACCAGACCAATTTTCAGCTTTCAGCGCTCTCACACTTTGCATGACAATTACTTAGTCATACAATACTGTACCCAAATGAATTTTTTGTCCTTTTTTCATACAAATAGAGCTTTATTTTGGTGGTATTTGATCACCTCTGGGTTTTTTATTTTTTGCGCTATAAATGAAAAAAGACCGAAAATTTTGAAAAAAAACGCATTTTCTTTGTTTCTGTGATAAAATTTTGCAAATTAGTAATTTTTCTTCATAAATTTTGGCCACAATTTATACTGCTACATATCTTTGGTAAAAATAACTCAAATTATTGGATATTATTTGGTCTTTGTGAAAGTTAGAGAGTCTACAAGTTATGGTGCAAATCATAAAAAATTGATCACACCTGAAGTACTGGTGGCCTATCTAATTTCTTGCGACCCGAACAAGTCAGGAAAGTACAAACACCCCCCAAATGACCCCTTTTTTGAAAGTAGACATTCCAAGGTATTTAGTTAGATGCATGGGGAGGTTTTTGATGTTGTCATTTTTTCCCACAATTCTTTGCAAAATGAAGATTTTTTTTTTTCCCTCACAAAATTGTCATTGTAATAGGTTATGTCTCTCACATGGCATGTATATACCACAAATGACACCCCAAAATACATTCTGCTACTCCTCCTGAGTATTACGATACCACATGTGTGGGACTTTATCACAGCCTGGCCACATACAGAGTCCCAACATGCAGGGAGCACCATCACGTGTTCTAGGAGCATAAATTACACATCTAATTTGTTGACTACCTGTTCCACTTTTGAAGGCCCTGGAGAACCAGGACAATGACATGTGACACTGACATGACACTGATGACAAATGGCACTGATACGTGGCACTGATGTGGCACTGATGACAGATGGCACTGATATGTGACACTGACACTTATGTAGCACTGATGACAGATGGCACTAATACATGGCACTAATGACAGATGGCACTAATACATGGCACTGACAGATGGCACTAATACGTGGCACTGATGACACGTGACACTGATGACAGATGGCACTAATATGTGGCACTGATGACAAATGGCACTGATGACAGATGGCACTAATATGTGGCACTGATGACACGTGGCACTGATGAAAGATGGCACTAATACGTGGCACTGATGACAGATGGCACTAATACGTGGCACTGATGACAGATGGCACTAATATGTGGCACTGATGACACTGATGGCACTAATACGTCGCACTGATGTCAGATGGCACTGATACGTGGCACTGATGACACGTGACACTGATGACAGATGGCACGTGACACTGATGACAGATGGCACTATGTGGCACTGATGACAGATGGCACTTATACGTGGCACTGGGGACAGATGGCAGTGGGGACAGATGGCACTGGGGACAGATGGCAGGGACATGACAGCAGGGACAGATGGCAGGGCAGATGGCAGGGGCAGATGGCAGGGGCAGATGGCAGGGGCAGATGGCAGGACAGATGGCAGGGGCAGATGGCAAGGGCAGATGGCAGGAGCAGATGGCAGGACAGATGGCAGGGGCAGACGACAGGACAGATAATAGTGCTGACACTTTTTTTTTCATTTTTTTTTTTTTTTTCTGTTTACTTACCGCCGCAGCGGTGAGAGATGGCGATGATCTCGCCGCCAGCGATGAGAGATGATCTCATATGTAACCTCTCTCATTGGCAGAGCGATTGCACTGTAAACGGCCGCTGTCACTGGCCGTTTACGGCGATCTGTGACTGGCTCTGTCCGAGGGACACGGCCAGCACAAAACTTCCCCGATGCGCGCCCGTGGGAGCGCGCAACACGGAAGTAAACAGGAGGACATCCAGGGACTCCCTCCCGGCAATTGGAGTCTGCGCTGTAGCCGTCTTTTGGCTATAGCGCGGACGCCTAGTGGTTAAACCCTTTTGGGGGCAATGCTGCTTTATGGATCAGTCTGTGAGATGCATCTGGTGGGGGGAAATTGGGAGGACGTGGGGTTTTTTTTGTGTTATTTTTTGTGTTGTTTCTTTTTTCCTCCTCTGGAAGGCACAGTGGATAGATGATTGATTTCATTAAAGGAAGAGGATAAGTTATAATAGTAAATTAGGCACGGTATGGACAACACGTAATGGAATCACATAAAGAAGGGTAGATTGAAATTAAAGGTGGAGAGGTATAAAAATGAAACAGTAGAGTGAGATTATATTGAATTAAAACACTAAACATAATAGGACACGAAAATAGTAATTCAAAATGATACACCTTTTTTTTCTCCTTACTTATATATATATTTTTTTTACTTTTTTTTTGTATTGTTGGTTGTTTGACACATGTAATAGGGCTCTGTAAAGCCCTCTTCTTAATTATACTTTGAATAATGTTTTGCAAAAATTGAGTTTTGGTTATGGGTAGGCAATTGGGTGGGCTTTTTTTCTTTTTTTCTTTCTCTCTTTTGAAGAGGACATGATCAAGGATCCGGTGAGTTTTCTCGGGGTGGGGGGTGGGGTTAGTATGGTGTATGTTAATGAAAAGATTTATATAGATATATTGTGCTATGTGTATTTTTATGTTGTATGTTGAAATTTGTCTCAATAAAGAAAAAGTGATTCTTAAAAAAATGGCGTTAAACTTGCAGTACGCACACAGAAGTAAATGGCGTTAAACTTGCAGTAACGTACAAAACTATATGGCGTTAAACTTGCAGTAACGCACACAGAAATATATGGCGTTAAACTGGCAGTAACTCACACAGAACCATATGGCGTTAAACTGGCAGTAATGCACACAAAACTATATGGCATTAAACTGGCAGTAATGCACACAAAGCTATATAGTGTTAAATTGACAGTAATGCACACAGAAGTAAATGGCGTTAAACTAGCAGTAACACACGCAGAACTATATAGCATTAAACTGGCAGTAACACACACAAAACTATATGGCGTTAAACTGGCAGTAACGCACACAAAACTATATGGCGTTAAACTGGCAGTAACACACACAGAAGTAAATGGCGTTAAACTAGCAGTAACACACGCAGAACTATATGACGTTAAACTGGCAGTAACGCACACAAAACTATATGGCATTAAACTGGCAGTAACGCACACAAAACTATATTGCGTTAAACTGGCAGTAACGAACACAGAAGTAAATGGCGTTAAACTGGCAGTAACACAATCAAATAGACAGTGTTCAACCATCACTACACTGACGTTATCTGAACTGTCCCTACTCTAGCTATACACTGATGTCAAGATTACTGACACGGTCTTACTACACTAAAACTATCTGAGCTGTCCCTACTCTACACTAATGTATGCATTATTGACATGGTCTCACTACACTACAGTGAAACTATCTGAGCTGTCCCTACTCTAGCTGCACACTATGAAAAGCTGAATGATGGTCCTCCTCACTACATTCACACTATCCTTAAACTGACATTAATCTAATATTCTACACTGACAATTGAAGCAAAATAGCACAGTATAGCACACTAACTAACTACTAGCACTGAACAGAGCTCTGTTCTTTCTCTCTACACCAAAAGCACACTGAAAATGGCTGCCATTGAAAGAATACTTTTATACTGTGGGGCGGAAATGAGCCATGATTGGATAAAGTCATAATGACAGTGCCCAATCATGACTCTGACAGTGCTATGTGCCCTGATGGGCTGAAGCTTTCACTGCTTCAGCCCATCAGGGCTTGCAATGCACTGTTCAGCGCGGCAATGCATTGTGGTCGGTTCGGGGTTCTGAACAAACGGTCGAACGTCCCGTTTGTTTGGCTGTTTGCTGAACGTCCGAACAACGGAAGTTTGCCTTGAACTTATGCTCGGGCCAAATTGTTCACCCATCCCTATCAGGAAGTGCACTACTATTGTTCAGGAGGAAATCAAAAGAAAAGGTACATTTCCATGATACTGCTTAGGCACAATTTTAGAGTTTAACTGTAACTTGCAGCATACTAAACAGATGTCAAGTTTAAATCAATAATGCAAAAAAAGGTTAAAATAGCAAAGAGTATGCATACACCGCAGAATAATAGCAAACAGATTATGAAAGCTCTTTGGACATGGACTCTTCACAGCCATGTCTCTGTCTCTATGAGATTTTATAGCAAAGGAGAGTCCAGCTGAAGAACCCTACTTTAGTAAAACAGTTCAGAACACAAACAGTTATGAGTGCATCTTACACAGTAAAGTCCAGGGTAGCTCTAGTAACACAGTTGAAAAGCTGGAGAGATCCAAGGCTTAGAGGTTTATGTAGCGCCACCCCCGAAGGAGCCACTTGGTAATTCTGGGTTCACTGTTCTGTGCCTCAACTCCAAGAACAACCTCAGCCCCTCTGGCACACCTGGTTGAATAAAATCAGCATGAGCATGTTTAAGGACAGTGGAAAATATCTTTATCCTGGCTGTGGATTTTTACCATGAAATAGACACACACTATTTCAGTGATAAACAAGCTTGATATATTATTACGGATTAGAATAAGTGGCAAGTTAGAACACAGTTGAACCTTAACACACAGTGCCAATGCAACAGAAACAACAACCATCAATACTTGTCAGCTGTAGGTACAAGGAGAGGTTGCAACTAAATGCTGGTAACAAGGACACTGAAAGAGAGGAGAGAAGGTTTATTGACTTGTCTACACCCTCTGAGCCACAGACACTATCAATCAAAAGAGGAAATGAGATAAACACAAATTATAGTGCAATTACATGCAAGAGATCTCAATGTGGGCTACCAGAGTTTTAAAGGCTAAGTGCACCTTTTTTTCTAAATTCCAGCTCCCCTATGTACCAATATAGCATTACTGTACTTCTTTTGCACAAATAAAACAGCTTTCCACTTATTCTACACAGGCTTACCTTACTTTCTTCATAGCTGTTTAAACACACCGCTCGATTACTTCTGCCTTACTGCCTGGCAGAGGCGGTGCGTCCATTAGGGCGCACGGGCACCGCTCCCTCTCTCTGACACCCGCATATGACAAATGGATAGATTCATGCATTGCATGATTCTATCCATGGCAGCCGCTGCCCCCCCCGAATTACAGCAGCGGGGTTAGTTTTTGAAGCACCTGATTAGAGCCACAGGCGCTAATAGTCGTCAAAAAAGGTTACCTGCGAGGTCCATGCTTGGCGCTCACAGTTCACCCAGGTGTGTTAGAAAAGCGAATGAATATTCGCTTTCCTAACACTGAACCGCCTCCCTGCCAATCAGGTGCTCGGGTCTGTTACCCGTCACCTGATTGGCTGAAATGATAGGCGCATAGGAGAGGACGGGAGGAGGGGATTGGAGAAGACATCGAGGACATGGAGGAGCATAAAGGACACCGCTTGCCGCTGTCAACCGCTTCACCACAGAGAAAGGGTAAGTGCCCGGCAGGGGCACATTGGCAGCACTCGATGGGCACAGTGGCAGCATTTGATGGCACAGTGACAGCATTTGATGGGCACAGTGGCAGCATTTGATGGCACAGTGGCAGCATTTGATAGGCACAGTGGGAGCATATGATGGCACAGTGGCAGCATTTGATGGGCACAGTGGGAGCATTTGATGGCACAGTGGCAGCGTTTGATGGGCACAGTGGCAGCATTTGATGGCACATTATCAGCATTTGATGGCACAGTGGCAGAATTTGATGGGCACAGTGGCAGCATTTGATGGGCACAGTGGCTACGTTTGATGGGCACAGTGGCGGCAATTGATGGGCACAGTGCCGGCATTTGATGGGCACAGTGGTGGCATTTGATGGCACAGTGGCTGCGTTTGATGGCACAGTTGCTGCGTTTGATGGCACAGTTGCTGCGTTTGATGGGCACAGTGGCTGCGTTTGATGGGCACAGTGGCTGCAATTGATGGGCACAGTGGCTGAGTTTGATGGGAACAGTGAGGCTGCAATTGATGGGTTTTTTTTTCTGAATTTTTCACTTTGTTTGTGACCCCCCAAAAATTTTGAGCATCAGCCGCCACTACTGCCTGGTCAGACTTTAGGTCATGACACAGGAAGGAGTTCACCAGATCATCTCATTAGCACAAACCCTGCATCATCTACCCTCAGCTGGTCAACTTCTTCCTGTGTCATGACCTAAAGTCTGACCAGGAAGTAAGGCAGAAGTAATCGAGCAGTGTGTTTAAACAGCTATGGAGAGAGTGAGGTAAGCCTGTGTAGAATTAATGTAAAGCTCTTTTATTTTCGCAAAAGAAGTACATAAATTCTATAGCGGTACATAGGGGAGCTGAAATATAGAAAAAAAAAAGTTGAACAAAGGTGAACTATGCCTTTAACCGCTTGCGAACTGCTTCACGCTCATATACTGTGGCAGGACGGCCACTCTGTGCCAGATAACATACATAGTAAGTGATCTGTCACTTCTGGGTCTGGGGCACATGCACATGTGCAGCCGGCGACCCACTTCCACTGTGATTGGACCCAGCGGCAGCGGGAGCCAATCAGCCAATCAGCCAATCAGCGGTCCACCAGGACCAACCGATTGTTTGGGGGACAGGCAGAACGGCGGTCTGCCTATGTAATATGTAAACAAGCCAGACTGGCATTCTGTGAGAGGGGAATGTACTGATCCTGTGTTTCTGCTAAGCAGGGACACTGATCTTTACCTTCCCTCAGTCAAAGCCCCCCCCCCCCGCAGTTAGTAAGCACTCCCTAGGAACACATTTAACCCTTTAATCTCCCCTGATGTTAACCCTTTCCCTGCCAGTGTCATTAGTACAGTGACGGTGCAAATTTTTTAGCACTGATCACTGTATTAGTGTCACTGGTCACCAAAAAAGAGTCAAAATTCTCAGTTAGGTGTCCGATTTGTCCGCCGCAATGTCGCAGTCCCACTATAAGTCTGTAGTGGTTCCTCCAATGGTAACTTTCTTGTGAGGTTCTCAAACAAGTGTCTTCTGACTGCCGAGTTGGAAATGGTGTCTGCCTACAGTGTCTACTGATGACTGAAAGGGGTTGGGCTTCCGCCCATTCACCAATCCTTTGGATGTCACAGCCTCCCAGGTAGCAATGTCCTTGTTCAAGTTTCTGGCTGTTGCAGAGGTGTGCAGGGTTACTGCTTTTGGCCTGTCAGCATGGTGAGCAACGGTGTCTGTGACTGACCTTGTACGGGGATGGATAATGCGATCTCAGGGTGGCGATCAATGTCAAGGCTGTGCTGAACTGCTGTGATGTACCCTGCAATAGATCGCTGAGCTGTACCGCTGTGCTGAGTCACTGTGCTGAACGGTGGTGGGCCATCATCCTCTCTCCTCTCTCTGCTGGTATCACAGCACACACTTTTTCCCAGGCTCCCAGCTTTCTCTCCTCTCTGTAGTGTAGGGTTGCCACCTCATCCCTTTAAAAACCGAACACATATTAATTACACAGGTTCTGTGGCTTATTAAGGTGGTAATTAAACTCAGTGCCTTATCTGCATTAAATTAGCCGCTGAACCTGTGTAATTAATATGCATTTTAAAGGGATGAGGTGGCAACCCAACTGTAGTGCTGGGGAGAAGTGTGTGTGTGTCTCTCTCTCTCTCTCTCTCTCTCTCTCTCCTCTCCATCTACAGCCTATCTCTCCCTCTAGGATGGTGCTGGGGCAGCATGGTTGTCCCTCATGGATCCCATCCCCCAGCACAGTCCTCTCACTACACTGTCCTCCACAATCCACCCTCTCTTCCCAGTGTCCCAGGTAGCACTTCCTGAAAACTTTTCACTTCCCAATGTCATCTGTGTCTCTGCATGTTCAGGAAGAAAAGATCAGCCTCTCTATAGCTCCATATTGTGGTCAAAAGGAGAAATTGCGTTCATTTCTCACAACCGGACCACACTATAGAAGACCTCAATGTTTTAGTTCTTAAAGGGAATTTCAGAACTATCCAGGAAAGGAAAACGTTTGAACTAAGAATGATACTTCTTTTTGACACAAAAAATAATGGCCTGAATTTAGATATTGGTTTCCTTACACACTATGCTAAAGTTTTACGACCCCCCCTCTGTGACCAGTATCCCCCCCTCCTCCAGTCTATAGCTCTCCCTCTGTCTTATCTCACTAACTCTGCTGCTATCTTTATTACCATTGATTTTTATGTGTTTGTTTTTTGCTTTTTTTTCTTTTACATTCTGCTTAAAAATGTGTGAATCAGTACTGCTTGGAACTTGAAGAAGGGGACATACCCCAAAAGCTTGTCCTGAAAAATTGTATGTTAGTGCAAATAAAAAAAGTATCACGGACTGTACTCAATTTTCTATGTTTAGGATAAAGTAGGGAAGGGACAAGAACCCCAGTCAGTTTTTTTTTTTACTTTCTTGGGAGAGAAAGGGAGAATTCCCTTCACATCCTTTTCCACAGATGCAACAAGAAGTTAAAAGGAATCTCTAAAAAGTGAAGAAATTCCTCCCTTAGGGTACATTCACACTGGGATCAGTTGAACTGAACCACGCCCGAGTTCTCCCCTCACCACAGCTGGTCTGATCACACACTGCCAAGTGGTCCTGAACGGGGTATGCCTAACTGATCCCGGGCATGGTTCAGAGTACTCAATATGCATACGAACCGGACCAAGGGGGTGAACTGTGTCCAGGAATAGTTAAAAGTGCCACTATGAGTGCACCCTTTAGACAGCTTTCACCCAAACAAGTGTCCCCATTGAAAAGTACTCCTTCAGTTTCACTTCATCATGGTCATCTAAATAGAGAGGATGAATCTACCTAGGGGAAACAGTAAACTCCACAGGGGTTCTAATTCTTTCCTACCCTATCCAAAACATAAAAAATAAAAACTTTTGGCCAAATATACACTTCACACAATAAGCAATAAAATTGCTGACTTGTTGGTTTGCTGGAAAGATATTCACCAGCAAAGCAAGTTTTGTCCGATTCGCACCAGTCAAAGGCACAGCAAATTTTTGAACGGTTCATTTATCTCTAGTCATTTGAAAATGTGACTTTCTTTGCCACGGTTCACTCGTGAATTTTACAGTGGCTAGGTTCCTCTTTACTGTATTTGATGATCTAAGCTCCATTTGTTTGCAACACCTACATGTTTATTAAATTTTATTGCACAGTGACTACAAAGACAAAATGAAGGAATTCATATTAAAGTTTTATTTTCAAGAACTGATTAATGCTTGCTGAAGACCTAAGACTGAAAGCAGCAGAGCAGAAAATATAAATGTTTCTTAGCAACAGGAGTGTCTGAATTTATAATTAACTCACTGTCTCTAACACAATGCAGCATAAAAATTGGTTGACAATAACCTAAATGGCCAAATTTCTCTCTGTAAATTGATATTTGTTTCTGTCAAAAGGGATCAGTGGATTTAGCCAGTGTATAAAGTAATAGGGGAGTAATATTATTGTCTATTAAAGACTGTTGGGCAATGCACTATTAACAAAATCCTATCCAGTGTCACAACATTTCACTGGCTGCCTGAATACTTTGGGTCAGTTATAATCGACTCAAAAGATGACCTCAATGAATGCACCTTTCTATACAAGTAAGCTGTTGCATCCTTCATTTTTCTATCAATAAAGTGATATTAAACCCTTAATATTTGAAATACTTTAACAGCTGATTTATTTACTTACTGAGTATATAGCTTCTTCATCTTTAAAGCGGAGGTAAACCCATCGATTTGACAAGTTCAAAAACAGTTACATTCCCGGCATGTAACTGTCATATTGGTTGCGCGCTCAACCAAACTGTCAAGCCATTCAATGGCTGGAGTCATAACTGATCACATGTGCACTGCAGCACCATGACAGTTGAAAATTGAAAATTAAACAGAGGCCAAGATGGCAGCTTCCTTGGCTGAAACTGATAGGAGGGTATACTTCCACTTTAAATCATTAACTATGTTCCTGCTTAAGCTGGTGCTATGACCACTGCCCCAGATTCCCTGTTTCAGGATGGCTCCTTTCTCTTAACCAAAATATCAATAACCAATAATCAATAATAAAATATCAATAACCAAATATCAATCTACAGAGTTTACTCTTAGTTTAAACAATATGTATTCCTTAGCCCTTAAAAACACATTTACCCCAAATGCAAAATGATTCTCATCATGTGACCATGTCAAAGACACTAGTAGGGAGGGATGGACTATGGGCAGAATTTAAGATGGAATTGAGCTTTAATACTGGATTGGCTTTTGGTAAAAAATGGGGGAGATTTACTAAAATTGGTGCATCCTAATAATTTTCAAAGGTCCCTATGCTTATTACTGGTGAAGAAAACACAAAATAGTCCATGGGGACTGGCATCTATTGTCCTCTGCAGCTCCATCACAGTCTTTAAATGGCAGACTCTCTGTATCAAGAGAAATGAGCTCAGTGGTCTAGATGAAATATGTGAGTCTAGAGACCTGGTACCCAACCCCTTTTGGCCCCTTCAATCAGTATTCTATGACAGTAATCAGAATTTCCTTACCTAGATACTTACTCAAACCAGTAAAGGAAACATATTCTCTGGACTGGGCAACAGTTGTTGCCTTATATTTTTACACCTTCTTACTTTTTGGTACTGTCCATTCTCTTTCCTTTTATTCTCTTTTGTTCCAACATTTTTTTTTTAATGAATGTGGCAACAATATCATCGGTAATTTTGAAAGTGCAAAATGTGGTAGCATTGGTTTGTAATGGAGCTGTAATTTCGGTCTCATGTTTCTAATCACTAACAACTCCCACAGCATGTTCACTGTCTCTGACAATCTCCTCTGCATACCCTCAGTTTCTAACCATCTCTTGTTTGATGTCTACGGTGAGTGAGTCTCGGACAGTTTTCTGTAGCATTTACAGAATATCACTTGCAGTCCTTTGTGATGTCAGAGGCCATTCTTGAGACCCTCTATATCAAGGATATTGACCACCACTGGTCTAGATGGTCCAGATACCTACCAGTTCCCTGGTTTTCATGTTTTCCGATTGCAGTTTGACCAAAAAAAGTACTGTACACATCTCTAAGTTACAATCACTTGCGTTGAGCCAGAATCTGACTATATGTTTGAGGATAAAGGTTTTAGGAAGTGTGCTCTTCCAGAAAAATCTGACAACATACCCTAATACTGTAAACTATGAATAAGTCTAAAGAGTGACGTCACTTTTGTTAACTTTAAAGTGTTACTAAACCCAGGACTATATCTGGTCTCCCATAGTACACAGAACATGGAAATGCAATGATTTTAATAAATATAAACTGCTAAATACCCCTTCTCATCAGCAGTATATAGCAGTCTTGTGACTTCTATCATTGTCTGGTTAAAGCTTGTAGGGAGAGTTTTCATACTGCATTGACTGTCCTATCAGGATGCATGACCCCTGACCCTCTGTCTGGACAGTGGTGATTGGCCCTGTACTGATCACATGCACTATCCCAAGAAAAAAACCTCTCTAGCAATCCACACCAAACTGAGCATGTGCAGCCTGACTCCATAAACTCTGTGTTATCAGGAAATCATTAGGGGACAATGAAAGAAGGGGAGGATCAGAGAAAACAGGATCAAACAGCATTTTTACACAATGCAGAGGATTAACCCTTTGGGTTCCACGGTGAGTATAACAAGCATGCTTTACTGCATATACAGTGTAGACTGATTTTACTGTTGTCGGTTTAGTAACACTTTAATGCATATATACGTTGGCAAGAAAGGTGGGTATTAACGCCCAGCTGCAGCAGATATGCATCCACAGTGGCATGAGGTTTGTGTGCTAAATGTGCACTCACTGCATGCTCTCAGCACACTGACATCTCTCGCTCAAGGCTTCTGATTGTAAGCTAGTGGGTGGGCGCACAATCATGTGACCACTGTGAGAGACAATCACAGTGGTCACATGTTACAGAAGCTGCATATTAAGGGGTTAAAAAAAACTTAAGCAGTCACTACCCAAGCCATTGTAATTTATTTTTACCTTTCCACTCCATTCTATAGCCTGCTATGATTTTCTGAAACTGCCAAAAAATTCTAATGTCTCTTCAAAGACCATTTAAGGGAACACCCCCAGGAATTATGTCACTTCCCCCTCATCTGATTGGCTTTAGGCCTTTCCCAGCAGTTTTTCTATTGTTTCAACAGTGGGATTGCTCAGATGACCGTAGCAAGCAGATCTTCCTCTCACATGAAGCAGGAAGTGAGTGTTTCTACCAGTCAGTAGAAGGTAAGAGTGTGTTACTCTACTTTTAAGGTTTTCATCTGACAAAAGAAGATTGTAGTGTTTTTTTTTACTTAGCAAAAGTGAACTTGCACTTTTAAGTATATGGTAAGCCAAAAACCTTTTTTTTATTTCGAATACCACTGTCTTTTTTGCTATCTTTGTCCCAATAAGATTTCCCATCACTCCCTGCCCTGTACACACAACAGGAAATGTGGGCAACTATCTCAAAATGAGAGAAATCCTCTCTAGACAGTTGTCACCAGAACAAGTGTCCCCATTGGAAGTTGCCCTTCTATTACTTTTCCGGTGATAACTTAAAAGTTTGGATTTCCCTTCTCTTTCTTAACCAGTAGTGGTCATCAGAACAAACAGAGAGGGGGAATCTTCCTAGTGGAGACACAAATATCAATAAAAACATGGCAGAAGTTCTAATCTATTACCACTCCATTCAAGATTTAAACAAATAGTTTTAGATACAGTAAAATGACAACTGTAAGGAACAAAAAAAATGGTAATTTTCACATCTTTATTTACAGATATACACTATATTACCAAAAGTATTGGGACACCTGCCTTTACATGTACTTTCATTGCATCCCAGTCTTAGTCCGTAGGGTTCAACATTGCGTTGGCCCACCTTTTGCAGCTATAACAGCTTCAACTCTTCTGGGAAGGCTGTCCACAAGGTTTAGGAGTGCGTCTATGTGAATATTTGACCATTCTTCCAGAAGTGCATTTGTGAGGTCAGACACTGATGTGGATGAGAAGGCCTGGCTCACAGCCTCCGCTCTAATTCATCCCAAACATGTTCTATTGGGTTGAGGTCAGGACTCTCTGCAGACCAGCCAAGTTTCTCCACCCCAAACGCGCTCATCCATGTCTTTATGGACCTTGCTTTGTGCACTCATGCGCAGTCATGTTCGAACAAGAAGGGGCTAGCCCCAAACTGTTCCAACAAAGCTGACGCCTTAAGAGTTCCCTTCACTGGAACTAAGGGGCCAAGCCCAACCCCCAAAAAAACAACCCCACACCATATTCCCCCCTCTGCCAAATGATCTGGACCAGTGAAAAAAGCAATGTCCATAAACACAAGGATGAGGGAGTTTGGGGTGGAGGAACTTGACTGGCCTAAGAGAGTCCTGACCTCAACCCGATAAAACACCTTTGGGATGAATTAGAGCAGAGACTGCGAGCCAGGCCTTCTCGTCCATATCAGTGCCTGACCTCACAAATAGGTTTCCGGAAGAATGGTCAAAAATTCCTATAAACACATTTCTAAACTTCGTGAACAGCCTTCCCAGAACAATTGAAGCTGTTATAGCTTTAAAGGGTGGGCCAACTCAATATTGAAACCTGCAGACTAATGCCCCGTACACACGGTCGGATTTTCCGATGGAAAATGTGTGATAGGACCTTGTTGTCGGAAATTCCGACCGTGTGTAGGCTCCATCACACATTTTCCATAGGAATTTCCGACACACAAAGTTTGAGAGCTTGCTATAAAATTTTCCGACAACAAATTCCGATCGTGTGTACACAAATCCGATGGACAAAGTGCCACGCATGCTCAGAATAAATTAAGAGATGAAAGCTATTGGCTATTGCCCCGTTTATAGTCCCGACGTACGTGTTTTACGTCACCACGTTCAAAACGATCGGATTTTCCAACAACTTTGTGTGACCGTGTGTATGCAAGACAAGTTTGAGCCAAAATCCGTCGGAAAAAATCCATGGATTTTGTTGTCGGAATGTCCGATCAATGTCCGACCGTGTGTACGGGGCATAAGACTGGGATGCTATTAATGTTCATGTGCGTGTAAAGGCAGGTGTCCCAATACTTTTGGTAATATAGTGTATGTATAATTTGTGAATTATACTGTAATAATTGATACTGACATATGTGGTTTTTCAAACTGCAGAAAAATCCAAGCCCTTGTTTATATTTTTGTGCCTGAATGGACAAAACGAGAAAAAACAGTCAATAAATTGAATGAGGTTTCCGCAATTAACCTTCATGGCCTAACTACCAAATCCTCGATGCTGTCACGCTGCCTCCATTCTCACAAAGTAAAATAAATAAGAGGATGTTCGACTTGAAGATCGCTTGGTAATGGCAAATAAAGCTGACTTGGGTATTCTTTGACAGTTTTATATGGCTATTTTTTGTCTTTCAGTGTCTTCCTTCTATCAAAGACTTTGGAGGTCATTGATAGAAAAACAACCTTTATTGCTTGTTTTCAATTGTTTTTTTGGAATCTAAGTAATTATATAAAATAAATAAATGTATAGACTTTCAGAATGTGGCTATCACTTTATAATAAAATAGAGTATTGAAATGTGATAGTTCTGAAACAGGCCATTATTTGATGTTGATGACAAATTGAATATAGAGACACTGCTGAGATAAGGAAATGAGCAAGCTCAAGCTGTGTCTAAAAAAAGCAAAAGCAAAAAAAAAAAAAAAAAATTTAAATGATAAAATCAGATTGTAAATGCTACACTAATGGGGTATTATGGGAGAATTAGAATTGTATTACTTTTTGAGACTCCTAAGAAGTTTCATCCCTGCAGTATCTTCATACCACTGTTTATTAGCTCAGTAGGCTAGCTCCAAACATCCATATATAACAACATTCACGTTATTAGAATAATGATTGTGCCAAGCGTTTATCTGCAAGTTGAGCTGCAAAATAAACTTTAAACTGTAGCTCTCAGTTACAAATCAGAGTTACCAACCTACAATCTTATTTTTAATGGACAGTTGCTCTAAAAATGTTGGACAAACCAAAAATGTTGCATATGGGCAGGGCCATGAATTGATGTACCCAATAGGGGGCGAGCATGCATATAGAGACCAAATAAAGCAGAACTAAACCCCCCTATAATTTTCTATAATTTTCAGCCAATGGAGCTGCCATCCTAGCCTCTATTTCATCTTCAACTGCCATGATGCTGCATATGTGATCAGCCAAGACTCCAGCCATTTGGTTTGGCAGTTTGGCTGAGAGCACAACCAAATGTGAAAGTTACATTCCCAGAAAGTGTTGGGAATATAACTGTTTTTTTAAACTGTTAAATTGATGGGTTTAGTTCCCCTTTAAGGCTGTAAGTTGTATTTGAGAAATATTATTAGTGTCACTTAAAGCAACACTTGCTGTAACTTTTGTAGTAACAGTTCTAGTAACACTTGCAGTAGCAGTTGCAATAGATACCTGAAGTAATACGATTTGAATATTACTCTGCTCCAGTCCAATACAGTTCCATACAGTGTGATAGTCCCAGCATTAATGGCCCATATGGCAGCATAAGACAAACAGGGAATCACTTATCTTACACCAGCATTTCTCATATCAACAACACAGGTATGCAGAGCAGGTTCTGACAGGCTCACAGTAAGGCACAATTAGGCATAGCCTACTTTTCCCAGGATGGCATCTGCTGGAGGGGTGGCTGACTGGAAAAATGGCAAAGCTAAGTTAGCGGCTCTCAGAGGATTATGTAGGAGGTTGCAGTAGCAGCTCCAGTAATCAGTGAGAGAAGGGATAATGTAACAGTGTCCCTAAGATGTCCCTACTTGTACGCCAACCTTTCCTATCACTATCTCTTTCCTTAGCAAGTGGGGTATCTGTCACTTTGCCAAATGCATGCCAAACCCAAAGGTCACCAGATCACCAGACCTATGGGGTCTGCAGAGGAAAAATATTCCTCTAAGCCTCCACTTCATCTGCACAGTGGCAAAGAGCCAAAAGTATGCCAAGAAAGTATCCCCCACACCATTACACCACCACCAGCCTGAAAAAGCCTGAAAAAAAAACAACAAGATTTTAACCCTCTTTTACTCTCCTAATGTTTTATCCCTCAGACTTTTCACTATTTTTGTTCCTCATTTCTGGACTCATTCTATCTTATTTTTATGTAAGTGAGGTCTCCACAACTCACAACAACTGTAACATACCCAACCAGGACAGGTGCTTTTGGAGGGTACTGCAGAGTAGCCTTTTGGCTACTGACTATGGGGCCTGACATTTGAGGAAGGTACAAGCATTTAGGACTGTCTGGGGTGGGCACTCCCTGACTAATTAAGGCTTGTCTAGGGGCTTAGCTGTTAATTAGCTTACTGGTTAATTAGTTAGCTGTTAATTGGATTGTTGTTTGATTAGATCACTGTTAGCTGCTAGCTGTTCATTAAATGTACTGTTAGATGTACTGATGATATTACTGTTTAAAGTTTGCATTGTATAGGATAATGTGATCAAGCTCTTATCTGATTGTGTGTGGTATAAATTCTATGTGAATTTTCAATAAAGAGTTCCAGTTTGCATCTAAGCTAGTGTCGTCTAGTTCTTGGGTGCAATTCTTAGCTATAATACCTGGTTCCAGAGTGGAGGAAGCTATATCTTGACGGGGTGCCAGGCGGTCCATCACAAGTCGTCTAAATGAGGTATAAAATGAGTAGCATCAAACATCATTAATAATGCACAATTTTCTGCTATTAGAACTGTTGTATTAACTGGTAACATGATAAATAAAAAGCTTTACTTTAGCCAATTATTTTCCCTTGTGTAGAGCTCTGGAAAACATCTACTCTTGGCCCTGAAGGCTGGAACTGAAAAACATTGTGTTATTACATGTATTTTGTCAATATTTCCTGATATTTGAAGTGAAATGTGTGGCTGTCAGATTCTAAGCCTAGTAATGGTTTAGCAACTAAACCATCAGCTATTTCTGCATGTAATGAAAATATAAAAGCAACCCACCATCCGAAAAAGTCTTTCAAATCAGTGACATGCTTAGATGTGATAATGACATCCCATTAGGAGAATATACATTTATTGAGATCTCCTTGGTTACCTATCAGATAACACACACCAAGAAAAACAAATGTATGTTCTGTGGTCACTTATTTTTCTTTCAGGCATTATACCAAATGGAATCCATCATCTAAGTAGACACGAAAATTATTATTTACTGATAAAGAAGATTCATTAAACTGTAATGCCATTCCATGCAGTAACTAGTCAATTCTCCCATTACAGCACATATAAATCCCTCACTGCGCCCAGTATGGACAATGTATAGATCCACAGAATCATTTAATGCTTTCCAAAACAGATGGAGTCATCAATCTTGAGACTAGTGACTCGATTTAGTTGTTATTTCATACAGAACATATTGTAAATGACAAAAGAGTATGCATTACAGAGATTTATGTTTGGTGTGCGGTAACATTTAAGTAAGAAAAATTGACATATTCCATATGTAAATAAACTGCAGCAGCATATACATAAGGAACATTTTGAAAAGGTCATAGCCAAAACAATACATCTCAGACTAATGAAATACACTCCATAAAATAAACTAAAATGAGGATGTTTGCATTGGAACAGCTTAGGATTCGAGAATATTAGAGTAGTCTTATATGAAGGTTTCTTGACAGTAGGGATAAATTCACATGACAACCAGATGGAATTGTGGTTTTGGACAGTTGCATTTTTTTTAACATAACTGGCAGAATAGTAGTACACGGTGATTCAAAAGCCCCACTGATGGGTCTCTCAACACTTTCCAGTGTTAATATGTTTAGATTGTACCCTCAGAGTAGGGATGAGCCGAACAACCCCCCCCCCGGTTCCGTTTGCAGCAGAACATGCGAACAGGCGAAAAATTTGTTTGAACAGGCGATCACCGTTAAAGTCTATGGCACACAAACATGAATAATCAAAAGTGCTAATTTTAAAGGCTTATATTCAGGTTATTGTCATAAAAAAAGTGTTTGGGGACCTGGGTCCTGCCCCAGGGGACATGTATCAATACAAAAAAAAGTTTTAAAAACGGACATTTTTTCGGGAGCAGTGGTTTTAATAATGCTTAAAGTGAAACAATAGCAGTGAAAGATTCCTTTAAATTTCATACTTGGGGGGTGTCTATAGTATGCCTGTAAAGGGGTGCATGTTTCCTGTGTTTAGAACAGTCCAAGAGCAAAATGACATTTCAGAGTAAAAATAAATAAATAATATCAATAAAATGCTTTAGTTTCAATGTTTTTTATTGAAATTTCACAGTTTACATGAAAAAACATATTACAACATATTCCATTTATACCTTGGTTCTATATGATCTATATCATTTCCTAAATATATTGGTATGTTTCCTTGTGCTGCTAGGGATATTGAGTGTTTTCCTGGTTCGGGATGCAGATGTGAGTCCGACCATCCACGATCTCTCTTTTTGATCACAATGGCCGTCTCTTAGTATTGGTTATTTGGTCCCTGCAAGCTTACAAAGTCAACATGACTATCTTTAGTATTATAGTAACCAAAGTTTACAACGTGGAATTAACAAAGAACTAACATTTCTTCTACCCATTTCAGTCTTAGTGATGTCTATTATTTTATCTCAATTCAATATGTCAAGGTTTTACGCATTGCGAGTACCATTCATTCCAGGGAGCCCATAATTTGGACATTTTGGCAAAATTCCCTGTTGTTGAGGAGTGTAGTATCTCATAGGTGCCGTGTGTGTACCGTGTTTATTACCTCATCAATTGATGGAGCTTTAACTTCCTTCCAGTGTCTGAGGATCGTTAATCGGGTAGCTAGCAATATGAGATATATTACATTTCTATATAGTAGAGGGATTGAATCTAAATCAAGTGACAGTATTGCCATTCCCCATTGCACTTTTTGATTACAATAAACTGCTTTAAATTGTCATACATACAAATATATATTTGAGTTAAAATCTTTATTTTTTTTGGCAATAACATGGTGTGGGCAGATTTCTGCCAGTCATAGGCTGTGTCATGTCCCTCCAGCATGTGTCTTAGAATAAGAGGGAGGCAACGTTTCCATCAATCTGCATGTAATATCTCACCCCCATTGTGTTTAGCTGATTAGTGGGCATGCAGGAGGAGGGAGAGAGTTGGCTGTCATTTGCCACTGTATATGTGATAGGGAGGAAATGCTCAGCATAGAAACTTACTTTGAGGAAGAAGGTTTACCTTTAAAGCGCGTTAGCCAGCAGGGACCCCTACATGGTCTCCCCTATGATCTGGAGAGTACAGGTCCCAGATTTTACCACTGGATGGAAACTCGTTTATGCATATTCATTTTCACATGCTTATAAGTAGTTTTTATCTTTTTTAAACAAATAAATTTATTTGGAATAATGCACAAGGCTGGTGCGCCCTCTTTTCTTTTATCTTACTAAAAACTGAGCATGTGCAGAGCTGCCAACACTGCTCTGCAAAATCCCTAGCTGAATTGGGGACTTAGGCAGAAGAGGGAGAGAGAGAACAGCAGAATGAACCAGGTTTTTTGCAGAATATATAAAACAAATCTCATAATGACTGAGTGAGTATGAACAGCATGTAATACACCATTTATTGAAAGTTTTTTATGATGTGGGTTTAGTGACATTTTAAAGTGAAACATTAAAGGCAAGGATTAGAACCTCTTCACCAAACCCTAACCTGGTGGTTCTGGGAATCTACAGGCAGGGGGCTTATAAGAATCTGGAAGCCCCTTTAACAACAAGAGATCACAACATATTCAACATTTCTGGTAGTATCAGATGCTTGTCACCCCCTCCCGAGAATTTTGTTTACTTCTTTTCACCCTATATACTGTATCACTAAGGACTCCTAAGAAAGGAACCCACCTTAAGGATTAAAACATTTGGAGACTTTCAGGGTCTTTGTAATAGGTGGATTCTAGTGGGCTGAGTTAGCAGCTGGATTCTTATTACTCTTTGGATTTCCAGCAAGACAACCTTTGTCAAAGTTTCTGCTATGGAGTGTTGGGTGTTTCTCTTCATGTTAGAATGTACTCACTGCTCCTGCTAAATTTTCTGTGTCATAAAATAAAGATACAACAATGAGAGTGAGAGGAAGTCTCCTTTATAAAGGCTTTCAACTTTGATATCCTTGCTTTCTCAGAATTTTGGGGTCAAATGTGAAAAAATATATTTTCTGATCATCAATCAATCAAGGCACTCAACAATCTGCAGTGCTATTTCTTATAAGTGTTAATAGCCAGGGGCATTGCAAAGATTGTGAAAGTCCCAGGATACCTTAGGGAACACAGAGGAGATAAACTCTGCGGCACAGTTTGCACACCTTGGTGAAGGATTGGCATGGCCAGATTGCATCTAACTGTAGAACAGGTTTAATGCTAGTACACACTGTTAGTTTTTTTTTCGTTAAAACCCAGCGGGCTGAAAAAAAACCCGACGAACTCCGGGAGGAGCCGCTGTACTATCTTTGCAATGCTAGTACATCGATCTCCCCTGCTGAGCTATTGTCTTCTGACAGGGGGACCCCCCCATTGCCAGAACACACCAGCCAGCTCTCTTAGCCATTGGCTGAGAGCACTGTTTGGATGCCGATCGGCAGACCTTTTTTGGTCATGCCCCTTCGACAGAAGCCAGCTTGAGTGTCCGGCTTCAGTTGGACCAGCTGCCATACACACAAGCCGAATTTCAGCCGATGTCATCCGATATTTGGCCCCTGTGTACAGCTCTTTAAGTAGATTGGGTAAATAGAACCTGAGCTTACTTGCTGTATACACTGCACACAATTGTCACAGTCCTTGTACTGACAAAATATTTTTTTAAATACAATGCCACAAATGACAGTCTCAGAGACCCACCAGGACAAAGAATAAATTTTTTAAAAACATTTAACTGTTACCCTCCTTTTTCTGTACACAGTATATATATAGTCAGAGAGCTAATAACTTGTCTGAATATACCTCAACAAATAACTTTATTAAAATAGTTTGGGACTATTTAGCATCCATCCACTGTCGAAACAAAATTTATTTTGGTGCAGCAGTTGTAAAATTCAACATAGGGTAGAGTGCAGCAGTTAGGATTATGTAACATATGGCATGAGGTGCAGTAGTCAGGAAAATGCAATGTAAAAGAAAGTGTATCTATGCGACATAAGGGGGCAGTGCCATCAGGTGACATCACCAGGTGACTCAGCCCCTTACCTATATAAGTACTGTCAAATGTTTTTTTGTTTAGTTTTTTTGGGTCCGGCGGTGGTGGTGGCATTGTGATTGACGATAGATCTACATCGGGGGACATTGTTTTTTTTTGTTTTTGTTTTTTAATAAAGGACTTGTCAAAAACTTGTGTACTGTTTTTTTTTACACTTTTTTGGGTGAATGAGTATGGGTATATTGTGCCTCATACTACCAATGAAATTTATACAGTAATCAATGGCTATTTTCAGCTCTGATCGCTGTATAAATGACAATGGTCCCAAAATAGTGTCAAAAGTGTCTGATCTGACTGCCGCAATATCGCAGTCCTGATAAAAATTGCAGATCATCGCCATTACTAATAAAAAAAATAATAATAATAATAAAATGGACATAAACCTATCCTCTATTTTGTAGACGCTATCATTTTTGTGCAGACCAATCAATATACGCTTACTGCGATTTTTTTTTTTACAAAAATATGTAGAAGAATAGATATCCGCCTAAACTGAGGAAAACATTTGTTTTTTTTGAATTTTCAGATATTTATTATAGCGAAAACTACAAAATATTGTGTTTTTTTTTCAAACTTGTTGCTCTTTTTTTTCTTTATAGCGCAAAAAATAAAAACCGCAGAGGTGGTCAAATACCACCAAATGAAAGCTCTATTTATGGGGAAAAGGACATAAATTTTGTTTGGGTACAACGTTGCATGACCGCGCAATTGTCAGTTAAAGCAGCGCAGTGCCAAATTGCAAAAAAATGGCCTGGTCAGGAAGGGGGCAAATCCTTCCAGGGCTGAAGTGGTTAAGGAAAAAAGTATTTATGATTGCAGTTACATGGCCAAGCCAGAATATTGGATAGGTTGTCCAATTCAATAATAGTGTTTGTAGATGGCAAATAAAAGCAAGGTAGATGGCACTGTACATAGTGGAGTATGAGTTTGTTATATGAATTCCCAAAATGGGAGAAGTGGTAGGGCATCTATTTGAATTTATATGATTTGAGTGGATAGACCAGGTTGTCCATCAGAGAGATGTTCATGGCTTTGTCTTACATCTATCGATATGAAGGCAGGAAAGAGAGGCAAACTGGCGAGCAACTGGAGAAGGTTTGGGACCTAGGTGATGGTGTTGGTCAGAAACATGTTAAGGTTGTTGGCAAGGGGCAAATGCGTGTGGTGGTAGCTGGCTACTTCTAGTTCATGGATATCAGATTTAGGATTATGTTTGATGAAGTGGCTCAATGGCGAGGAGGAATTAAAGAGTGTAGAGGGGTCAACTCCGTTCTTCCCTTATTTTTCTTATAGCATTTACTGTAAAGAACTAGAATTAACCCAATAGAATTAACCCACTTTTTTCCCCAAATGCAAATAGTGTCAATTTGTCCTTTCCAATTACCTTAGTGTGCTTTCACACTGCCCCCTGGACTTTGGCTACAGTGAGATTGCAGCGTAGTGTACCCACAGTTTTTTGTGAGGGTCAGCTGCACTTTCCCATGGACTTCTATTATTTCCCTTGGTTTTGGTACACTCTCAGCTACCCGAAAGTGAATACTGTCCACCAACTTTACTATATGAATCATTCAAGTAATCGCTCAGCATATCTGACAGAACTATTTACAGAGTTTTAGGTATGCAAAATAAAACTCCCATATCAGTGCAAAAGGCTTACAGGAAGTGCTATAGTCCTATGTGTAGCATAGTTAATATAAATTTATGTTTATGTTAATGTTTAAACCAAGAGCTGCAGTCTAATGAAGAAAAATATATCTCGCTTGATATAATTGTCAAACAAGATATATTGTCAAGATTACGCTCACCTGCCACTTTATTAGGTACACCTTGCTAATACTGGGTTGGACCCCCTTTTGCCTTCAGAACTCCCTTAATTCTTCAGCAAGAGAGTGGTGTTTCTTTGTTTGAGGGGGTGGCAAACAACCCCCCCCCCCTGCTGTCTGACGGTCCACTGTCACTTACTCTATCGGCGGCAGGGATCGGCAGGCACATTGGGGATCGGCGGACACATCGGGCAGGGGGACAGGCTGTGGCAGGCATCCGGCAGGGGCTCCTGTGTCCTCTTCCCTTCTGAGATCACAGCGACTTCCGCCGTGTGTCTCCTCCACTCCTCCTAGGCATCCAAAAGGATCGCCTGACCTTTCAGCCAATCAGGAAACGGGTAACAGACCCATGCTTCCTAATTGGCAGAGAGGCGATTTAGTGTTAGAAAAGCGAAAACTCATTTGCTTTTCTAACACATCCGGGTGGCTCCGAGCGCAATGCTCTGCGCTCTGAGTCCACAATGTTTTGAAGCCTATTAGAGTCTATGGCTCTAATCAGGTGCTTAAAAAAAAAACACTTCCGCCGCTGTAATTCATGCACCCGGCATCCTGAAAAGGGCCAACGCATGAATAGGGGTGGCTGCAGCGGCCATGAATAGATTCATGCTATGCATGAATCTATCAATTACCATATAGGGGGGGTGACGTGGATAGATGGGGCGGTGCCCGTGTGCCCTTAATGAACAGGCCACCCCTGCTTCATGGCATAGATTCAACAAGGCGTTGGAAACATTCCTCAGAGATTTGGGTCCATATTGATAGCATCATGCAGTTGCTGCAGATTTGTTGCCAGATTTGTTGGCTGCACATCCAAGATGTGAATCTCCCAAAGGTGCTCTATTGGATTGAGATCTGGTGACTGTGGAAAATAACCAGTCTGAGATGAGTTGAGCTTTGTGACATGGTGCATTATCCTACTGGAAGGAGCCATCAGAAGATGGGTACACTGTAGTCATAAAGAGATGGACATGGTCAGCAACAATACTTAGGTAGGCCATTGCATTTAAACAATGCTCAATTGGTACTACGGTGCCAAGAAAATATTCCCCACACCATTACACCACCATCACCAGCCTGAACTGAAGGCAGGATGGATCCATACTTTCATATTGTTTATGCCAAATTCTGACCCTACCATCTGAATGTCACAGCTGAAATCGAGTGTTGCCTTTCTATCATCTCCAACCAGTCTGCCCATTCTGCTCTGACATCAACAAGACATTTTCGTCTACACAATTGCCATTCACTGGATATTTTATCTTTTTTGGACCATTCTCTATAAACTCTAGAGATGGTTGTGCATGAAAATCCCAGTAGATCAGCAGTTTTTGAAATACTCAGACCAGCCCATCTGGCACCAACCACCATGCCACATTCAAAGTCACTTAAATCCCCTTTCTTAGCCATTTTGATGCTCAGTTTGAACTTCAGCAAATCTTCTTCACCATGTCTAGATGCCTAAATGCATTGAGTAGCTGCCATGCGATTGGCTGATTAGAAATGTGTGTTACCAAGCAATTGAACAGGTGTACCTAATAAAGTAGCCAGTAAGTGTATGTTATCCATGAGGGTTAAGTGAGGAGTCTGTGTGGAACTCAGTGGTGCAGGAAATATTGAGCTGGCAGAAGGGACCAACAAATCCTGGAGGTCATATCTCAAAATCAATGAAAAAGCTGAAGCTGGAATGAGGTTGAAAAAAGTAACATATCAATGATCCAAGGCACATAACAAAATCAGCCATGAACTACATAAAAAAATAAACGATGAAAGCTTTGGAATGCCCTTCACAGTGCCCAGAGTTGAATGGCATTAAAAATATATGAGCAGTTCTTAAACTTGTTGCATGTAAGACAACATGAAATTTTTTCTGAGTGAAAGTATTCACCAAAGGAAAAAAAAAAAAGAAAAACATAAATCAATATCATAAACACTGTTAGCTGTCTGAAAGAAAAATTTGGTGGCAAGGTGTTACTTAGGGTGCATTCACACTTCTGCATTGGAAAATAGATGTTTTCATACATATTTGATTCACATTTCAATACTGTTGGTGGATTTTAGTGTGTTTTACATGCATTGTGTTTTTACAGGTAACAGGTAGTGATTAGCCGAACAAAGCTGGTTTCGAATTCAGGGCAGGGTGACTAAAGTTTGTGTGCCAAATCTGAATCCTAATGACATCAATGGGAGTTGAATGTTAAAAAACAGTAATAGTTATTTTCTAGGTTAGGGATTATCAAACAAATGTCAGGGGAGGCTAAACACTGCCATGGGAGACATATAGCAAAGAAAAAAAAAACATTTTTGAAAAACTCAGTTTGGCAGGGAGCAGCAATTGTAGTCATTCATTGTGAGTGAAGTGATGGAAATATGAGATGTGTTGATAGTTGGTGGATTTTTTTCTTTTGTGGAGTTGGCAGCCGACAAGGGAGCATGGATCTACATTGCTGGGAGGCACTAGAAGTGACTTCCATCATCCAATCACATGCAAGCAAAAATAAACTCCTTACATGCAATTGGGTATTATTTACAAACTGAATTTTTACCACTAAGATAAAATTCCCTTGCAAAATAAACAGCCTTTTTTGTGTTTATTAAATTAACCTTACTGTCTCCCAGTTTAAGATTTTTTTTTTTTACAATAATAAGGGCCAACTCCAGCTTAAACAAAAATGAATTGCCCTGTACATGAATGTGTAAATAAATTAGGTGCCCTCACTATAATAATCTCCCACACAGACTTACGGCTCTGGGATACAGTGCCAGTCCTCTCCTGGGCTGGCCCTCGGCGTCATTCAACCTACTTCTGTTAGCTCAGGGCATCATACACACACCGTCAGGGAGTGACATCATCAGGCCACATTGGACTCAGCGGAGTATGCTGCAGAGGACAGGGCTCACTTAAATGATGCTCCATGCAGCAATCAGGACTGATCACCACCAGGGGGAGACAAAAAGCAAGAGGATCCATGATATCACACAGCAGGACTAAAGACCTTGGAAAAAGGTATATACAGTATACTACAGATAATGCATTTAAGGCCTCATGTACACTGCAGCTGGTAAACGGATGTTTTGGAGCAGTTGGGCATTTTTTTCAGCTGCCCCTGAACTCTCATCTATGTTATCTTCTCATCACATGTACACAGGGTCGTTTATAGTCGTTTCTAGGCAGTTGAGTTTAGAAGCCATTTTTGGAACGCAAAAAAATACATTCAGGACCGATGTTCAGAGGCATTTGAAATGCCAAATGAATGTAACAGCTTGTAAACGCTGCTAAACGTGGTAACTCACGTTTAGCAGCGTTTCTGTTACAGATGTTTTTCATTTTGACAACGCTCCTAAACACAAATGTGGCAAAACGCTGCTAAACACGGCATGTAAACTCTACTAAATGGACGTTTTTAAATGTCAGATTCTAGCTGTCAAGTTAAATCGTTCAGGAGAGGTTAAACAATGTCCCCTGTACATGAAGCCTAATGCATGTCTAAAACACACATTTAAAGTGGTTTTAAAAGTCAGACATTAAAATATGAGCAAAGCATATCTTTCTATAGTGTGTACTTGTCTCAATTAAGAGCACTAAGTGTATTTTCCATTAGTCGCTTCATTCCTCTGCTATCACTTCTGACAAGTTTTCATCGGCATGCGCACAGGGTGTGCTGGGTGTGCCTGCGCACACCCTAAACATCCTGCGTGGTGCAGATTCCCCCTGCTTCCTCCCCTCTGCAGTGCTGCCAGCTTCTCTACTCTCCTCTCAGGAGAAGAGACGGGGCTGGTAAATATTTAATTAACCAGACTTTTTTCCTTTTCTGAATGAACACAGTGAGTGATCTGTACCGATCACTCCTGTCTTCATTCTTAACTGAAGCATAGTAAACTATGTTTACTGCAGGCTGCAGGGAAATGGACTGGGGAATCTCTGTCCTCAGTTTCTTTCAAAAGTGAGACATTAGGGGTCTGTTTAGACCCTTGATATTTCACAAATGAGGCTCCTAAAAAAATTGTAAAAAAAATTAATAAAAAATAATATTGTAAAAAATAATTGAAAAAAATGAAATTGTAAAAAATAATAGAATAAAAAAATTCTGACATGGTCCAGTGCCCTACTGACACCAATCTTTGCTCAATTGACACTGTCCAATGCTCTGCTAATATACACGCATGTGTGTTTGTGCTTTGGGGTGCACACCTTATGCAATAGGCTGTGCACACCAATGCAAGTTTAGCTAACACCAAGGGAAAAAAGGTGATGGGGAGGGATCTCTAGCTGAATGACAGTCTCAAATCTGTTCCTGTGTGCTGTGTGAAGGGGTGTCTCTTCCGTCCAATCAACTCTCGGAGCTCTTCTCACTGAGCTCTGCAGAGTGTAACTTCTGTTCTTCATCCTCTTTTTTCTAAACTCTCAGACAAGCTTTACATATTCAACACTTTGAACGGATGTGGAGAAAAGAAATCAGTTTACTGCCCATTCCTATTACTAGGAATGAGCTTAAGGTACGGTCTGAACACAAGTTTGGACCAGACCTTGGATGTTCAGGGTATGAGAAGGAAACCCCCTTCCAAAACCATACCAGGTCACGTGCCTTCAACATGGAGGTACCTTGTCAGGGGGGATTTCAATAAGGACAAGGGCCCCTTCTCCACAACCCTAGCCCAGTGGTTTTTGGGGTCCGCTAGTGAAGTGGCTTATTGGAATCTGGACACCACTTTAACAATAAGGGAAACACAGATATCTTCATAGAGGCAGACTTAAACACTATAAATCGGCAGGAATAAGAAGGGGTCTAAAAACTACCAGAGGTAGCACTGTTCAATTATAATGATCCAATATACCCTTCTATTCTCCATGCTTCGTCCAAGGAGTTTAAAGTGATGCTAAACACACACTGTTTAATTTAATTTGCTTCTATTTCTGTATATGGATGATGGCAGCGTAATTATTCTAATAAAAAAAAATCTAAGTACCCTTTTCCTAATCGATATAGAGCTGTCACATGACCCAGCTCTTTCCCAGCCTATCTGCAGGAAAACATGAGCAGGAGGAGCTTTTATTCCTTTGCTGCTGTTCACGGGTTCAAAATAAAACCAAGCCTTTGGCATACAGAGTACCAATAAATAAATAATAACAGGAAAATTTTCTAAATTGTCATACAAATATATATTTGAAATTAAATCTTTATTTTTTGGCAATGCCAGTGTGTGGGTGGCTTTCTGCCAGTCACAGACTGTGTCCCACCCCTCCAGCTTTGTGTATTAGAATAAGAAGGAGGTAATGCCTCCATCAATCTACATGTAATATCCAGCCCTATTGTGTTTAGCTAGTTAGTGGGCATGGAGGAGGAAGGAGGGAGTAGGCTGTCCTTTACCACTGTGTACAGTGCCTTAAAAATGTATTCATAGCCTCAAAATTTTCCACATTTTGTCATGTTACAACCAAAAACATAAATGTGTTTTGTTGGGATTTTATGTCACAAACCAACACAAAGTGGCACATCAAGTATTGCATCTCTGCGCTGGTCAAAATGGTTAGAACTGCTGCAACTCAAGTCCAGGAATGGGAAATAAAAATAAACCAAAAATAATGGTCCTCAGTTCCTTAAATTAATGTGACCTAAAGCTAAAATATTAGGTGAAATAATTGGAATTAACCGTGTATGTAAACTTCAATGATTGTAAATATGTGCAAAAACACTCTACTTCAAAAAAACAATAAAGAAAAAAGTGACAAATGTGTGTGTATAAAAATAAGAAAGTGAATCTCAATAAAAATTGTCCATATAAAGTCCACATATGTAGAAAATGCAAGTGTATAAATATCAAATATTCCACTGCTATAGAAGTAGCCTCTTACCAGATGAGAGGGATCCCCATAACAGAGATCAAGACAGCTTGTAAGGAAGTGATCACAGGTGTAGTTGTCTGAAAAGATGAAAATTGGCCTGGGCAGGAAGGGGGTTAAATGCCCTGTATTGAAGTGGTTAAGAAACACTCAAAAAAATTAAAAAAGAAAGAAAAGTGTAGTCAATTCATGCAGAGGAAAAAAATTGAATCACTCAATTCTGAGGAAAATATTATGGAATCACCATGTACTTTGCATTTCTAAGGGCTAGTTTAGACTTGCTTCAAAACATGGCTTCGGACACACTTTGTTAAAGCTTTCTGACCGCCAGTCAAGCTCCTGTCACTAAATAAAATGGTTAGCTTACAGTCCTGTTTACACCTGTTCTTGCTCGGTGCTTCGATGAGGCTTCGATGAGGCTTCCATGGGGCTTTGGTGGAGTTTTGATGGGGCTTCGGTGGGGCTTTGCTGAGGCTTCGGTGGGGCTTCAGTTGGGCTTCAAGCAAGTTTTGCCATAAAATTCTGTGAAGGCTTTGAAGACGCTTTGATGCACCACTGAAGCTACATGGGGTATAATTTTTGAAAAGAAGCCGGAGCTTTGACTAGCATTCAGAGAGTTTTAACAACGCCTGTGCGAAGCCTTGTTGAAGCCGAAGCAAGTGTAAATGAGCCCTAAAACAAACATCTGCATCAGATTACCTCCTGAAAAATGATGCCATCATCACCAAACAACCTTTCAATTGATGGAATAAGATAAGTGTCCAAAATCTCAATGTAAACTTGTGCATTTATTGAACATTTAATGATGGTTATAGCGGGACTGCGACATTGCGGCAGACAGATCGGACACTTCTGACACATTTTTGGGACCATTCGCATTTATACAGCGATCAGTGCTATAAAAATGCACTGATTACTGTGTAAATGTCACTGGCAGGGAAGGGGTTAACAGTAGGGGGCGATCAAGGGGTTAAATGTGTTCCCTCGTGTGTGTTTCTAACTGTGGGGGAATGTGACTGACTAGAGGAGGAGCCAGATTGCTGTTCCTAACTAGTAGGATCAGATAATCTGTCTCTCCTCTCCTGACAGAATGGGGATTTGTGTCTTTACACATACACACATCCCTGTTCTGGCTCTCGTGCCTGCAATCACGCGTGGCCGGTTGACATCACGCCCGCCAAACACACACTTTGGGTACACACAAAAAAAAAACAAGGTTACGGTGGGCTAAAGAAAAGCACTCATGGACTGTGGATGACTGCATGAAAGTGATATTCAGTAATGAATCACAAATCTGCATTGGGCAGTGTGATTATGCTGGAACTTTTGTTTAGTGCCGTTCCAATGAAATGTATAAAGACTGCCTGAAGAAAACATGCAAATTTCAAAAATCATAGATGATATGGGGGTGCATGTCAGGTAAATGTATGGGGGAGATGACAGTCATTAAATCTTCAATAAATGCACAAGTCTATATTGAGTTTTTGGACACTTTTCTTATTACATCAATTAAAATGATGTTTGGTGATGATGACATCATTTTTCAGGATGTAATAGGATGCAGGTGTTGGTTTTAGAACTGAAAAGTACATGGTGATTCCATAATATTTTCCTCAGAATTGAGTGATTTCATTTTTTTCCTCTGCTTGATCTGCCAAAACAGTTGCAATTTACTACAGTTTACTTTCTTTTTTTAAGTTTTTTTAAGTCTTTCTTAAAGCCAGAAGGTTGGAATGTTAAACGAAAATAGTTTTGAGGCATGTCTGTGAATAGTTTTTTTTCTACACAATTACTGTAAACAATTAAATGAACATTTTTCAAGAGGTGATTCCATACTTTTTGCCAGGGGTTGTAATACAGCATGTATTAATAATTTTTATGGTGTGGGTTTCATGACAATTTAACATAGTGGTAACTTAATTATAAATTCTAATCTGACCCATCAGCTCTTTAAAGCATGCTCCTTCCTTAAAATGTGTATCCTAAGTAGCTTTGCTATTAATTTGTAAATTTTTACTTTAGTCAACAGTTAAACCCCCACATCTACATCTCTAACCACTCCCTCGCTACTGTTGTATGCAGCAAGCAGTAAAACATGACTGTCACAGGAAGGGCAGAAGTGTCTTTGCTGTGCAGACTGTGATTGACAGCCTGGTTTCACCTACTATGTAAGAGGCAACAGGGAGGTGCCCAGCAGAGAAATAACTGGGTCTCTGGGGTAAGACTGATACAGAATTTTTGCTCAGGTTTTATGCGCTGGCTGGTTATAAGCCAAACGCTTCATATTCAGCATTTTCTTTAAACATTTGCAATGGAAAGGGTTGCTATAACATTAATAATTCAGATTCCTGCATAAGCCTATTAGTGACTGGCTTACTGTCATTGATAACGGTTCACATTTGATCAGAGTGTACCTATATGGCTGGATTAATTTGCCTCTAACATAGTTATTTTGTGATAATCCACCACAGTTTACAATATTCTGATTGTAATTATCTAAAGTAGAAAGCATGTACAGTATTTGTGAGTTGCTTTGTCAGACCAATCTGACATCTGTTGTTAGTCATCCTTGTCGGATGAATACAGTGACAGATGAACTATGAGCTTGATCCGGCATGATCCGTCCTCCTGTGTGATTTATAACAGCGGGACAGTGTGCTCATTGGCATTATTTTATTTTCCCTCTCTAACCTGCATTTTTAATTCCATCACTTTTCTGCTTCCTACAGGCAGGTCAGTTCAATATTGCTAATATTCATTGTTGTGAATAAATCATTGGCAGCTGGTGCTTTCTGTGCGATCACATTATACTGAACCTTTATTTATTTTTATATGTCTGTAGGATAGAAAAATCTGCACATTGCATAACAGCTCTTCACTGCAAAACACAAGTGTGAAATTAGGAGCATGTTTTCAGGGAAATCAGTTTGCTGTTTTTTTTATTTGAATCCCAGCTCTGGACTAAATTATAATAAAGGAAAGCAGCTCAGACTACAGTATTCTCTTTTCACCATAAGATGTCTTCAGTCGGGGCACATGTGTGGCACGAAGTAGGAGGGACGTTAGAAGGCAGAGTTCTGAGTGCAGCGGGGACTTCTGCAACTTCCCCTGGGCCACTGAGCCTTTATTTTGTTACCTGATATACCTGCACCCCTGGGGGAATACCTGATGCATGGCGACATCCAAGTCCTGTCGCGGGAAACCAGTGCAAAGATCATTAACTATCTTGTCTGGGTCCGGAAGCAGACCAGAATGCCTCAATATGATGCACAGTCGCAGCATGCACAGGCCACAGACCACAGCCCCGCGGCCTCTCTGGCTCTACTACAAAAGTCTACTAGCACCCTGCAGCAGGAGTTGGCAACCTTGGTGGGGGGGGGCAGAACAGATCTCTTGAGACCAAATGCGGCAAGCTGCAGTTAGCCTACACTGACCTATGCAGGGACCACAAGTCACTCTCGGATACGGTCACTCAACTCCAAGCCCACCTGGAGGATCTTGACAATAGAATCAGACGCAATAACTCAGCACAGGTCCCACATTTGAACATTTGTGCATGTCCTCCTCCAGGGAAAGGGGAAAGGGGAAAATTCCTATTATGTACAGCTACCTCAATGGGAGGGGTCTCTCAATGATGCTGGGCTGGGAGGAGGAGACAGGCCTGGAAATTTCCTCTGAAGCCTGGTTGGATATGCTCTCTAATATGCATAAATGCATAAAGTCTACGGTAGTTTAAGAAACGGTAGTTAAGCTCCACACTAGGTGGTATTATACACCTTCAAAATTGCACAGGTTCTATCCCATGGTCCCAGAGACTTGCTTTAGGGGTTGTCCAGACAGGGGTACTCATCTACATATTTTCTGGAACTGTGGGGCAATTAAATCGATCTGGCAGAGATTGTTCTCCAAAGTCACGGGTATACAACTGACCTTGACATACCAAATGTGCCTTTTTTTTGCTGACCTACCAGAGGTCCTCTTCCCAGAACAAAAATTGGTCCATACCTTGTTTAGCGCTGTTCACTGGACAATTGCATTATACTAGCGCACCCCTAGGGTCCCTTGGGATCAGATTTTAAAACGTATGGCTGTTATTCAGCTCATCATACAATTATGGATACTATGCTGATTTATAATCAAAAATGGGAGCTTTGGTCAGCCTATGGCTTTGTTGTGGGTGCATAGACTCACTATTCATGAGAAGATAGCAATTCTACATGTATAGTTTCGGTACCCTAATGTATGTCTTTCCTTTTTTCTTTTTCTTTTGCTATAATTTTTTTTAATTCAGTTGTTTGCATTCACTACTTTATTCTTGGTTAAAGACAAGTATTTCTTGTACTTTACTTCTGGTTAAATCTCAGCTAGGTAATATGGCCCGGGCATTATGTATTTATAGGCTGACTTGGTCCGCAGGTCATATATCGGAACGATATTTACTATTCCAGAGTTGATTGCACTGGTTTGATATTTGATATGTATAAGTTTCTGTATGTGATTTTCTTTCATTTTTCTTTAATTTTTCATATTCTACAATAAAATAAATTGCTGGTGTTAAAAAAAAAGACGTCCTCAGTCTTTTGTGTTGAAATGAAACCTAGTGTCACTCACCTTAGAAGACTGAGAACAATGTGTGAGTGCAGTGTGTCACCACCACATCTTTAATGTGTCATGAGCACTAGCACTACCGATGTCATCACATTGACAGTGCTCCTTCCATCACATGATCTGGGGGGGGCTAAGCTAGGAGTTAGACTTTAATACCTTTACAACATATGCAGCAGCGCTGGTGAGTTTTAACCTAGCGTCACTCACCTTAGAAGACTGAGAACAATGTGTGAGTGCAGTGTGTCACCACCACATCTTTAATGTGTCATGAGCACTAGCACTACCGATGTCATCACATTGACAGTGCTCCTTCCATCACATGATCTGGGGGGGGCTAAGCTAGGAGTTAGACTTTAATACCTTTACAACATATGCAGCAGCGCTGGTGAGTTTTAATGCCCAGCCACCTATATATGCATCATATCAGCACCCCCAGAACCATGACCAAGCTGTCACTGACAGCTCACGATCATCTACTGATGACCAGGAGCCAATAGGCACAGCTCCCAATGATATCATCGCAGTGCAGAAATATTGGGATGGCTCATTTAAAGCACCAGCTCTGGCCAGCATAACGGGCTTAATGAAAACTTGCTATTAGGTATATAGATGCTACCATGTCTGACACCACCCCCTTCCCACACACACAAACACTTTAAAACGCATGTTTCAGGGATTTCATGCTGATCGTCTGATTTCAATACCCTCAAAGCTACCAGTCTAGAACAAAAATGCAGCAAGTAAAATCAGAATAAAGTCGTAACTCCAGCTCTGCATGCATTTTCCAGGGCAGCAGTGACAGCTGACATGTTTATCTAAACACAATATACCTGGGCAAGCATACACATGTAGCCCTAACCCCCCCCCAGGGGTTGCAGATGATTGGGTTCCCCACTCCTGCACAACCAGGCAACAAGTATTTTCCACACTTTCTCCAGACACAAGGAACAGTCTTTGAGCTTTTGTTTTTATGTTTTATTAGGGGTAATAACTTGTATGGGGAATAGGAATTATGGAATGCCCCAATTTATAGCAACAAAACCAAGGACAACTTCCTCCCTATGTACAACTCCAGATTTGTCTCCTCTTCTTCTCTATGTACAAGTCCAGATTTGTCTCACTCCTGACTGCTGACAGTCTCTGATTGAAAAGATGCAAAAGTCCCTTAAGGACTAGGAACTCTCAGTCCTTTAGAAAGTAGCACAAAGTGTTGCAGACTGCATCCCGGAGTACCACCAACTCCTTGGATACCAGCTCTACCAACTGCAGGAAATACGCTTCTTCACCAGCCCACCTGGCTGCCTCTTAACTAGCCTGCCTGACTGCTCCAGAGATCTTCCAGGGCAGGGTAAATGAAAGATATAAGCACAACTGCTGTCTTCCAGAAAGACCTGATAATTGTGGCAATCTCTGCCCTTGTAAGTCCCTGACCGTGCTGATGTACTCACACTGTCCTCTTAGCTACCGCTGCCACTTTGGGTAAAGATTCCTCTCAAACTGCAATACTGTCAGGATCCTCCCAAGCCAGCTTGAGCTCTGGCCCGAGACTGTACAAGGTATACAAACATACATGCACCTCTAAGTGCCTGCTTATCTTTTAAAAAATAAGGTTCTGGTGGTTCTGCTGTCATATTCAGATGAGACATTCAGATGATGAGTGCAGAGTCAGAAGTGCTCAGAAGTGGTATAATTCACCTGGATGTACAAAGTAGTTGTGATGATATTTATAGTTTTACTAACACATGTCAAAGCTACAAAATTGTGCTTAGGCATTAATATTTGTTTTACCCTTAGGCTTAAGAGGGTTAAAGGAGAAGTATAGCCAAAGCTCGTTGGCTGGGTTTCTCCTATGGATCACAGGAGTACAATTCGTTTTGCACTCCTGTGACCCAATTTCAGCAGAGAACAGGCTGAAATCTGCTCTCTGCTGATGTCACCGATGTCAGTCCAGGCACCGCATCATCACGACAATAAAGTCTGGATCCGCCAGGTGTCTGGACTGACACCTCACTCAGCCTCTCAACTTGAGCCGGCCGCTCCGCCCCTCCACAGCTCAGCGCTCCAGTGAGCAAGGAGGGGGCAGAGCAGAGAGCTGTGACTGACAGCCTGCGGCTCTCTGCTCATGGAGCCCTGAAAACTGAGCAATTTGCGGTGTTCGATCACTCAGTCCTCAGTGTAGAGGAGACAGGGGACAGATGCAGCATCGGACTGATGCTGCATTCACCTAGGTAAGTATGAATCGTGTGGTGGAAAGATCAAACTGCGCTATTTTGGAGAAATAGAAAAAGCTAGAGCAGCTACATACAAATGTGACTAAAATTTATAAACACAAGGTGAGTGAAAAGGTAGCGCTAGTGTGGGCTGTGTGAAACAGCTACATGATCCCAAAAAAATTATTAATGAATATAGAACATGTGAATGAACAAAATATAGAATGTAGACAACAGACACGTAAGTCTTTTTGAGTGATAAAACATAAGTGAATCAAAAAAATTTGGTGTAAATCACAAATGGGGAAGTGATAGTTGTAACAACAAGAAGTCCGTCAGATAGTGGACAACTTCATATGAACAACCAAGGGCAGGAAATGTGAATGTTTGGCATCTTGTGTCCCAGAGGATGAATATTATGAAAGCAAAGAGTCCGTCAGATAGTGGACATCTTCATGTGGGCAGTTGGAGACATCAAATATAATGTTGACAGCAGATATCACAAAAAGGAATTAGATGGGTACTCTTACCGGAACATATGGATCTGGATGTCAGCAACACCAGATCAAACAGGCATGGATAGGAACAGCTCGAGGTATCCTGGGATGGTCAGCAAGGAAACTGGAGCAGGCTCTGGTATCTCCAGAAGGCTATATCCATCCAATGCGATCACCACAGATGGAGCAACCCTTGGGCCAATGATGGCCGGATGAATGGGGTGGACAAATTCATGATGGAAAATATGTAAAAAGAAGAGGGCTCCAGGTGGTGCAGATCAAAAGCAATTCGGGTTTTTATTTAATAAAAACAGCATACAGCGGCTTAAAATTGTGATCACAATAAAAACAAAGCAATGTGGAGAGCAAAGAAGCAAACACCTAAGTATGAATTGTGGAAAAAAATCCTTTACCTCTCTTTTAAGTATGTATTCATAATTTAAAAAAATATTGTTCTCAGCCTTTACCAAATCTCTTATGCCGCGTACACACGGTCGGACTTTTCGTCTACAAAAGTCCGACAGCCTGTCCGACAGACTTCCGGCGGACTTTCGGCGGACTTGCAGCAGACTTTCTAACGAACGGACTTGCCTACACACGACCACACAAAAGTCCGACGGATTCCTACGTGATGACGTACACCGGACTAAAATAAGGAAGTTCATAGCCAGTAGCCAATAGCTGCCCTAGCATGGGTTTTTGTCCGTCGGACTAGCACACAGACGAGCGGATTTCGGGGTCCGTCGTAGTTACGACGTAAAGATTTGAAGCATGTTTCAAATCTAAAGTCCGTCGGATTTGAGGCTGAAAAAGTCTGCTGAAAGTCCGGAGAAGCCCACACACGATCGGATTACCAGCCAGCTTTAGTCCGTCGGCGTCCGTTGGACTTTTGTAGACGAAAAGTCCGACCGTGTGTACGCGGCATTAATTCCTTCTGTTTTTGCTGCTGTGATCTGACATCCTGTTAGATGGTTATGTAGGAGCATAGCCACCCTCTCTTGCTGACTTCTGAGATGTACTATGGTGTATAGAGCAGTGCACATGGCTGTAACTTACAGTATTTCAAAAAAGTGAGTACACCCCTTACATTTTTGTAAATATTTTATTATATCTTTTCATGTGACAATACTAAAGAAATTACACTTTACTACAATGTAAAGTAGTGAGTGTACAGCTTGTATAACAGTGTACATTTGCTGTCCCCTCAAAATAACTCAACACACAGCCATCAATGTCTAAACCGCTGGCAACAAAAGTGAGTACACCCCTAAATGAAAATGTCCAAATTGGGCCCAAAGTGTCAATATTTTGCGTGGCCACCATTTTTTCCAGCACTGCCTTAACCCCCTTGGGCATGGAGTTCACCAGAGCTTCACAGGTTGCTACTGGAGTCCTCTTCCACTCCTCCCTGACGACATCACGGAGCTGGTGGATGTTGCGCTCCTCCACCTGCCGTGTGAGGATGCCCCACAGATGCTCAGTAGGGTTTAGGTCTGGGGACATGCTCGGCTAGTCCATCACATTTACCCTCAGCTTCTTTATCAAGGCAGTGGTCATCTTGGAGGTGTGTTTGGGGTCATTTTCATGTTGGAATACTGCCCTGTGGCCCAGTCTCCGAAAGGGAGGGGATCATGCTCTGCTTCAGTATGTCACAGTACATGTTGGAATTCATGGTTCCCTCAATGAACTGTAGCTCCCCAGTGCCAACAGCACTCATGCAGCCCCAGACCATGACACTCCCACCACCATGCTTGACTGTGGACAAGACACACTTGTCTTTGTACTCCTCACCTGGTTGCCGCAACACACGCTTGACACCATCTGAACCAAATAAGTTTATCTTGGTCTCATCAGACCACAGGACATGGTTCCAGTAATCCATGTTCTTAGTCTGCTTGTCTTCAGCAAACTGTTTACGGGCTTTCTTGTGCATCATCTTTAGAAGAGGCTTATTTCTGGGACGACAGCCATGTAGACTAATTTGATGCAGTGTGCGGCGTATGGTCTGAGCACAGGCTGCCCCCCCCACCCACCCCTTAAATATCTGCAGCAATGCTGGCAGCACTCCTATGTCTATTTCCCAAAGACAACCTCGGGATATGACGCTGAGCACGTGCACTCAACTTTCTTGGTTGACCATGGCAAGGCCTGTTCTGAGTGGAACCTGTTCTGTTAAACCGCTGCATGGTCTTGGCCACCATGCTGCAGTTCAGTTTCAGGGTCTTGGCAATCTTCTTAATAGCCTAGGCCATCTTTATGTAGAGCAACAATTCTTTTTTTTTTATCTTTAGAGAGTTTCTTTGCCATGAGGTGCCATGTTGAGCTTCCAGTGACAAGTATGAGAGAGTGAGAGTGATAGCACCAAATTTAACACACCTGCTCCCCATTCACACCTGAGACATTGTAACACTAACAAGTAACATGACCCCAAGGAGGGAAAATGGCTAATTGGGCCCAATTTGGACATTTTTACTTAGGGGTGTACTCACTTTTGTTGCCAGCTGTTTAGACATTTATGGCTGTGTGTTGAGTTATTTTGAGGGGACAGCAAATTTACACTGTTATACAAGCTGTACACTTACTACTTTACATTGAAGCAAAGTGTAATTTCTTCAATGCTGTCCCATGAAAAGATATAATAAAATATTTACAAAAATGTGAGGGGTGTACTCACTTTTGTGAGATACTGTATGTCCACTCTGTTCCAAACAAACAGAAGTCAGGGGGTAAAGGAGAGCTTGGATTATTTTTGGAGAATAAGGATATTATTTAGTGTCACTTTATTTCACTCCACTTGAGACTTTCAGAAAACAAGTTCCTTATTCAATAATCAGTTACCCTTAATGAATTAATGTCATTAATGGAAATAGTTATACTTCTAATAAGAGATTTTTTTTTTTTTAAGCAACTACATGGACCTTCTTGGACCTAATCCAAAGAAGATAAACCAAAAGAGAAACACAACCTAAATTACAGTATGAAGCTACGATCATTAGCGAAGAAAAAATTGTTAAACTAAAGTGTCACTAAGTTTATAATTCGTCGGTTGTCTTCAGTTTCTTTTGAACTCAAAAAATGTATGAAGATGTACTACAAAGCAAAAGCATGTAGTTTTTCTCCGCTAAATTATGGATGTTTGTACAGTATAATAATATGATAAAAGTCCAAACCAGAACACATTTGTTCTTAGCAATAATGAAATAGAATTGAATGCCTGAACAATGACAGTTTGTTAGCCAGTTCATTTTTTTGACATGGTGTATATGAATATTTCTCTTTTAGCTCATAATAAATATATATGTTTTTATACA